>NC_053168.1:6620000-6945000 GCF_016835505.1 Polypterus senegalus | reverse complement strand
CTGGAGATTAGTAAATTTGATCAAATGGTCAACTTAAACTTATAGATAAATAGACAAACAGGTACACATTTTATGAAGCCCATAAGGGATACTGCTGGTAAACTTGAAGTCAAAATGATAATAAAATGAAATCTAGAAATAATTTTATTGAGATACTTTGTGCCGATGTTGCATGTGAACCTTTTATCTGACACAGTTCTTACATGTTCTAACATATTCCTGGATCTTCAGTAAGTGGTGGCCATGACATCACACATCAGACCGTCCATGGCTCACATGCCTAGCAACAAGTACCATCAGAGCAAAAGGAAGACAAAATTGTGGCAACCATGACATTCAAAAAAATGGTAAAATAAACAAAAATAAATACATGATACTCATTATTCATTGTATTCTAATATACTAAAGGGGCAACTGTACAAGGAGTCAGTAACAAACATAACATACATACTAATCTATAGAATTTTGCTCTTGCTTTCTAATTAGGAGTTTAACTATATGGGGAACAATGGCAAAAAAACAAACAAACACACAAATTCACTTAAGATTGTAAATGGTATTCTATTGAAATGTCAAAAAATGTCCCAGAGAGTGGGTTGTGTAGGACATCCATCCATCCATCCATCATCCAACCTGCTATATCCTAACTACAGGGTCACAGGGGTCTGCTGGAGCCAAACCCAGCCAACACAGGGCGCAAAGCAGGAAACAAACCCCGGGCAGGGCGCCAGCCCACCGCAGGGCACACACACACACACACCAAGCACACACTTGGGACAGTTTAGAATTGCCAATGCACCCAACCTGCATGTCTTTGGACTGTGAGAGGAAACCCATGCAGACACGGGGAGAACATGCAGACTCCTCGCAGGGAGGACCCGGGAAGCGGACCCGGGAAGCGAACCCTGGTCTCCTAACTGCAAGGCAGCTGTGCTACCCACTATGCCGCCCTTGTGTAGGACATCAAAAAACAAACACAAAATTACCTGGGTAACAATTGCAATGCCTTGTGAGATAAGCCTTTAATTTTGTAAAGGTTAGAATACCCATAACAGTGATTGGAATATTTTACATTTTAAAATATGGATTCCTTTGAATGAATACTATATGAACAATTATCTAAAATTTCGGTGGTGTCAAACAATATATTTATATAAAGTATTATAAACTGCAAAAAAAAAGCCAATATTATAATTTTCCCCTTTTTCCTCCTTACCTTTTAGAACAGATTAAAAAAAAAAAAAAACATTCTTTGTTAACACGTCTTTGTCCAAAAGTACAAATCTATTATGCATTATGCTCACTTTATAAATAATTAGCTTTTATTTTACCTGCAGACTCTGGAAAAAAGGTGCCATCACTTGCTTTACAAAGGACACAAGTTAAAGTGAAGAAAAGGAGGATTCATTTGGAGCAGAGCCATGTGATCAATATATTGATTGCAGCATGTTGGGAATTCACATGACCACAAAATGTCAGACGCTAGTTAAAATGTCGGTGACCACTCACCAATGGAAACAAGCCCAGTGAGTGATAGCGGCGTGGAGTGCTGTTGGGCATCGTTTTATTCCTCAGATTCTTCAGCTCTTCCTGTGCCTCATGAAGCATCTCCATGCACTCTGCATACTTGTCCTCCAGCTCTCGTAACTGAGAAGAAATTAAACAGAATTACTAAAAATCTCTCTATTATTAAAAACAAAAATCTTGGGGAATCTTGGAAGGGAGACGAGACATGATCTTCTTGGAAGACAATTTGACGTCCCGCGAGACAAGGCCGTGAGACAAAAGGACAGCTGCTATAAAGGCTTTTAAAATGATTGACGACAAACATAACACGCAGCTCGGCAGCAGCAAGCCAGCAGCTGATCTGCCCGCATCTCCTTAGTGTGCGTTCAGCCCCCCCCACACCTTTGACATAGCGAGCAGCAGAGATGCTAAGTGGCTGCCGTAAGCGCCCCAGGGAGAGGGGAGTGGGGGCTGTGAGCGAACGAAGCGAGCAGGGGACTTTGCCCCAGTACATATTTATACACACATATATATATATATATATATATATATATATATATATATATATATATATATATATATATATATATATATAAAGACAGAGAGATGACTGCCATGACCACCAAACCAAGCACTCACATACAGGCTATGTCCCCTTGGTGATGCCAAACTGTGACACTTGGGAGTCATAACCTTAGGGCTTGACAAAAAAATACTAAAAATAAAATTAAAATAGTAAGATTTTTCATTTAATTCTTGACAAGAAGAAGGCTAGGTGCTAATGTAGTAAGTATGAGGCAGTGATATTTTAGCTATTTTTTAAGATATTTATTTGTAGCTATTGACAAGAAAATAAGAAAGCTCTCTTACTTCAGTGACATGTTTAAGGCAGATGGTTGCGCCTGATTTTCAGTCAATGCCAATGTAACTAAGACATGAAAGACGTTACAGGAGCTGCCCCCCATGTTAAGTCTCAAAGAAGTCTCTATATACCATAGAATGAAAACACTTAATCAAGCCATGTGAGGAACTGCACGGTGCTAAGAAAAGAGACACACATATTAAAGAGAAGAAAAATTCAGAGTTGTTAGAGAAGATTAGTGTGATAGTCAACCGTCACAATGGGGATAGAAAGCAAAAGATGGAATTAAATGGTTGTAGAGCAGTGCAGTGGCAGAGATGGAGGCCAAACAAGACATAGATGGAAAACTGAAAACGTGTCTAACCAGCTTTAACACACTCACCTCTGCAGTGAGCTGGCGTTGGGCATCTTTGGCTGCACCCAAATGTTGGCTAAGTTCTTCATTTTCAACTGCATACTGGGAAAAAAAAACCTTTTTATGAAAAAAATGATACTTACAAAAGACAATAACGGCACTTTGACAATATATAGTAGGAGTCACAATGTACTGTCATTTCAGTTTAAGACTTAAGCAATAAACATCTGAACAGGTTAGATGAACTATGGCTGGTGTAAGAACATCTATATGCAATATTCAGTATGCTAGGAACACATTATTTGCATTAAAGCGGGCACCGTGTGTGCCAACTGCAAGTGCTCCTTTAGCCTGTGTCGATTCTCCACCAGATGCTTGGGTTTATGAGGTGTGACAATTTAACTCCCAGAATGAACCCGTAGAAAAAATGTGTGGGCATCAGTGCACCAGCGACACTGTCACCTTCAAAGTCTTCTCCTTCTGCAGCTATGCATTTAGGTAGACGACATTACAATTGCTGGAGACATACCTGGAACTCTGTTTCTGGAATATTCTGTTACGTTAAACTGGATGTCTGAAATTTTTGAAAAACTTTGTCTTTTAATGGCAGTTTTTATTTTTGGGAAGAGCCAGAAATGACAAGGGGCTATTCACAAGTCAGGCGAGCAGGATGTGCTTGATTTCTTAGCCAGGAAGTCATTAACACTGAGGGCATCATGGCTTGGGGCATTGTCACGATGTACGTATGATCCAATTCTGGTGTTGTTGTTCACATGTCATTCAACCTCGTATGCCAGTCAAAGACACTTGACTGTTTCATAGCATTCTCGACTTACGTCACATTCAACAGCTCCGAAGTTTCAGAAGCATAGGTGACACCACACGACTGTTCCAGAAATTAAACTGTCACACCTCCTGCTTCCCAAAGACATGCGTGTTAGAATAATAAGCAACTCTGAATTAACATAGATGGTGTGTGAGGGTGCCTTGTGGAATGGACTAGCACCCTGTCCAGAAGTCCGCTCTCGCCTTGCTCCTATTGCTCCCAACAACACCACACTAGATACTGTGAAAACAATCACAAAATGGCTTGTGGATGGCTGGATATGAAAACAGTGTACAAAAATAAATACAAGAAGTTAATGAGGATTTCAAGATTGAATTTCACACTTTTAAATGTAACCATTTAAAAAGCTATATTTCTTTTCTGACTTTAATCTTCAAAACTTATTCAAAGATGAAATACAGGTATTACCTATTTCTACTAGAATTTCTACAAGCATCCCAAGGCAGCTGTGCCTATCACGGTTGTTTTTTTGCTTTCATCAGCGGATTATTCTACTATGAAGTAAGTTTAACTTTTACTACTCCCTTACTGCTTTGGACTTCTTCTGCAAGTCAACTATTTGGGATAATAGGTGTGTGATTTCTTCTTGTTGCCGAGCAGCATCCTCCGTTTTCTTGGCTAATTCTTCTGCAATTGAGGTGATCTGAATATTTGCATCACCTTAAGGGAAACAAGAAAAAAAAAAAACATCACGCTACCTCTGCATTACAGACCCCCATCATATGTTTTCAAATAAAACATTAAGTAACAAAATTAATTAAAGAGATGCTCTACAATTTTCAGGATTAACTCATGACAATTCCTGCATCCCATGTAACACACTATACGATTTAACTGTCTGCAACTGAAAAAATTTGGACGTGAGCGGCAGTAGGCTTTATGCCCTCGGAACCAAGTGACCCAAACTATTCGATAACATTTCAGTAATTATTTACCTCTGTGATGCTGATCTTTCTGATCATGAAATAGGTTGTTACAATAGCATTTGACGAGAAGAATTCATAATTAACTCCAGAAATACGGTATCTGCGGTTTCCTCTTTCCCTTGCATGATTTGGCTCAAAAACTAATCAGCACATTGTTTTCTTGTACCAGTCCTAAGTTTTGAGTTTGCTATTTTTGCGTCCAGCCGTTTAGCACACAGACAGAAAGACACACACACCCATCATCGAGATATTAATGTTTTCGGTGTCAGGGGATGCTAAAATGTTGAGATTCATCGAAATCCAGAGATCGAAATTTTTGATGAATCTAAAACTTTCGATCGTCCCTCATAGACAACAGGTTATGGTGGGGTGGTGGGAGCAAAGCAAAAAAAGGCCTTCTAGCACTGCTTATAATAAAACTACATGACAGTTTTTGACATATAATTTATTAGTCAGGTCAATCTAAAATATTTCGTAATTAAAACTATTAAGATTTAATTACCAGTATCCTTTCACCACCTTTTAGTGAAACTAGTTTAACAATCACAATATGGTTTCTATGCACGTCTTAAAAATAATTTTGGGAATAAATGAAGAATTTTAAGTGGAAATACAAGGAAGTACACCGTAGAATACCTAATTTCATGTAATTTTTTTTGAATATTGTATATCTTGAAAACTCTGAATAAGCTTTATACCATTACACTTGCTAAGGGAAGAGGTTTTGAGGTAGTAAGAAAAATATGTTGGCATATCCAACTGAATTAAGTAAGTTGTTGAAAAGAATGCCTAAAAGGAATAGCACAGGATTCTTTAGAAAGATCACACAGGAGCTTTCTCAGTGGCTACAGTTAAAAAATGAAGTTATCGTGAGTAAATAGTAGCTCCACAGTAACTAAAATAAATGGGCACCTAATAGGTAAAATATAACTCCCTTATTCTGTTTGTCCGTCTCAGACAAATACACTACTAGTCAAACGTTTTAGAACAGCTCAGTTTTTACTTCAGATTTATTCAGCTGAAATGCAATGAACGACCTGAAATGGTGAAAAGGTAAGCAGTAAACTGCCAGAGGTTAAAATTTAAACTTTAGTTTAGCAAAACCTAAAAAAAAGGAAATTAAAGAATATTACAAATAAGCCTAATTCAGGGAACACGTTATATGTTACAACCTACTGGTCCTTCTGTAGCAATTAAAGTAAATTAAGCTTTGCAATATGAAGCAAACAATTTCCACAGGTGTCCCTACTTGTGGTGATTACTTAAAAACCCTCTGTCTGTCTTAAAGCAGAGTTAATAATAATCATTTTTATTTATGAGGCACCTTTAATACACTCAAAGATACTTTACAATTCAATAAACACAGTCCTTTCTAGTCACCCAGTCACTGATGCTGCCACTGCCACTGCCATGCCTCACCATTTGAAATGATACTGTTCAGGTGATGAGCCGTGCCAGGTTTATACCAGACATGGCGCTTTGAACACAGGCCTAACAGTTCAATCTTGGTTTCAACAGACCAGTTAGTCTTGTTTCTCATAATTTAAGAGTTGTTAGGTTCCTGTTTTGAAAGTCCACGTGTGATTTCATGTTTCCTCAGGCCACTTTGTCATAAAACCCAGAGTAGTGGAGTGTTGCCCCTTTGGAAGCTTCTTCCATCTCCACACAGAGAGATTCCTTGGAGCTCAGCCAGAGTGACCATATGGTTCTTGGTCCCTTCTTCCTCTACTGCTCAGTTTGGCCGGGTGGGCAGCTCTAAGAAGACTCGTGGTGGTTCCAAACTTCTTCCATTTAAGAATTTTGAAGACCACTGTGTTCATGGGAACCTTCAATGGTGCAAAAAGTGCTTTTGTAGCCTTCTCCAGATCAGACAGTATCAACACAACTCTGCAGGGTCTTCTCTGGACCTCATGGCTTGGTTTTTGCTTTGATATACACTGTGAACTGTGGAAACTTCTACAGACAAGTGTATGCCTTTCCTAATCTTGTGCAATCAATTGAATTGACCACAAGTGGACTCCAATCAAGGTGCGGAAACATCTCAAAGATGATCAATAGAAAGGAAAGCACCTGAGCCGGATTCCAAGTGTCATTGCAAAGGATCGGAATACGTATGTCAAGTGATAGTTCAGATTTTTACTTTTAGTAAATTTGTAAAACCTCCTAAAATACTGCTATTGATTTCTCATTCTTGGGTACTGAGTGTTGTTTGATAAGGCGATAAAATAATTTAAATGCTTTTAGCATACATGTGTAAAAAGTGAAGGGGTCTGAATACTATCCAAAGGCACTGTAAATGTGGCAAAGTCATGGCTATACAGGTAGTCCCCAAGTTACAGACATTCGACATACGAACAGGGCCTCAGTAACGGCCACTCCGTCATCTTCGGCCTGGGGATGCTGCAAACGGTGGTTGGAGGGGGTGAGTTCACTGCGCGTGCAGTGTAGTGTCCCTTGAGCGGCTCCGGTTGATGAATGGGGCGGTGGGAGCCGCACCCCATTCATTCTCAGTGGGCGACTGGGTGTGCGGCAAGTGGTGACCCGGGGTCCAGTGTCACCGCTTGTGTGCAGGACAGAGGCTTGATGGGGCGGTTGGCTGCCCGCCCACCACGCCGCCACAGCTACTGCAAGCGGTGACCCGGTTGTGGCTGAACGGAGGCCATTGAAGGTGAATGGGGCCGCGGAAGGGCAGCATTGTAGTGTGGCTCGGGTGGCTGCCTGTTGAATGGTGGCGGTGGGGGTCAATTCACTATCCACCTTTGGCCGTATCCTGTTTGTTTTCGGTGGGCCGACGCTACAGGCAGCATACTGTAGTGGAGGTGACTGTGTGGCGGGCGGGTGGTGAATCGCCCCTCGCCACCCCCATTCATTCTCAATAGCAAGCCTGCTTGTACTGTTACGCACATAGCAGGAAGTTGTCTCTCGTCAGTACATCAGACGTGTTGACGACGGGTGCCTTCCTGCTGTGATAGCGTGTACAGTGCTGTGCAGAAGAGCTCATCTTAACTCTTCACCCTTCAAGAATGTCTCTGAAACACAAATCTGATGCAAGTGCTGGTGATACAGTAAAGAAGAGAAAAACCATCGCCATGGAAAATAAAGTAGAAATAATAAAAAGGTCAGAGGGGGGTGAAACTCCATCATTCATTGGCAGAGCACTTGGTTACAGTCAGTCAACAATAGCATTTATTAAAATAATGTATCTGTTCCGACTTACATACAAATTCAACTTAAGAACAAACCTACAGTCCGTATCTCGTATGTAAGCCGGGGACTGCCTGTATAAAGCTCCTCATTCTCAGGTAATGCACATACATGGAAAGGGAATACAAACTAATGAATCTACTTAAAAGAAAATAAAACATACGTAGCTCTTTAACGCAATCGTTGACAAGTTGCTGCTCCTTCTCCTCATAGGTTATTGTTTCTGTCTTCAAATGACAAGCCTAGGAAAAAAAACAGTCAACAGGTTCCTCCAGTGTAACAGCAATCAGGAAAAAATAATCACATAATCTTTTGTTCCCTTTATATTTCTGTCCTAGTTTATTAACCCACTTCTGAAATTGTCACATCACCGGGACAGAAATGGAAGAGTAAATGTGATCTCTAAATGCACAGAAGGCCTTCTTAATAAATCAAAAAGGCCTTTTGTGTTTCCTCTTCAAGGGCTCCAGTGAGACCGAAAGACTTTTTTTTTTCTTTCCACAAAGGCAGATTAGTCGGGATTGCACACCAGTGTAATTAAAGTCACATTTTTGTCACCTGCGCAGTACAGTATGCAGCATTTGTGTGTTGTAGAAATAATAACGTGACCGAGATATTTCAAGTGAACACGCTTCCAAGAGGTGGGACAACTCAGAAATTCATTTTACTATCTGAGTCTGCTGAGTTTTGATGCAATGCTGTCAACTTAGGAATGCTATTTGCAGGTCATATTATGCTTAGGGTAAATGAGATTAATAAATTTAATAAATTTACATTTTACTTTAGCAAAAAAAAGTTACAGCTAACTGTTAATTGCCCTTTGTGTGCACTAAACAGCAAATCAAGCATTACACTGTTAATTCTTTCCAACATTTTGTGACCGATGTCCAGGGACCTTGCCCCACCGGGATGCCGGAAGAAGAGAAGGACCGGGAAAAGGGCAGTATCTTCCCTTCATCACAAGGGGGCGACCTCCCGGGATTACATGGGGGTCACAGAGCTTGAAAGCGCAACCCTATGGAGGGACGTGGCCACCACTAGTTAAGTGCCTGGACAGCTCTGGAACAGTGGTCCGCAGCACTTCTGCCACACCCGGAAGTGCTGCTGGATGTTAATTGGGGAGCACCTGGAGCACTTCCGGGTGCTGTATAAAAGAGGCCGCCTCGCTCCACTCGGAAGCCGGAGTCAGGAGGAGGAAGACAAAGCTTACCTGGGAGGAGTTGGAGGCGGTAAAGAGGAGAGAAAGAAGTCTGAAGGACTGTTTGATGGTGATTGGTATACTGTTTTCGTGTGTGGTGAAATAAACGTGTGTTTTGGGACATTCTGTGTTGGCCGGTTTATGTCCGGGTCCGAACCTTTTCCACAATTTATTTGAACACAATGAAGAAGGAAGATGTGATGCCACAAATGGTAACTCCAAAAATCCCCAAGGCACAGGAATGCAGCAGTCACTTAATACGCCACTTTCACTTAAGCGCTTCCAAAGTACAGGGTGTCATGAGAATGAAATGAAAACTGGCGTGATGATGTCGACTAATGAAAGCATATAATTACTTCCCTCAAGTTCCCCAGCAACATCGCATTCTGAACTTTATATAGAATTTGACTTAAGGGTGCGGACGCAGGAAGCCTGTTAAAACAAATTCATGTAAATGACATCAATGAGGCTTTTGGCTCCCATTCAGCTTTCTCCACCTACTGCACTTTAATTCCACTTGAAGCCATATAAACACTGGAGTGGCTACAATTTCTATTCATTTCAGTTTTACTTTTATACAACACGCTGCCAAGAAGAGCATTTTTAAAACAGGGCACATAAATAGTTACCTGTATTATGTGATACTAAATAGTTTTTGAGAGTGCAAAGGAAAACATTGGCTTTTCCGACTATGTCACCAACGAAGAGCTGCGGCCTCATAATTAGGAGACACTGGTGGATGAGGCCGAGTCTGAATTTGCATTCCGCCATTGTGTAAAAGGGGGCACAGTAATTAGCTCTGTTGCTGTTGGTGTGGAATTCCAATGTTCTCTTCACGTACTGGGTCACTCTGTACATTATGTTTTCACAGTTAGTAGATTAAAAGACACAAATGCGTTCTCGGTAGTACAGAGACTGTGCACCACATGAGGATCTACTGGTTACTGAAAATGATAACCTGAATATTCTGTACAGGGGACACTGTGGCCGAGTCTGTAGGACTGTAGACGGTACTGTGAGCCATAAGTTTGTTGGCCTGTTCTGATGTATCTGCATAAACCAGACTGGATTAAGAATGTTGCGCTCACAAAATAAATCCTAGCATAGTGAACAAAAAAAAAAAAAAACTTGTGGTAAATGAATTATGAAGGTGTATGTAGCTGCTGGTGAGTAAGGCAGGAAGGTCTAATGCGTGCAGAAAGAAATCTCAGTGAAAATTCAAGGCAAACAGTCCACACAAGAATAAAGAAAAAGTTGTTACGTATGTAGAATAAAAGGCACAAAAATGGGAAAAAATGTTTCTTCTCTAAACTAAACTTTTCTTGTCTAACTTCAGTTGTTTGAAAACATAAAGATGCTTTACTTCGCCTTCAGTACGTTCATAACGTATGGCACTGCAACTGTGTTGCGGTAAATGTTACGGCGTGGTATAAAGGGGTGTGCCCTCCATGCCTTACACACGGCAAGGCAGGTCACTAACGGAGTCTAATCTACAGGTGCCGGTCATACAATTAGAATATCACGACAAAGTTGATTTATTTCAGTAATTCCATTCAAAAAGTCAAACTTGTATATTAGATTCATTCATTACACACAGACTGATGTATTTCAAGTGTTTATTTCTTTTAATTTTGATGATTATAACTGACAACTAATGAAAGTCCCAAATTCAGTATCTCGGAAAATTAGAATATCAATTAAGACCAACGCAAAAAAAGGATTTTTTAGAAATGTTGGCCAACTGAAAGGTATGAACATGAAAAGTATGAGCTTGTACAGCATTTAGTTGGGGCTCCTTTGGCCTGGATTACTGCAGCAATGCAGCGTGGCGTGGAGTCGCTCAGTCTGTGGCACTGCGCAGGTGTTAGGAGAGCCCATGTTGCTCTGATAGTGGCCTTCAGCTCTTCTGAATTGTTGGTCTGGCGTATTGCATCTTCCTCTTCACAATACCCCATAGATTTTCTATGGGGTTAAGGTCAGCGAGTTTGCTGGCCAATCAAGAACAGGGATACCATGGTCCTTAAACCAGGTACTGGTAGCTTTGGCACTGTGTGCAGGTGCCAGGTCCTGTTGGAAAATGAAATCTGCATCTCCATAAAGTTCGTCAGCAGCAGGAAGCATGAAGTGCTCTAAAACTTCCTGGTAGACGACTGCGTTGACCTTGGACCTCAGAAAACACAATGGACCAACACCAGCAGATGACATGGCACCCCAAACCATCACTGACTGTGGAAACTTTACACTGGACCTCAAGCAACGTGGATTCTGTGCCTCTCCTCTCTTCCTCCAGACTCTGGGACCTTGATTTCCAAAGGAAATGCAAAATTGACTTTCATCAGAGAACATAACTTTGGACCACACAGCAGCAGTCCAGTCGAGACACTTCTGAACTTCTGACGCTGTCTCTTGTTCAAGAGTGGCTTGACACAAGGAGTGTGACAGCTGAAGCCCATGTCTTGCATACATCTGTGCCTGGTGGTTCTTGAAGCACTGACTCCAGCTGCAGTCCACTCTTTGTGAATCTCCCCCACAGTTTTGTTTCACAATCCTCTCCAGGGTACAAGCGGTTATCCCTATTGCTTGTACACTTTTTTCTACCACATCTTGTCCTTCCCTTCACCTCTCTATTAATGTGCTTGGACACAGAGCTCTGTGAACAGCCAGCCTCTTTAGCAATGACCTTTTGTGTCTTGCCCTCCTTGTGCAAGGTGTCAATGGTCGTCTTTTGGACAACTGTCAAGTCAGCAGTCTTCCCCATGATTGTGTAGCCTACAGAACTCGACTGAGAGACCATTGAAAGGCTTTGGAGTTAATGAGCTGATTAGAGTGAGTGTGGCACCAGGTGTCTTCAATATTGAACCTTTTCACAATATTCTAATTTTCCGAGATACTGAATTTGGGACTTTCATTAGTTGTCAGTTATAATCATCAAAATTAAAAGAAATAAACATTTGAAATACATCAGTCTGTGTGTAATGAATGAATCTAATATACAAGTTAAACTTTTTGAATGGAATTACTAAAATAAATCAACTTTGTCATAATATTCTAATTTTATGACCGGCACCTGTATAGTCAGAGAGACAAGAAATTGTCAGAATACACCAATTCAGTTCAGCTTGTGGGGGTTATAAGGACCTCCTATCGACAATGCACTAATATACAGTGGAACCTGGGGTCATGAACTTTGCGGAACACGTACAAATCGGGTCACGACCAAAAAAGTTTGCCAAACTTTTGCATGTGTTCACGACCACACACTCGGTGACGAACAAGCCAGTTTCCCTTCTGGTTCGTATGTGCCGATGATTTCCACACGTGTTCAGTCTCTCCCTGTGCATTGTTCTCGGTCAGACGTGCGTGCATTCGCTGCGAACTCTTTGTGCTCTATTTCGTGTGCTTTTGCTTTCATTTTGCAATTAACCATGGCCTCTAAGCAAGTGAAGAGTGGTAGTGTTGGTAAGAAGAAAGGTTCGAAGAAAACTGAAATCGAATTAAGGAAATTATTGAAAAGTATGAGTGTGGCGTTCGTGTTACTGATCTTGCCGCCGAGTACAAGAAGTCAAAATCTACAATTTTGACTATTCTGAAGCAGAAAGAGGCCATTAGAGCAACTGATGTTGCAAAAGGAGTTACAGTGTTAACCAAGCAGAGGCCTCAAGTGCTGGAAGAGGTGGAAAAACTGTTGCTAGTGTGGCTGAATGAGAAGCAACTTGCAGCGGATAGTGTAAGCGAGGCGATTTTATGGGAGAAAGCCAGGAAGATTCATGCCGATTTGCTGCAAGGTTAGTTTTCTTGGTTGTTTATGGTTAGTTTTTGTATAAATTAAGGATTTTTCAAATTTAAATTTTTTTCCCTGTGCTTAAAACTCATTAAAAAAAAAAGTGTTTACAGCGTTTAAGGCTATAGCATGAACTCTTGCAATGTCAGTTTTCTCTGTTCAAGGTTTTCTCAGTGTTATTCAATGTTTTTACATTTAGATTACTATTACGCTGTGCATTCTATGGTACAATTAACTAATATTGTGCTTAAAAATCTTTTTAAAATAAAATATTTACATACAGTTCATACGGTCCGGAATGGATTAATTGTATTTACATACAATCCTATGGGGGAAATTAGTTCGGGTCACGACCAAATCGGGTTGCGACCAGAGTTTTGGAACGAATTACGGTTGTGACCCGAGGTTCCACTTTATAGGCAAACATTTAATACAGGGAGATTCACTCGAAAGAGGCCCCAAATATTCTGTTGTAACTCCCGTTAGGCTGAAGCAATCTGAACCAATAAAATGCGCTCGATACCTTGATGTATGTGTCATCGATTGCATTACATGCGATGGTGTTAGTGGTTTCCATTTTCTGCCAGACACATTTTGACATGGTGTTCCATGTTCCTGAACCTTTCAGCAAGCGTTTCAGAGGAGAATGGCAGCAACTTCACGTTGGATGTTTTCCTTCCAATCTTCCACGGGGCGAGGCTTGTTCCGATAGACTTTTCCTTTGAGCAGACACCAAAGGAATAAATCTGGTGATGTCAGATCTGACGACCGAGGTGGCCAAAGCCCTTTTGAAATGACGAAGAAGGACTCGATTTCTGCCATGCTCCTTGCCATCGTGTGACACGTTGCTCCATCTTGCTGTAAGTCCCCTTTCGTTAACTCACGATCATCCAGATGATTCAGACGAATTGATGACCCAATAGGTTTGCACCATGAAGACGCGCTGCTCAATGCTGTACACCACCATCCTGATGAGAAGTCGTGTGACTGAGTGAAGGGGTACGGGTGGTAGGCACCCAGAAGTTGCAAACGGAGGTTAAAGGTCATGATGGCTGTTCGGTGCCTACCTTATCGATCTGACACAGGGGCATCCCGGGTTGTTCGAAGTTTCAGATACTGAGGAGCATATTGCATGTTGTTTTGTTCAGATTGCTTCGTCCTAGTGAGAGTTATTACAGAATATTTGGGGTCTCTTTCGAGTGAATCTCCCAGTATAAGTTAAATAACTAGCAAATGGCTCTTACAGTGTACATCATAAAGAATACTAACATTAGCTGTTCAATATTTGTCACATTAAGTGAAAAATATACAAACAGCAAGATGTTTACTGTTTGTAATTGATGCCTTAAAATACACTAACAGACTACTGTAATACTGTAATATCTTTAGAAATAATACAAAAAAAGATAAAAACAGACACAGGATATGAAATACTAAATGTAAAAAATATAAAAGGGAAACCTACCTCTGACCTGAGAACAATATTCTCCTCCTCGAGATCCTTGAGTTTCCTCTGTAGAGAGTCCAGAGGGAAGTAATTCTGAGCAGAAGAGGTTGAATCATTTCGCCTTATCCTGTTATAATGGAGAAGAAAGTATTGAACAATTGACATCCGACCTACAACTTACAAACGGGGCTGCAGCTGCGACGCATGCGCCTCAGTAACTGCCGCTCCGTCATCTTCTGCTTGGGGATACTGCAAGTGGTGGCTGGAGGGGGGCGATTTCGCTGCTCACGCAGTGTATTGTCCCTCGGGCAGCTCCCAGTGGCAAGCGGTGACCTGTGCTCCATAGTCATAGGGGCCACAGCGTTTTCACTGCCCACCCACTACTGGTAACACTGCAAGCGTTGACCTGATTGTGGTGGAGGCCATTGAAGGTGAACGGGACGGCGGGGGTAGCATTGTAGTATGCCTCAGTTGGCTGCCTGTTGAACGGGGGCGGTGGTGGGCGATTCAGTACCCACCTTTCGCCACACCGTGTTTGTTCTCGGTGGGTGGACGCCACAGGCAGCATACTGTAGTGGAGGTGACTGTGAGGTGGGCTGGTGATGAACCGCCCCTCGATGCCCCCATTCATTCTCAATAGCAAGCCTGCTTGTACAGTTACGTACATAGCAGGAAGTTGTCTCTTGTCAGTACATCAGACGTATTGACGACGGGTGCCTTCCTGCTGTGATAGCTCATCTTAATCTTTTGTCTTCACCCTTTAACAATGTCTCTGAAACACAAATCTGATGCGAGTGCTGGTGATACAGTAAAGAAGAGAAAAACCATCACCATTGAAAATAAAGTAGAAATAATAAAAAGGTCAGAGAGAAGTGAAACTCCATCATTCATTGGCAGAGCACTTGGTTACAGTCGGTCAACACATTTGTTAGAATAATGTACCTGTTCCGACTTACATACAAATTCAACTTAAGTACAAACCTACATTCCCTATCTCGTACGTAACCCGGGGACTGACTGTAAATGTAATAGGGTAACATAAAACATCTATTGAGCCCTCACCACTTGGTAATCACCATAAAAATTGCTGTCAGCAGATAATTATAATTAAGAAATTAGAGAGAAATGAATGCAAATATTTTAAAGATACATTAGGTCAGTTTTGATGAGAACAGGCTATTCAGACCAACAAATCTCCTCAATCATATTCACCAAATGTCCCCAAAAATAACACGGAGCTGAGCTGTGCACGTCCCTAAAGTCCTCCTGTCCTCCACACGACTTCTGTGCCCTGTTTCATCTTCCTGCTAATCCCATTTTAATTTAAATGTCGCATCCCTTACTTCTATTCCTTTAGGCATGTAATTATTTTTGAGCGGGTTTGTAAAACCAAGCTTTGAATATACATCTCAAATTAGAAAGTTGAAAACAGCTTGCAACCGGAGAGATGAGAAATTTCTGATTGTTAATCATTGTCGTACACCTTAGAACGTTACAACAATTACGACTTCCAGTTAGTAACGTCATCAAAAGCGTTTTGAAAATCAAGACAAAAAATATCATATGCAGTCCTCCGATCAAATTTGTTTGTCCCCCTAGCCAAATTCTAGCAATTTCCTGAAACACGATGCTAAATTTGTAGATCAAGTGGCTCTGGACGAGAAAAGTCTGCTTAGTAGGTAAGCATGTTACGTAAAGCAATCAATAGTGTGTACATTATTTATACCTTCATATTGAAATTTTATAATCAGGTCATGCCCTTCAGAACTTGTCAAATGTGATGTCATTAGAAGCAAAATCTAACTTTGTTAAGTAATAAAGTCAGCTGAGGAGAACAAAAAACTTACTTTGTTTATCCTAATTCCTTGTAGTGTGGGCCCAGCTCTGTAGGTGGGACAAACATCTAAAATACTAGCAACACGTATACAGGAACATCGCAATACGGTCAGAAGGAAGGACCGCATGGTCTCTGATATACACACATACAAGTTTTACAGGACTTTTCTGGTATGCTTATTGAAAGGTGTATCACTTACGGTGTTGAACACGCAGAGTCAGGTTCGCTTTCTTCAGCAGCACTGGTATAAAATTGAAGAAGCTCATCTTTCATAGATAGTTCATGACGGAGCTGAGAAACCTGAGCACAAACAAACAAAAAATTCACTCTTACAATTTTAGTTTAAAAGTGATTTTGTAGTTGTACACATGCAACTAGTTCAAAAAGGATGGCAGCTTTATCAATGTATGTCATGTAAAAAAAAAAGAACACTGTGGGCAGCACGGTGGCACAGTGGTAGCAGTAAGCCTTGCAGTAAGGAGACCCGGGTTCGCTTCCTGGGTCCTCTCTGCGTGGAGTTTGCATGTTCTCCCCGTGTCTACAGTCCAAAGACATGCAGGTTAGGTGCATTGGCAATCCTACATTGTCCCTCATCACTAATCAAGAAAGCCCAGCAGAGACTACACTTCCTGAGGCGGCTGAAGCAAGCACGTCTTCCCCCTTCCATCCTCACCATGTTCTACAGAGGCACCATTGAGAGTGTGCTGACCAGCTGCATCACGGTCTGGTATGGCAACTGTAACATATCTGACCATAAGTGCCTGTAAAGGATAGTGAAGACAGCAGAGAACATTATTGGGCTGCCTCTCCCTTCACTACAGGACACATTTTACAAACTCAGTGTCCACAAGGCCTGTGCAGGACCCCTTACTCCCCTCACATGGACTTTTCACACTTCTGCCATCCAAGAGAAAATACTGCAGCATCAGAGCCAGATCTGCCAGGCTGAAGGAGAGTTTTTAATCCCAAGCTGTCAGACCCCTTAACACCGTGCTGCCCCCTGGGATTTTCCACATGGCCTCAACCACCTCTAACAACAGAACTTTTATACATGCAAGCTACTTTCCTGCAAAGACGAGTTTTGCACGTAGAAAAGAACTGAAAATCTCATACTGACCTTGAAGGATTTTGCACACTGCACTTTGATATTCTTTGACATCCTTCTGCTGTGAAACATTCTGACCTGTCATTGTCTTAAACAACTATCATACACTGACTCAGCAAGCCATTTCTGTAGTACCTTACACTGTGCTGTATTATCTATTTATTATATTATATATCTATACTAATAAAAAGCAAAGCCCTCGCTCACTGACTGACTCACTCATCACTAATTCTCCAACTTCCTGTGTAGGTAGAAGGCTGAAATTTGGCAGGCTTATTCCTTACAGCTTACTTACGAAATTTAAGCAAAAAGTTTCATTTCGAAATTCTACACGTAATGGTTATAACGATTGACAACGTCCACCATGTTGAACTTTCTTATTTATGGCCCCATCTTCACAAAATTTGGTAGTTGGCTTCCCTGCGCTAACCGAAACCGATGTACATACTTATTTCAGTTTTAACTTAATTTAACTTAATCCTGATACTCTGTATGTTCAATTCATCATAATAACTACTCATGGTGGCTCTAAAATCCGTACTGACCCCTACTCTCTCTTCTGTTTCTTTTTCCGGTTTCTTTGTGGTGGAGGCCTGCGCCACCACCACCTACTCAAAGCATCCTGATGCTCCAACATTGATGGACTAAAAGCCAGAAGTCTACGTGACCATCATCATCAGGTCCTTCCATGAGAACCCTAAATCCAAAGAGGACTGTTTCATTTATGTGAGGTAGAATGCCCAGAGGGGACTGGGTGGTCTCATGGTCTGGAATCCCTACAGATTTTATTTTTTCTCCAGCCGTCTGGAGTTTTTTTTAGTTTTTTCTGTCCCCCTGGCCATTGAACCTTACTCTTATTTGATGTTAATTAATGTTGACTTATTTTGTTTTCTTATTGTGTCTTTTATTTTTCTATTCTTTATTATGTAAAGCACTTTGAGCTACTGTTTGTATGAAAATGTGCTATAGAAATAAATGTTGTTGTTGTTGTATGATGCCACTGTCGGCTGCCATATTGAACTTTCCAACGTCACTAATTCTCCAACTTCCCGTGTAGGGCGCAAGGCAGAAAATGAACCCCAGGCAGTATGGCAGCCCACCGCAGGGCGCACACACACACCAAGTACACACTAGGGACAATTTAGAATCGCCAATGCACCTAACCTGCATGTCTTTGGACTAAGGGAGGAAACCGGAGCACCCGGAGGAAACCCACTCTAACACAGGAAGGGCATGCAAACTACACACAGGGAGGACCTGGGAAGCGAACCGGGGAGTCCTAACTGTGAGGTAATAATATATAATATCTATAAATAAATCTATTTATATCAATACATAAATACATATCAATATATCAATATGTAAATAATATATATCTATATATAAATATAAATATCTAACTATATCAATACATAAATATTTATCAATATATCAAAATGTAAATAATATATAATATCTATATATAAATATAAATATCTATCTATAGCAATACATAAATACATTGTTTAAATTGTAACTTAACTGCTTGTCTTTTACTACCCCTAATCTGCACCTGAGGTTGTAGATGTAGAAGAGAAGGTGGGGTGGGGGGGAGTTCTAAACTATAATACTTTATAAACAGTGGTAAGTCTGTGAGATTTGAGGCATTCTGACAAAGGCTACATATTAATAATAGAAAAGGGGAAAGTAGGGCAATATATTTCTGTACCAAGACAAAACACACGCTTAATACAAGTGGAGCGTCGTTTAAACGTCATAGCATTCCACCATTGTTGGTGCACCCCATTATGGACACAGTGTCGCCATTTTCAAATGGACAAAGCACCATGTTGCAAAGCAGACCTCTTCTCGGGCTTGTTTAACAAAAATGATAATGGCTTCAGTTTACTCCTAAGTCCTGCCCGGTCCCCTAATCTCAGATCAATTACAAACCTCTGGGGATGAAGTGAAATGTGAGGCTCACAGTCAAAAAAAATCTGTAGGAACCGTGTGATGTTAAAAAACAGTGAGGGACCAAACTCTCTTAAGAAACGTTTTCAGCATATTGTTAAATTCATGCCTCAAAGAAAACTGGGGGTCCTATGTGGTGAATGTGGCCACTGAGTGTGTGTGTTTGAACGTGTTTTGATTAATGATTGTACTTGTGTGTATTTTTTAACTATTTCTGAAAGGCGCTCAGGACTTACACAATAAAAGTGTGCAGTACAAGTCTAAATGCAGTTCAGTTATCAAACTTACCTATTGTGCCAGACTGCCGAGGCCCTTACCTGGCCGGGACGCCTCAGGCACAGAAGGACTTGCGGAGAGGGCTTATTCCAGATACTCTCTGCCAAACCACCCCCAGACCGATAAAGGGCAGCCCCCTTAGCTTACAGCAGGGCCACAGGTTTGGAGCATGAAAAACAACTCTGCTGAGGCACCTGGACGTTTACTGGGACCTGTCTGGCAGCACTTCTGACACACAAGCAAATGCTGCCGGAATAAGGTCATTGGACACCTGGAGTCCATTTGGGTGTCCTATAAAAGGGGCCAGTCGCCTCTACTCAATGGCCAGAGTCGGGAGGAAGAAGGACAAAGCCTGTAAGGAGGACTGGAGGCGAAGGGACTGAGCTGTACTTGGTGTTGTGGACATTGTGCTCTTGTGAGGAGCGAAGAAAGTTCTTCCCCAGCTGTAAAATAAACACGTGCTGTGGGGTGACACTCGTGTCCTGCCTGTCTGTGTTGGGTTAGGGCCTGGGCTTCACACTATGCACCTGTCACATTATGTTTCCCATGTATAAACTGTTACTATAATTTAATTTTTAGAAATTTCTAAACATACTATTTCTTCTTTACAATCTTGCAATAACTAAACCCGACAAGGCCAGTTATCTTTTAGTTTAACGGAACATCTGAAAGAGAAGCACATATAAAAATAGTTTTTACTTGTATTCTGTATTAAAAGCAAATTTTGGAAACAGTTTCATCCAATATTTTACATTCTGATTATTTACAAAATGATTACTTGATTTCATATTGCGGAGACCAGTCTACAGTATTAATAAAAATTCTGGAAAAGACAGCCATACCTCCTCTCGAATGTGTTCGACTTGTTCTTCAAGCAGCTCATTTCTCTCGGTGAGGATTTTGTTTTTCTTCAACAGTGACTGACCAATTCGTGCAGCTAGTTCTAAATCTCGCTCTTTCTGTAAAATAATAAACACAGATTTTTTTTTTCTTAAATCCATTACAATATACATATTGTAAAAACCTAGAAACAAAATGCTAGAAGGTCAAGTCAAGTTGGGGAGCGTGCACTGGTACAGTGCGTTGCCGCAACCACTACACGACAAAACAACTCGGGATCCGGTTGGCAACCCCCCCAAGGCAGACATGTGGTCCAGTCCCACCCTCCAGAAATGACCCTCTATCTGCCGCAGCCAGGTGTTATGTGGGCGACCCCTTGGCCTGGTCCAGCCACTTGGGTCCCCAACAATGAGGATCTTACAAGCTGGATCACCCTCGGGGAATCGCACCACATGGCCGTAGTGCTGTAACTGACGCTCCCTCACAATGCAGGTCATGTGCCTCATTCAGGACTCCATGAGCAACACAAAGTCAAACCAACGGTACCCAAGGATTTTCCGGAGAGACACAGTACCAAAGGAGTCCAGTCTTCGTCTCAGGTCACTGGATAGCATCCATGTCTCGTAAACAAAGAGCACCAGTACTCTAAAGACTTGGACCTTCGTCCTTTTGCTGATATCAGGAGCGACACACACCCCTTGCCAGTGACCTCAAGACCCCCCATGCTCTCCCAATCCATCTACTGACTTCATACGAAGAGTCACCAGAGTCACATGAATGTCACTGCCAAGCTAAGTAAACCTCTCGACAGGTGAACTCAGGAAATTCTTTAATTTAAAACAATTGGTGTTCAAGAGATGGACATTAAGTTTAGTATAAACTCAAAGGTGTCCTAAATCTAAACCTCTGAGGCAAGCACAAAACACCTGAAAATTCCTCCCCATGAGCTTTGACTGATTTTTTTCCCCCCCTGATACTTTTGAGTTTAAAAATATTCCTTTACCATTTTTATATCTGATTGACATTTGATGACGAAAGTGTTACAACTGGATCATTAATATGAAATACAAATATAAGAAGCATGCAAAAACCCCGTGAGAGCAAATATAGCAACACATTAGATAAGAATGGAGGGCAGAGACAACTGAATGCTCAATTCTCTGCAGATGCAAGCAACCTGAGCTTCTCTACGGTATGCAAACTAAGTAGGTTTAGAGTGCTCATTTATTCATGCCCACCAGACAAAGATTTTAGTAACATCATCCTTGTAACTAGAGCCTCTGACACCGCAGATACAAGAACGTTCATTGTTGTTTTGGAAGAAGATCAAATCTGCATGGAATAAATATTCTCCATATGCAAAGTAAAAGAAGCAATTCTTCCATTCCCTACTTCACAGAGATGGCTTCACCTCCTTGATGTCCCAGTAGAACTGCTCGTGTATCCCGTTTCTCAAAAGTTGTATTCTGTCATTAAAAGAGACATGAGGGGGATTCATTACAGCACGTTGACCCGTTGAGTTGGTATTAGGCGTTTTGTTCAAGTCTCGGCAGCTATTGAGCAATGCCCTGAAGTGATCATCTGACTTACAGTTACTTTATAACTTATGTAACACTAACAGTTAACACTACCGTATATCACACAGGATTCTACTGTATTGAACTAAGTTTCTCTATCTTAATGGAAACACAGTGGCTACTGGTTTTGGTTCAAGCGAGTTCTTATTCAAAACTTAATTACTTTGATGTCATCTTTCTTATTGGTACTGCTGGCGGCACGGTGGCGCTGCTGCCTCACAGTGAGAAGACCCGGGGTTTGCTTCCCGGGTCCTCTCTGCATGGAGTTTGCATGTTCTCCCCGTGTCTGTGTGGGTTTCCTCCCACAGTCCAAAGACATGCAGGTTAGGTGCATTGGCGATTCTAAATTGTCCCTAGTGTGTATGTGGTGTGTGTGTGTGTGTGTGCCCTGCCCGGGGTTTGTTTCCTGCCTTGTGCCCTGTGTTGGTTGGGATTGGTTCCAGCAGACCCCCCCGTGACCCTGTAGTTAGGATATATCGGGTTGGATAATGGATGGATGGACTGTGGCTGCTGCCCCTTTACATTACTGTTATATAATAATTAAAATCAGCAAGCCAGTTAAGCTTGGAGATGACATAAAGTCAGAAGAAAGGCTGGCAAAACCATTGCAGGCGGACAGAATTCAGACTTGGCGGGTAATTGACATCTCTCTATACATCTCTATTATAAAAAGAAAAATCTTGAGACAAGACGTGATCTTTGGAAGAGAGACACTCTCACATCCTGTGAGACGGACAAGACAAGTCACACTCACAACCTTTGTCAGCCAGTCCCGTGATACACACGCAGAGTAGGTTAGAGATAATGGAAAATTTGAAAGTCTCAAAAAGAAATGAGAGTAGAGATCGCATTAGCGCAAACAAACGGAAAATATCACTCGGTGAAATAACGGAACAGCAAAAAGTGACTGAATAGTGTCTGAGGAAGAGAGACAAGGCAGTGAGATAAAAGGACAGCAGCTGTACAGGCTTTTAAATGTTTGAAGCTCCGCACCAAATGCAGATGACACAACATGGCACGGTAGCAGCAGCAGCAGCAGCTGATCGAGCAAAGACGAGGTTCAAATAACAACTGTTATTTGGTTCCCATTGTATCACCACTTAAGAGGGGGTTTTGGAGGAGCAGCCGCGTCTCCTTGGAGTGCATTCAACCCCCCTCTTCACAACAGCGTGTAGCGCCGGGGGGGCGTGGGAAGGGGTTCATGAGCAAAGTGAGCAGGGGGCAAAGCCCCCAAGTATATATAACGTCCAAGCTAAATTGCCTGTCATGGCATAGTTATTCTGGCACCGTAATCACCCCGTCTCTAATTGGCTAACTGTCTCTCACCACTTATATGTGGTTAGTGTACTAGTGCAAAAATGGCTGCCCATTGCATCATCTGGGTGGACGCTGCAAACTGGTGGGGATTTAAGTGTCTCCCTACTCACTAAAAAGAGTAGCACTATATAAATGTAGAAAATTATTATTATTGTCACTATCACTATACTATTATATATACTAACTCAGACGCCGCCGCGAGTGGCAGCCTTTCCAGCAGCTCCATGTATCAGTATGCTGCGGCTGCAGTATGTGAATTTCCCCTTGAGATTAATAAAGTATCTATCTATATATCTATCTATCTATCTATCTATCTATTTATCGTGCCTTTCACATCTATCTATCTGTCTATCTATCTACAGAACAATGCTAGCCTGGATCTTTCTTCTTATAGCACATTTGTAATTCTACCAAATTCAATAATTCTATGCACAACAAATTCTCCCAGATGACAGACGAGATGATATAAACACCTCACCTACTTCTTTCCTTTTCCACTAGCATACTGCTGTCAAAAACGTGGTTGTGATTCAATACAATGGCAACTATAGGTAAAAGTAGCTGGCATTTACATTATTATAGATAACAGTGGAGTTATTCCTGACTGCTAATGAGAAGGAAGTTAATGCTAGTCTGAGTAGATATAAAAATAATTATGAGAAACGCAGAAGCTGACTTCAGATTTGAACCTGTGTACGCTATGCTTTTAGTAATTTGAACTCTTTCTTAAGCATAGCCTTTAAATAGACCTGGGAGTGCAGCTGGATGATAAACTGGACTGCCAATACTGATGCTCTGTGTAAGAGAGGACAGAACTGACTATACTTCCTTAGAAGGCTGGCGTCCTTCAACATCTGCAATGAGATGCTGCAGATGTTCTACCAGACGGTTGTGGCGAGTGCCCTCTTCTACGTGGTGGTGTGCTGGGGAGGCAGCATAAAGAAGGAGGACGCCTAACATCTGGACAAACTGGTGATGAAGGCAGGCTCTGTTGTAGGCACGGAGCTGGACAGTTTGACATCTGTGACAGAGCGACGGGCAGTGAGCAGACTCCTGTCAATCATGGAGAATCCACTGCATCCACTGAACAGGATCATCTCCAGACAGAGGAGCAGCTTCAGCGACAGACTGCTGTTAACGTCCTGCTCCACTGACAGACTGAGGAGACCCCACACTATGCGACTCTTAGTTTCACCTGGTGGGATAAACGTTAACATTATTCAAAATTATTGTCTGTTACACCTTCATTGTTATCACTCTTTAATTTAATATTGTTCTTTATCAGTATGCTGATGCTGGATTATGTGAATTTCCGCTTGGGATTAATAAAGTATCTCACTATCTATCTATCTATCAATTTTTTTTTTTTTTTAGCATTTTTTTTTTAATTTGGGTAGTTTCAGACTTTGCACTAAGTTGTTCTTATGAAATAATAATAGGAAATGCCATAAGGACATCAATGTGTGTACAGTTTATTAGAGATGTTAACAGCTGAAGATCTTTGCACTGTGCCGTTACCAGAATGTTGTATAAATATATAAATAAAGCCAGTGATCACCTGGCATGTGCCCATCCTTAGAAACAACCAAATAGGATCTCCTTAGCCAATATGCATACACCTCAAATTCTTGACAGGTTTCAAAGCTCTTGTAGATCATTAAGTGTTTTTAAATTGTAGATGGGGCAAAAGAGGACAGGTTACTAGGAAAGAGTAAGAAATTTATCTTTAACTACTAAACTAATCATGTCTGGGAGGTGCCCCGTAACACTTGTAGCAAAACAACTGAAACATGTCTGCTCTGTGTTTCTCCTTTCCCTAATTTAGAGCGCTACAGTTCTCAAGTCCTGTTTTTTCCCCATCAAATGAGCTGTAATTGTCTGTCTTCTGAACTGTTCGAGAAGAGCTGTTCTCCAATTTTCTGCTTCTGTTATTAGTATTCGACCCTGAATTACATAAGCAAGTTTGAAAATGAACAGATGGATGGGCTAATGTTGGATAGATAATGTATCCTTATGTGTGGAATACAGCCCAGCACAGGGACACAAGTGCAAACACACACACTTTTTATTCCTGTTTTTTCCTTTACAGCACAGCACACAGTGCACAATGCAGCCACAAACTACTCAGTCCCTTCCTTTTCTCTCTCTCTCTGTCTTTCCTTTCTTCTGGCACAAGCTTTGTCCTCCTCCTCCTCCTGACTGAGGCTCGCTGACTGTACTTACGGTGGACCTTTATATATCATCCAACCCGGAAGTGCTTCCTCTCTTCCGCCCACATGGCCTGCCAGCACTTCCGGGTCAGGCGGATAGCTCATGTCCCCCGGTTCATTCACATCACCCCTGAGATACCGAACTACAAGTCCCAAGGTACCCTGTGGGAATCCGAAGCACCATTGCATAGCAGGGAAGCTGCCATCTAGCTTCTTGGTGGAGGCAGTGCCTTAAAAAAGCTTCCTTTCCCCATCCTTCTGGGGGCGCCCCAGCCGGGTTGAGCTGCCGGCCATCTGTTACACATGGTGCAATGAAGCTCCATTAGTTTAGCATCAAAATCATCTGCCTGACGTGATAGTTTATAAGTACTAGTGAAACCACTGGAGAAAATTATGGCATAGGCACAGGGGAAAATAAGCACATACAATACTGTAAATACAGCAAAAAAGAAAAAAAATGCATGAGCAGATTAAATAAATACAGATAAAAATAAAAAATAGATACAGGGGGAAAAAAAAGCCTACAAGCTGGTGGCAGGACATGACACGAGTCACAAGGCGCTGTGCAGGATACAGAGAGCGGCTGCCATTGACCTCTAAAAATAAGCTGAATTTCATCTGGTGTTACAAGCTCTGGCTTTACATTAATTATTTTAGTCAGTAAACCCTTTATTTAATTTACTGTATGTATAAAGGAATACAATGGATATTTTTGCCTCATTTGCCAAAAAGCAAGCTGATCTCCAGTAGAATTCTGGTTTCAGCTTGCTAACGAACAAACAGCGTCAGATCGGGTGTGAATTTATACTGCCGCTGTTAGTTAGAGTCAGATCAGAAGGGGCAAGGGAGAGCGTGAATGAGACTGAGATAATAAAACTGAAAAAAAAAAGCTAACTTTGAGAAATGCCATACATTTACAGCTGATCTGACCCTGTTAATTTTCAAATAATATTGCATTAGTGCGATGCTGTTTTCTGATTGGTACAATTCAGGTCATAAAATGATTTCTTCAAAATGTCACATATATTCGTCTCTTTCTTTTTTTCCCCCCGGTGCTGCGTTGACATCGTGTACCAGAAGGACGTGAGCTTATTCAGTGCGGCAGGAGCACGCAGGTTGCCAGTTGCTGTGTGATATAACACGCTTGACTTGGCGGTGATCTGCACGCATGTACTGTACAAGGCATGCACGGTAAGCACTGAGAAAAGAAGAGTGTTCTTTGCTCAACTTGCAGAGGAGCTTCGTTGTCGCTTCTTATAAGAAAAGGCGACGGATAAAGCGAAAGAGGATGCAACATCGACAAGCTTCTGTTCCAAGACCGCCGCTTCCCCAGGAAAGCAAACTCAGTCAGTGTCAGGCGCCTCTTCAGTGTAACAGTAACCACGGCACAGAGAGAAGTGTGTACATTGCAACAGGTACACATGTCCTAAACGTACAAAGGACGGTCTTTGGGTGTGTGTGAACTGTTAACATTTGAATCTGATGATTGCTTATAGCGCAGAACTGACCTCTCTGTACTATTCTTTCCTCTGCATGTCCTGGAATACAAAAGAAACAGTACTGTGCACCAAAATGTGGACACTGGCAAGATCAAAAAAATAAAAAAAAAGCCGCAATCACTGATTAGAAGCGCAAGAAGGCAGGCGAATGAATATGAAAATTATGAATAATGTGGCATCAGTGCCACAATGTTTTCCGAAATGTACTATACAGGTCATAAAATTAGTTATTTGACATCATGGACTATAAGGCGCATATTAATTCAGTGTGAGCAGGAACACTCAATAAAACTGAATTAAAAAAAAATTCAAGTGACGGTGAGATACGAAGAAGGCAGATTCACCAGCGTTTGTGTGTCAGCTTTTATCCCTCCAGATACAGAGAATCTCAAAACACCACTCATATCTACAGTTATTCCCAGTTTTAGATAAAAAGTAACCGCGTCAGATCTGGGGCGGGTAGCATTGGACGTTATATCGTGATCGTGACTGAGAAAATAAGAGTGAGAAAAAAAAAACGCTAACTTTTACAAGTCCTATAAATTTACACCGGCTGTTATAGACATAAATTTAGTTAGCCAATAAAAGGTGTCATTTGCTTGGCTTTTCTCTAAATGAAATATATGTTTTTATTGTATAATAGTAACAATAAGAAAAGTTCACTATTCAAAACAGTAAATCTGCAGGGGAGCTGGTTTCGTACTCACGACCTTTGGATTATAAATCGACAGCTCTAGCCGTGCACCATGGAAACTGTCGTATTATAGTTGCCCTTTTTATTGTAAGTGTTGTAAGATATGGCCGGCCATTCATCCCAGCCAATACCCCCAAGCCGCCAGGTGGAGCCCTCCTTGCAGCATGGAGGTCCCCAGAAGACCAGCAGGGCATCATGGACAATGTGGTTTTTATGCACAGCCCTGCTGGATGCCATGGGGGCCACAGGAGGGAGCTGCAGGAAGGACCGAGGGCTTCTTCGTGCCCTGTGACCCGGAGGTTCGTCATAGGAAGAGCGACGGACTTCCGGGTTGAAGACCCGGAAGGAATAAAGACTTGTGGACTGTTGGGCAGAAACACCTCCGGGTCAGGGAGTATAAAAGGACTGTGGGAGCTCCCAGACGGCGAGCTGAGTTGGGAGGCAGGGTGGCTAAGCGTCTGGGAGTGGAGGATTGGTTTATTGTTTGTTATTGAGTATTGTGGAGAGGAGCGTGCTTTGTGCACATAATTATTATAATAAATAATAATTGGACTTTTACCTGGAGTCTGAAGTGTGGTCTGAGGGTACAAGGGTGCGAGCAATAACCCTAATCTGTCACAGTGTTCATTTAATATTTGCCCGTCAGCCTTTAGATATTATATAGTTCATGTGTACATTTTATCATTTATTACTAAAACATGAAAAACATTTCTGTTTTAACGATTTGTTTACATAGATTGTTTAGACACAAAACGCACATCAAGTTATTTCCCCTTACAATTCTGAGTAGCTCACTCCCAGATAATCAGTCAAGGCAGGAACTGGGAGAACTTCTTGGCCGTTCTGAGGTGATGGGGGGGATGGTATAAGGCTTGGGCTTATCGACATATTTAGATGACAAAAGAGGCTGACGGAGAGGTGCGAACGGATTTAAGGTGGGCCGGAATTACGAGTTTTTTCGTTGGCTCTGGTAATTCTAGTGTTAACTTGAAGGACGATTGTTCACACACAGCAACAGTCACTGGCGTAGTCAGCAGTAACATGTAAGGCGTGCAAACGTCACTGAAAGTAGATAGGGGTGCACAGTGATCTATCAAAATATACTTTGAAAACAGCTGACTTGGTTGACAGGATGATTTGAAAACACGCACGAAATGACAAAAACTGAGCAGAAAACACCGGTGAAATGTTGGTGCTATAGCGTTCAACAAGAAGATCGTCAGCAGCATAAAATTCGTCGTCAGCCATCGAGGTCAGAGTTGATGCTAACAAGACATTGAATGTTGAAGCCACTGCATCGAGACTGTGAGTCCGTTGTTTTAGTTATTAAAATTTTTTTTTTCAAATCTATATGGCCTTGAGTGGGCCCCCCAAGCTTGTAGGCCCTTGCGCAATCTGCACAATCCATTGCTAATGCCATAGTTATCAATGCTTAATCATCAGCTGTCCAAAAGCACAAAGTTCAAATGTTAATTTTAGAAGTGTGAAACAAATCCCTTTCTACACACTATATACAATATATAAGTATGTGGACACCAGTCCAAGCTTCCGAGATCAGGTGTTTCATTGTTAACCGGTATATAAAATCAAGCCATATAGCTATGCAACCACCATGGACAAACACTGGCAGCATAATGGGTCACACTGAAGAGCTCAGTGGCTTAAATGTGGAACAGTCACGTTTGACAAAAATAAGTAAATGAAATTTTTGCTCTGCTACATCTGTTACGGTCCATTGTTAAGTGCCATTAATGTGAAGCGGTATACCATGCAAACTGGTGGCAGAGTGCTGGAAATACAAACTGTGTAAAAATCACTTATCGTCAGTGGCATCACTCACAACAGACTTCCAAATTGCCTCTGGAAGCAACATAAAACCTTCATAAAATGGACATGCAATGTCAAGCTTCACTCTGAATGGTGTAAATCACAACGGCATTGGACTCTGGAGCAGTGCGGTTTCTCGAGTGATGAATCACGCTTCACTATCTGCCAGTCTGACAGACCAATCTGAGTTTGGTGGGTGCCATAAGACCTCTACCTTATAGACTACATAGGACCAACTGTAAAGTTTGATGGTGGATAATGGCAGAGTTTAGGGTGGGCCCTTTGGTTCAACTGAAGACCACTGTTAGCGCTGCAGCCTGGTTTGGTGAAGGTCCTTTTCTGTTCCAGCATGACTGTGCCCCTGTGCACAAAGCCAAGACAATAAAGACCTGGTTTTGATGAGTTTGGAGTGAAGGAAGTCAAGTGGTCTACAAGGAGCTCTGACCTCAATCCTTCTGAACACCTTTGGGTTGACCTGGCATGTCGATTGTGAGCCAGACCTTCTCGTCCAGCATCAGCACCTAACCTGACAAATGCTTTTTTGGGCAGAATGGGCACAAATTCCCGCAGACACTCTCCAAAATCTTGTGGAAAGAGGAGTGCGGGTGCTGTTATAGCCTCACGGATGGGGCAACTCCATATTAATGCCTATGGTTTTGGAATGGGATATTCCACAAGCTCATATGGTTGTGATGGTCAGGCATTTGGCCATGTACTGTATGCAGATGGGCTAATGTGTATTTTCTACATTTACTGTTATTTAATGCTTGGCACAAATCTTTACCCAAGGAAACTTTCAAAGGTACGGTATAAATGTTTTGGAACACTAGTTCAGTGTCACACAGGGTAGTAATCTTATAATAAACGCCACAACAAATACGACACATTGCTGTAGGGCAGTGGTTCCCAAAGTGTGCGCAAGCCGTGACTTCCTCATTGGGGTGCTGCAAATTATTACAAAATTTTCATCATTTTATTTCCATTTTCAATTCAATGTGATAGGACGTGACATTTGGTGAACCTGGTGCAAACCAGTAACTCACTTAGTAATAACTGTTTGCGGAAGCCTCTACAAATGGTTACTAGATGTTAGTTGTTGGTTTTGCGCGGTTTTAGTGCTGAATTAGTTTTCAGAGATCGTATCAACTGTATATTGTTGTGATTACTGCAAGTCCAGTGAAGTTTTTGAAGTATTTGTTCAAGTATGTATTTTTTAAAAAAGGACTGGTTTTTACTAAACAATAATAAATTGTAAAAGTATCACTGCTGGTGCTAAGGCTCAAGACTTGTTCAAGATCCTTGATACTTTTATATCCAAAAATAATTTGTAGTGGACTAAGTGAGTCGGTGTCTGTACTGATGGTGCTCATTCTATGTCCGGCTGTTATGGAGGATTGCACTTATTTGAAGCAAAGCCCCTAATGCACTTCGTCCCTCAAATCTCTAGGGCAGACTCCTTCACGATCCGTCCCATGAGCGCCAATTCTTCGCTTGTTCTAGGACCCCTGACTGCGCTGACTTCTCTCATTCATGTTGGCTGGTTGGCTGGCTGGCTGGCTGGCTGGCTCGTCCTCTTTCTTTAACACCTTGGGAAAACCTGGATTCAGCAAGGGCGCCGAGAATCGAAAAAGTTTGGGAACCACTGCTGTAGGGATATAAAAATCTAGGTTTTCTGCATTGTTTTTATAGATAACTATCGCTAACTACTGCTTAAGCAGGGGTCGCCAACTCCAGTCCTGGTGGGCCGCCATGGCTGCAGGATTTCATTCTAACCCTTTTGTGAATGCGCGACCTGTTTTTGCTGCTAATTAACTTCTTGTGAACTAATTTTAATTGATTTGCTCTTGAAGACCCCTTAATTGTTTCTTTTTCCTTAATTAGCAGCCAAATAATAATGAGAAACAAAATGAGCCAAAACAACGGGTGTCCATCATACAATATCTGAAAATTAAGAAAGATTAAGTTCTCAGGAATGTTGATCTGTTGGTTAGAATGAAAACCTACAGCCATTGTGGTCCTCCTGGCCTAAAGATTCTCTCCAACTAATAAAGATTAATGTTTGCTGCTTCTACACCACAAATCCTCGGATTGGTTGCAAATACGTGAGAATTCATGAGGTCTGCTGAACCTTGCTAGTTAAGCATCCATCCATTATCCAACCCGCTATATCCTAACTACAGGGTCACAGGGGTCTGCTGGAGCCAATCCCAGCCAACACAGGGCACAAGGCAGGAAACAAACCCTGGGCAGGGTGCCAGCCCACCACAGGGCACACACACCCACACACACAGGACTATTTAGGATCGCTGATGCACCAAACCTGCATGTCTTTGGACTGTGGGAGGAAACCCACACAGACACGGAGAGAACATGAAGACTCCACGCTGGTAGGACCCGGGAAGTGAACCCAGGTCTCCTAACTGCGAGGCATCAGCGCTACCCACTGCGCCACCGTGCCGCAGCATACATTCAAGTCTACAGTTTTACGTTAAGCGGTTTTGATTTTGAGAACTAAAGCCGAATACCATCAATGGAAATGCATTTTTTTTTTTAAGTCCCAGCAAGCCAAGAGAGACTTACCTCTTCAAGCAGACGTGTGACAGCATCTATGTCATTGTATGTTTTAGTCATCTGGCCCACTCTTTCAGCACACAGAACTAAAAGACAAAGCAGAAATAATTGTAAGCATTTAATTATTAATAATAATAATTCTTTACATTTATATAGTGCTTTTCTCACAACGTTTAATGTACAAGCAGCTACTTAAGATCTATGGCTCTAACATGAACATAAGATGTCACTGTAGTGTCAGCTTCTTCTGCCACAGACAACTTTTCAGAACAGGAGAACAAGTGTCACATGCTGCTGCTTTTCGGTCGCTGGCACTCAAAGTGACAAATGAACAGACAACCCACGTTTCACACAGCAAAGTGCGTGGTGTTAAATGAGAATGCCTGCTTCTGTGACTTAATTAGGGTTCAAGTTTACTGTCAAGTGACAACGAAATTCTGACATGTCTAATCAGAACCACAACTGACGAATGTGTTTACGAGCCAAAGTATCGGGTGTTGTCCAGGTATATTTGTATAAAGGCTTATCTCTGTCGCACTCAGTCATAATATATGGGAACGTGATAGCATTGGCTTTTCAAAAACATGAGGTTTCGTTTTGATAAAAAAAAAATGTGCCATCAGTTCATTTCAGACGTATTGTCATGTGTACACGGTGCAATCGAATTCCGATATGCACTGTCAGGCATGAGCACTCAGGGGTCACCATTCAGTGCAATTCCACCCTGAACAATGAGAGGGCGCCATCATCAGCTCAGTCTTCATCTCTCTCCACAACCCAGAAGCTCAGAGGATCATGTGACCTAAATTCCACTTACTGCTTTGATATCGCCACATATAAGGGACCCTCTGACCGGAAGCAGATGTTCATTTGAACTGGGAGACCAGTGTCACCATTTGACGCTCTTTCTTGTATTATCTGTGTGAAAATTCTATCAGTATTGTGACTTTTTTTTTTGTGTTCTTTATTTTGCCTCATACAATTTCTTGTTTTAGGAATTTGTTAGTTTTCGCATAGCGCAGAGCGCAGGGTCAGCCATTGTACAACACCCCTGGAGTAATTACAGGTTAAGCGTCTTGCTCAAGGGCCCAGCAGAGTAGAATCTTTTTTTTTTTGGCAGTGACGGGGATTCGAACCAGCAACCTTCTGGATACCAGCACAGATCCTTAGCCTTAGAGCCACCGCTCGTCTTTTGCATCACTGAGTGCCCGTACTTTGTTTTTGAACCCTTTACACCTTTTAATTATACAGGGTGTGCCAGCTGACTGCCCGAGACCTAGTCTGAACCTCGGCCTTTCTCACCATAGCACGTTTGATCAACACAAGAGTAAGCAGCCACACTGTTCTAGTCTGGTGGTTCGAATCTCGCTCCGTTTATTATGTATGATAAAACGTCACAAAATAACAGGTAGGGGTGATTGAAACAGCTAAGTTTCCTTTTGCATTAAGTTTCACAAAGTTGATACTACATTTTACCACCACAAAACTCACTAAAAAGGGTGATTTGGATGTTTTAGTCGTCTGGCCTACTCCTTCAGCACACAGAACTAAATGACATGAAGCAAAAAATCATTTTAAGCATTTAATTCTACAAGCAGCTACTTCAGAGCTATGACTCTTTCAAAAGAGTTTCTGAAAAAGCCATACACCTTCAAACCGGTAAATGTCTCAGAAATGGGCCATTGGTAAAAAATAAATTGGCGAAACTGTCTTTTGTAAATTCATGGCTCAAAAACCATGCCTGCACACAACCCACAGCGAAAGAAAATGACATACTCTTAGACAAAAGCTCTAATTAAGCCGGAAAATAAAATTGTTATCCAGTACCAAAAAATTGTGGAAGCTGAAACTATAGCCGCTTTTCCACTGCATAGTACGGCACGACACGGTTCAGTACAGCTCACCTTGGTTCGGCTCAGTTCAGCTCGGTTTTGCGTTTCGACTGCAGTTTAGTACCGCTTTAGAGTGGGCGGGATTATTCACGTGTCGTTATAGTTGCGCCGCCTCTACTGCTCGCTCTTCATTTTTTTTAACTTGTCCCTACAGTGTTTGTAAGTCCTATGGTAGCCGTGTGCGGCCAAGAGCTGAGCGACCTCCTGGAAAATTTTTTCATTCCGCGTCGCCCCATCCAGCTCTCATTGGATCCGCTCCTCGGCTACCAACAAGAGGAACGTCTGTACTTCCTCAACAGACCACGGAACAGCCATTTTTGGTTAAAACCAGTTCGAACCTTCGCGGGTCTGTTGTGTCTCGTGTTGCAAGTTCAGTGAGGCAGTAATGAGGATTTTCTCCGGCCAATCAGTGACCAGCAGAGTTTACACGTCACATTTTGGTAACGGTTCGGCACGCTTGGAACCTCGGCTGAGGTGGTACTAAAAAAAGGACCAGGTACCAGGTACTGTTCCCAGTGGAAAGCCCCGCAAAAGTGAACTGTACTGAACCGTGTCGTGCCGTACTATGCAGTGGAAAAGCGGCTAATGTTCTCTCACCAGTCCCAGTGCTATCCCTGCTGCCTGATGGGAATTGTAGTCCCCTTGTTGGTGCTGGTTTTTGGGTTGCAACCCCCTCTACCTGATACATCATTCAGCTCGTATTTGAAGTTGGACCAACAACACCACACAGGCAAAATATTGTGACAGTCTGTTCTGCCTGTTTTTGCATAATTGACGAACAAAGAAAAAAAGAATACAATTTTATTTACAGTATATACAGTTAGGTCCATAAGTATTTGGACAGTGATACGATTTTCATAATTTTGGCTCTGTGCGTCCCCCTCATTGCATATGAAGTGAAGCAATCCAGTTGTGATTGAAGTGTAGACTTACAGCTTTAATTTAAGGGGTTTACCAAAAACATCATATGATGACAACCATTTTTATAAAAAAGCCCCCCCCATTTTCAGGGGATCAAAAGTATTTAGATAAACTACCATAATCCTTATATATAATTTGATACTATCCGTATGTATGGTGTTCACGTCAATACCTCGACTAAATACAAGTTAGAACCATGCAATGGGACTCTGCCTCTGTAGTTAGAACATAACGTGGCAAACGCGGACGCAGTATTGCACGATTGGCTAAGAATGTTTGAATGCTTCAGTGACACCGCTGGACGGCCGAGTATAGTAAGTCGGTGTTGGTTCAAGCAGATAACAGTAAGTTCGGTTGGTTTTTGGAACGTTGGTTTGGTCAGGCGTACTTTCCAGGACTAACATCGTTGACTGACTTAAACCCTTCGACAGCTTCGGAACTGTAAGTAATTTAGAACGTATCGCCATTTGCTTGGTATGTCGAAGTCTATCTTTGGGCAGTTCGGTTTTGGCATCCGTCCTTCTGACATCTATTGGCAAACTGAGTAATGACGGCTGGGTATTAACAACGGTCATTGTTTACATTTTAGCCGATCTCGGATCTAAAATGACCACGCCAACATAATTATTACTCCAACTCTGATTAGAGTCATAAAATACGGTTTCTTTTGAAAATTTGCTTGCCGGAAACAATCAAATGAGGTGCGCCGAAGAGCTGAGTTCACGTCTCACAGCCCCGTTTATACAGGAAGCTCTACATTACATTGGCCGAAAAGGTCTATTTTAAGCACAAATCAGTGCCATGATAACAAAATCATTTCAAGGACTTAAAAAAACAAGTAATTCTTTGCAGAGAAAGTATGGATTTCACAAACGTAGAATTTGTAGCCCGATTCGATCGGCCTCCCAGTCGCAAGTCATAAATATAATGATAAGTTTCAATATCTGCTTGAAAGTTCTTTCCAGTCAAATGACTGCCTGAAGTCTGAACCCACGGCCACCTCCAAGTTTTGCGTTTCTTTCCACCCCACTGATGCTCTGCCAGGCCTTCACTGCCGCTGTCTTCAGGTGCTGCTTGTTCGTTCAGTTTTGTCTTCAGTAAGTGAAATGCACGTCCATTTGGGTTGAGGTCAGTTGACTGACTTTGCCATTGAAGAATATTCCACTTTTTTGCTTTTAAAAGCACTTGGTTTGTGGTTAGAGGATGTTTTGGCTCCTTGTCCATCTGTACTGTGAAGTGTCATCCGATCAGTTTTGCAGCAGTGTTCTTAATCTTAGCAGACAGTATAGCGCCCTCTACACTTCAGAATTCATCCTGTGACTTCTGCCAGCAGTCATATCATCAATAAACAACTGTAAATGAATTCCACTGCCAGCCATGTATGATCAGCCCATAAAACGGTCTCCACCATGTTTCACAGAAGACGTGGTATTCATCAGAATATGAGCCGTTTTGTCTCTTCTACATACTCTCCTCTTTCCATCATTCTGGTACATACTAACCTTAGTTTAATTTGTCCAAAGGAAATTGTTCCTAGAACTGGACAGGCTTTTAAATTTTTTTTCTGGCAAAGTCAATTCTTTCCTTCCTATGCTTGAGGCTTACCAATGGTCTGCACCTTGTGGTTAATCCGCTCTTTACATTGATGAAGTCTTCTCATGGAGTTGTGGACTTTGGCAATGACAGCCTGACCTCCCAGAGAGTAGTCTTCATTTGGCTAAAAGTTGTGAAGGGGTTCTTCACCAAGGAAAGAATTCTGCAATCATCCAGCACAGTGATTTTCTATGGTTGTCCAGATCTTCTGGTGTTTTGGAACTCACCAGTGTGTTCCTTCTTTTAACAAATGTACCAAATGGTTGATCTGACCACCCCTGGTATTTCTGCTGTCTCTCTGATGGGTTTGTTTTGTTTTCCCTGCCTAATGATGCCTGTTTTTACTTGTATGGACAAGCTCTTTGGTCCATATTGAGAGTTCACAGTTGACAAATTCCACAACAGGAATCAACTGCAGACCTTCTACCTGCTGAATAGTTAATGATATAATGAGGAACCTGCTCAGACCTGGCCATGGAACAGCTGGTCAGGCAAATATCCAAATACTTTTGAGCCCCTGAAAATAGGGGGACCCATGAATAAAAATGGCTGTCACTCCTAAATGTCTCATGCAACATTTTTGGTAAACCCTTTGAATTAATGCTGAAAGCCTATACTTCAATCATGCAATTATTTCTTCATTTCAAATCCACTGAAGTGGCGTACAGAGACAAAATTATGAAAATTATGTCACTGCCCAAAACATATGGACCTAACTGTAGACTGCTCAATTATCAGCTGAGCCAACATCACTACGACGTTTGAGTTATCGTCAATTACCAATGGACATCATCATTTTGCTCTGAGGGTGTTGATGCAGAAGTATAGAGAAGCTCAGAAGGAGTTGCATTGTGTCTTTGTGGACCTGGAGAAAGCAAATGACAGGGTGACTGAGAGGAGCTGTGGTATTGTATGAGGAAGTCGGGAGTGGCAGAGAAGTACGTAAGAGTTGTACAGGATATGAACGAGGGAAGTGTGACTGTGGTGAGGTCTGCGGTAGGAGTGACGGAGGTGGGATTACATCAGGGATCGGCTCTGAGCCCTTTCTTATTTGCAATGGTGATGGACAGGCTGACAGACGAGATTAGACAGGAGTCCCCGTGGACTGTGATGTTTAATGATGACATTGTGATCTGTAACGATTGTAGGGAGCAGATTAAGGAGACCCTGGAGAGGTGGAGATATGCTCTAGACAGGAGAGGAATGAAGGTCAGTAGAACCACCAAGACAGAATACATGTGTGTGAATGACAGGGAGGTCAGAGGAATGGTGAGGATAAGGGAGTAGAGCTGGCGAAGGTGGATGAGTTTAAATACTTGGGATCAACAGTACAGAGTAATGGGGATTGTGGAAGAGAAGTGAAGAAGAGAGTTCAGACAGGGTAGAATGGGTGGAGAAGAGTGTCAGGAGTGATTTGTGACAGACGGGTATCAGCAAGAGTGACAGGGAAGGTCTACAGGACGGTAGTGAGACCAGCTATGTTATATGGGCTGGAGACGGTGGCACAGGAGACAGAGCTGGAGGTGGCAGAGCTAAAGATGTTAAGATTTGCATTGGGCGTGACGAGGATGGACAGGATTAGAAATGAGGACATTAGAGGGTCAGCTCAGGTTGGACGATTGGGATACAAAGTCAGAGAGGCGAGATTGTGTTGGTTTGGACATGTGCAGAGGAGAAATGCTGGGTATATTGGTAGAAGGATGATAAGGATAGAGCTGGCAGGGAAGAGGAGAAGAGGAAGGCCTAAGAGGAGGTGTATGGATGTGGTGAGAGAGAACATGCAGGTGATGGGTGCAACAGAGTAAGATGTAGAGGAGAGAAAGATATGGAAGAAGATGATCCACTGTGGCGACCCCTAACGGGAGCAACCGAAAGAAGAAGAGGAAGAAGACCAGATGACATCAAAGAAGCCATTATCATAAATTTGTAGGTTTCTGAAAAAAGATGAAAGAACAAACAAGGTAATGAGGTAAACTGCTAAATGAGACAATTCTCAGAAATCTCATGATTGGCCTTTTTGAAAACGGGTGGCTAATTCACAGCTTCATACCATCATACAGTACAACACTTCAGTTAAAAACAAAAGATTTCATGGGTTCTTACTAAATATACTGTACACACCACCACACACAAACTAAGACAGTTTTATTTTTTAACCAACAATGTACCATTTTAAAAACATTTGTATTCAGCAAAAGTTCATACAAACATTGAAGACCTTTAATTATGGCAAAACGTGGCTTTGTTCAAATTATAGCCAACTCCAGTTTTTGGGCTGTGCTGTACTTTGGAATCAGTGGTGTATGTGCTCAGCTAATGGCTTCCGATGCCAAGGTCAAAAAAAGCAGGCATTAAGGTAAGCACTTTGATGTTGCCGGAATACAACTGGTGTAGCATGCAGCCTGGGAGAATTGATTTTAAAAGAACAAAGGATCATAAAAAGGGAAGTTCAGCAAGCCGTATGTCAACAGAAGCGTGACGTGGTTTGCTTTTATTCAGGAAACAGATATTCTGAACTGACCAAAGTCATGGGAGTTGCCTCCAAGGAGAAAGCACAATTAAGTAACCTGAAAATGTCTCCATCGGGCAGACTTTATTAAACAGCATTTTCCAAAACAAAGTGTGCTTAACCCGTTCGGCTCTGGATTTTCTGTTTATATGGGAAAGATTATTTTGTGAAATATTCTACCTTTGGAGAGTCCAGGAGGCTCAAAAATGGAAAAAACAAAACTAAAAATGATCACTATTATTGTACAATAGCTGCCAGATACTTCAATACTACTTGTTTCACTTCCGTGTTTCGTGGACTGTATGCCAGTCTCTCCAGTCTGCACTAGTGCACCAATGGCTGCTAACATACCTGTGCGTTATAAAAACGGCTGCATATATACGTACAGGGTGGTCCAGATCTAATTATGCAGATCCAGATCGTCTGGATGGCTTTGATTTATGCGGGGATGATTCCAGTTCGGCACAAAGACGATTCTTCATGTCGTCAGTTTGCACAGTTCTCGATGGTCCAGGATTTTTCGTGTGATTTTCTATGTAATAAACTTAATAAGTTATAACATAATGAAAATTGCATAACTGGACCTGGACCGTCCTAAACTAGTAATAGGGCATCTGGGCCATAAGGGTTCATTCTGCCTTTTTGAAAACAGAATACCATGACAAGGTCCAAAATAATACAGTGCAATTACTTTTATATTTCAAACAATTACATTTGTAACGCTAGCACCACACAACAGGACTCAACACAAATTCTAGTAAAAGAGCACGTATCAGATTTAACAACTGCAATTGCTCTCATTGTCTCTGCCATTCTCAGCATTTACGACTTGGTCTATTGTCCACTCTACTAGATTTTCATTTAAAAACAACAGGTCAGGTTAGGCTGGGGAGAATGCACTGGAACAGTGCATTGCAGTACCCACCATATGACAAAATACCTTGAGATCCTGACTGGCAACCCCACAGGCAGACACGTGGTCCAGTCCCACCCATCTATCTGCCACAGCCTGGTACTACATGGGTGTCCCCCTTGGCTCTAAAGACTTGGGCCTTCATCCTTTTACAGAGAGATCAGAAGCGCCACACACCCCTTTCCAGTGACCTCATGACCCCCGATGCCCTCCCAAACTTCATAGGAAGAGTCACCAGAGACGTGAATGTCACTGCCAAGTTAAGTAAACCTCTCGACGAAGTCGACACTCTCTCCGCTGACAGACACATTGCTGGCGGCTGTGCCCACTCACAAGCCCAGACACTCAGACTCCTCACTCTGTCTCTCGAGAGCCCCAATCAGAGTCTTCAGAGCCTCCATTGACTCCGTGAAGATCGCAGCATCGTCTGCAAAGTAAAGATCAGTAAGTCTTTCTTCACCAACAGATGCCCTTTAGCCGCTGGACCCCATGACCCTGCCCAACATCCAGTCCATACAAGCATTGAACAGAGTAGGAGCAGAACACACCGCTGACGAACCCCAGAATCAACTGGGAAAAACACAAAGGGTCTGCCTCCACTCTGCACAACACTCACAGTCCCAGTGTACAGACTGGCCATGATATCCAGCAACCTTGAGGGGATCCTGCAAAGACTCAGGATGTCCCACAGGGCAGCTCGATCAACTGAGTTGAACGCTTTACGAAAATCGACAAAGACTGCAAACAAACTCTGCTGATAATCGCATTGGCATTCCATGAGAACCTTCGGCGCCAGGATGTGGTCGAAGGGATGACCAGTGACAAGGACTAGTGTGGAAATCAAGCCTAGAATCTACTGTCTCATGGTCGTGTATTACAATGTATTGTTTATGAGTATTCAGATTCTATTTTAAACAATAGTCTTGAACAATAGTCAACTATACAGAAATTAACAAAAATCTATAGAACACACGGTATCTGAATATGCTTTCTAAAGGTGTAGTGTTTTGTATTACGACACAAACATTTGACACGTGCTGCACTAAAGTACAGTAGTCAGAGAGCTGAATCTTCAACAGCTTTCTTAATAGGTAAGTCTCTATATATCTATCTATACATCTATATACTGTATATATACACACATCTACAGTATACTGTATATATATATATATATATATATATATACACACACATCTACAGTATATATATATATATATATATATATATATATATATATGTATTCAGTCTAACGACTGTCCGCTTTTCACGAGAGAACTACTTAACGGATTTAGGTCGGGTTTTTTTCTAGAATTTGTTTGAACATTCTGGTTGATTTTGCAACTTCTCTCATAATGCTAAGTATCATAGTTCACTTGCGGTAGTAATGTATTTGTGCAAATCTGAGAGACACGCAGTGGGCTGAGCCTCCTCATTCACGTGTCAGACTCTGGGCATATCTTACTTCCGCTTAGCTAGTGAATGATAGAACTACTTAACGGATTTAGATCAGATTTTTTTCTAGAATTTGTTTTAACATTCTGGTTGATTTTACGACATCTCTCATTGCACTATGTATCACATAGTTCACTTGCGGTACCGATTTAGTTCAGTCACGCGTCAGCCTCAGGGTGTGTACCTTACCTCTGCTTAGCTAGCGAATGAGAGAACTACTTAACAGAATAAGATCCTATAATTTGCTTAAACATTTCGGTTGATTTAGCGACTTCTCTCATCGCGGCAAGAATCACAGTTCGCTTGCAGGAGCAATTTATTCACGCTAATGCAAGACAGAGGCTGCGGGCCAAGGGGAGGAGGAAAGGTGACGTCAGGAGTGGGGAGCCGGGCGGGACCCTCCTCAATGTCCTCTTTAACTATTACGTGGGTGGATCCACGGGGGACGGCTAGTTAATAATATTAAGTGGTTGTAGCTGAAATCTTTATGTAATTAAACAATGAAAATTTAAATTGAAGTCAGAACACTCAAAAGCAACACAATGTGCCTTGGTGATGTTCAACTATGTAAATACATAGAATGTTTTATGTAATTGTCTGCCTTTAATACTGACGGCACCTCACTGAGTGACGTCTGCTGTAATGCGGTTTAAACCGACACCACCAACCCCTCAAGTCATTTATTTCTCACTTTGGTAGGTCAGTGCATCTGGAGGCCATATCAGCACACGCGTGGTGACACATTCTTAGCCAGGTGACGTTGTGCAGTTTGCACCTTCTAATGAGTTTCCCCTCGACAGACATCCTAAAGATGTGCATATCTGAGGTATAACACTCACCAGCCTGAGAATAAATTAACTTGAATTTGGAAGCGTGTATGGCCAGAGGTGAACTGTCATCTAAATCTTGAAATGGATGGATATTTAGGGTTATTTTAAAAATGTATTGCAGCCCACAAAACAAAAAAAAAATAAAATAAAAATAAAAAAATCAAGAAGTCCATGTGGTCAAGTGGTACATGTGCCATAAAACAACAACAACATTTATTTCTATAGCACATTTTCATACAAACAGTAGCTCAAAGTGCTTTACATATTAAAGAATAGAAAAATAAAAGACACAATAAGAAAACAAAATAAATCAACATTAATTAACATCGAATAAGAGTAAGGTTCAATGGCCAGGGGGGACAGAAAAACAAAAAAACTCCAGACGGCTGGAGAAAAAATAAAATCTGTGGGGATTCCAGACCATGAGACCGCCTGACCAGTCCCCTCTGAAAAAGCAATTAACAGACTCATATCCATCAGCATACGACTTGTGTTTTTATCTTTATCATGTTTAGGGCTTAATAACAGGATATTAATAACTGAGAGACGTCAATAAAGCCTTGTCTACATTTCAAAAACTTAACACAGATTATGAAAGACATTCAATGTTTACTGTCAGCATGACTTTTGGACTAACAATATTATTACACGCCTTTTATTCTTGCCAGCTGAGGACAAGCAAATCTGAAACAAATTAATTTCTTCTTAGACTCTCCTTCACCATCAAGTCAAGGCTGGACCAGCCTGGCCATGCCTGCTCCAAACATGGCAGAACAGCAATACAGATGGAGGTGAAACAAAGAGAGAACACTGAGAGAGAATTACTGGAAGCAATACGGATGGATGGAATGGTCTGCCTGCTACTATAAGAGATGTCCCTTCTGTCTCAGCTTTCAAATCCCGGCTGAAGACTCACTACTTCAGTTTGGCATATTCTGCCTAGAGCTGCTGATTAACAGTACAGACTGCATCTCTGTTATTGGTCATTACCATTAAAACATAAGTAACATGATAGTTATAATCTGATACTAACCCTTACCTATTTTGTTTCTCTTCTCAGTACTCAAATGTGGCACTTGGTGCCACGGCCCACCTGCCAAGTTGTTGTAGCCAAGGTAAAGTCATCTCTGTTGGACAATCACAGGAATCATCGGGTAGAGGGGTCCTTTCATTGGATTGGCTGGCCCAGCGCTGTCTTAGATTTTTGAATGGCCAATAGGGGGAGGCAGCTTGATGGCCAAGGTCACCAGGACTCTCCTATGATGTGATATCTACTGCTGAATTCTGCTCTGTACTTGTAATATTTCTATTGTACTATTATATTATATTGAGGATTACTCGTGTCCTGTGCTGTGTATTGTGTTATATTTACCCTCCCCTTTTTTTGACACCCACTGCACGCCCAACCTACCTGGAAAGGGGTCTCTCTCTGAACTGCCTTTCCGGTGGTTTCTCCCATTTTTTCCCTACAAGGGTTTATTTGGGGAGTTTTTCCTTTTCTTCTTAGAGAGTCAAGGCTGGGGGGGCTGTCAAGAGGCAGGGCCCGTTAAAGCCCATTGCGGAACTTCTTGTGCAATTTTGGGCTACACAAAAATAATTTGCAATGTATTGTCAGTGTCAAAAAGAGCAGGCTACACACTGCCTGGTAATTTAAGGGCACCTTATTATTTTACAATAAGGTGGCATCTGGGATTAGGTTTATTGAGCAGTTGTTTAATAAGAATAAGGCTTCGGTTCTTATAAGTAACCGTTTAGCAGCCTTAAAAATAAATAGAGAAAATGTGGGGGTGAGCCCACCCTGGGACATCCCAGTTTTAGTTTGTGTCATTTGACACAAAATTCTGGCTTTTGCCAAATCAGAAAGTGGAAACCCCCAAAAGCCAATGCAGCCCATCCTGCAGGTTGGACAATAGTGCAAGGTGGTGGAGACTGTGAAATGATGTCTGATTGCATATTGAGAACTACGACATTTTTCAGTACCAGATTTTTGAACGTGATTCTCATTGAGGTTAATCACTCTAATGACAGCAAATACTGTTGATCGTCAAATTTTGCCACATCACTTCTTGCCATATCACGGCTTTTTCCCTGAAATGTTACAATGCTTCTGCCTTAGGCAACATTTATTTCCCTGTGCATCCCATGATGCTTTGCAAGGCCAGCACGACATCACAGGGCTGTAGCAGCAGACGTTGGATGGGACAGCCCGCCGAGTGTGTAGTGCTTAGTCCCTTGCATCACAGGCTCAGAAGTCTGACAGTGGATGCCAGTCCTCCGCTCACACTCAGTGTGCAGACCTTTGTCTTTGACACCCTCCTCTACCCTAGCACTGCTGTTAGTGTGCAGCACCAGTCCTCCATCACCTGTCTAGACACCCCCAAATCCAGCATCTAAATGGTCACCTGACAAAGTTGTTGACATTGCAGCTCTTGCCCTACTGACTTATGGACATAGCCCCCTTCTGCCAGCTGATGAGTTGTGGCATCCACCACAGGGAGATCCTCAGCTGCCATTACTTTGGGATTCCGTGCAGAGACTAACATTCATAAAATGATTATCGGCTTCATTCTGCTGATTCCAGAAAATAAACGGATCCCTTTGTCTGTGCCCTTCTATTGCTCTCCCTGTGCACTGGACTTGTGAGGTTTAAGTCCGAGTGAATTCACTCTCCTTACAATACATTTTAGTATTCGGATATTTTGGTTCCCTCAAATGTATCTGTTGTGGCGGATGGCTGGGGCACTTTACCTAATCCAAGATTAATACCCGAGTGCAGCCTTTCAACAAGTAACACCCCAGCACCACACTTGTTTAGGTTTTGTTTTTATGGTGGCTGGAGTTCCAATTCTTCCACCAACCCCTAGTTGTTTTTCCCCAGCAGGTTGGAGGGCCTATTTGCGGGGCTGGTTGCAGATTAACATCACACCCAGGATGGACCAATTGCAGGCTAAGGGCCTTACTCAAGACGTTTACGGGATTTGAACTGGCAACCTTCTGAATGCCAGCGCAGATCCCTAGCCTCAGTGCCACCACTCCGCCCGTGCCAGAGTAGCATAGAGTAAAGAATATCTGGAATGGCATCGACATTAGATGAGACAGCAAAGCAAACGCACAAAGCAAAATACTCGCTGGACGAACATTTGCATATGTTTTATTATTTTGGATTGGACTCTGACTTGTCGGACTCCAATTTTGGTGCAAGTGACCGGGAGATCGAGATCTAAAACAAAAGCGAGGTACCGGCATCAGCTGATCCTTCACTGCTGCCCCCGCCCTCGTGCAGCTGTTGCCGCAGCAGTCAGAGACCTCTAACATGTGGCGACAGAGCACTGCATGCAGAAACAAATGTTTTATGTTCATTTATTTGAAAAACTATTGCTTTCTGTGCTTTTTGGAAAATGGGGTTTTTTGGAAAAATATTCAGCCCTGGGAGAAAATGGAAAAAAAATCAACCCTAAAGAGTCAAAGAACCACTAACAACAAATCAAATCAAATTAAATTAATAATATATTGAACAATTATTATAAAAGTAAAGCTGAATAAATCGGACTCTGCAGCCGCATGAGTAAAAAAAGTACCACTTCCGGTTAATGGAAATAGCCCAAAGTTGATAGAAACCTACGTTTTGTACCGAATACTTGTATGCAAAATTTGGTTGACCGAAGTGAAAGCAAACTTATCGTGTTTACATATAGACACACACATGCAGACAGACACACAGACATAATTGCAAAAATTGTATTTTCTGACTGTTTTTCGGAAGGTCTAAAAACTTTAAGATTCATCAAAATCTCGATATCGAATATTTGGACGATTCTAATACTCTCCCTACGAGAAAGTAAATCGAACTCGGGGAGGTCTAAAACTTTGAGATTCATCAAAATTGCGAGGTCGAATTTTTGGATGATTATTATACAGGGTGGTCCAGATCTAATTATGCAGATCCAGATCATCTGGATGACTTTGATTTATGCGGGGACGATTCCAGTTCGGTGTGAAGACGATTCTTCACGTCGTCAGTTTGCACACTTCTCGATGGTCTGGGATTTTTCGGGTGATTTTCTATGTAATAAACGTAAAAAGTTAAAGCGTAATCAATATTGCATAATTAGATCTGGACCACCCTATACTTTCCCTATACTTTGTATATGAGAAAGTAAAAAATAATCGGTAAACAGGAGTCAGCAAAATACCACTACTACAAATAATAATTATAATAATAATACATCTTACCTGCTGAAGAAGGGGCCCGAGTTGCCTTGAAAGCTGGCATAGTGTAATCTTTCTAGATAGCCAATCAAAGGTGTCATTTTGCTTGACTTCTCACCACATCCATAACGGCTAACACAGTACAACATCCTAATACTATAATAATAATAATGCAACAATCACGACTGCAGACACTAACACTTTATGCGCATTACTGAATTAGGCAATAAGAACAGGACAAAGAAAGTAAGTACATACAAATATCAGAATAAAGTCTGAAACTGAAAGATAAAGGAGTACAATTTAACACTCAGCAGATTGTTATCTGGGTTAGGCACTTACTTGGAATAAAGACTAAGGTTCTCCTAGGAGAATTCTAGAGAAATGTCACCTTAGCAACTTATCTACCTTATCTGACATTGTAATCACTTTACACAAGTCAAGGATTTATCTGGTTTACAGTACATATCCATTTCTAGGTAAACCCAGGGCCTACAAACTGTACCTAACCAGCTGCATACCAAGATAATGGCCTGATTGCTTTATTTTGCTGTAAATAATACTTTTATACTGCTTCCCCTAACTGAAGTGCTGCATTCCAATGTAAGTGACCTGTCAAAAACGAATAAAAAAAATAATAATAATGTGCATTGTGCAGATGAAATACAAGAAGTGTTTAATGCAAACTGCTTTATTTTGATTGGCAGCAATACAGCTCTCACAAACAGGGCGCAAAATTCTAAATACGCTCTGAATATAGCCACGTTACAAATCAAACACCAACAGACAGTGGCCAAGAAAATAATACACATTATGAAAATAAGGTGTGAACTATCAGACCCATTTAATCCAATTCAGGATCATGGAGGACTGAGGCCTATCCCAGCATCACTGCGCACAAGGCAGGAACCAGCCCTGAATGGGATGCCAGACAGTTTCAGGGCCCAAGAAGATTTTAAGATAAGCCAGACTGGAGAAAACAAAGATAAAGTGTATGCAAGCTAACGTATTTTAGATTTTTTAATACTCCCCCTGCTCTTTTCGCGTCTCTGCCATTCATGTATGTGGATTTTACTTTTACCAAACAACAAACGTTTTAATTCTAATTAATAGGCCTCTTCATTGGGCTCCTCTCTCATTATCTTATTAATGTAAGCAGCATCAAGGCTTAAGACTATCAAGCTGAAAAGCTGATTTCATCCTTAAGGAGGATTTAATGTTACATATTTTGCACTAATCAGTGAACAATTTTGTGGGTTGTATTGCTTTTTCTACAAGCAGTTGATTTATTGTATGAATTCATGAAAACTCACGTAGACACAGGAACAACGTGCAGGTTTCAAACTCGGAACGCTGGATCTGTGAGGTGGCCATGTTGCTCACAGTGTTACCATGTTGGTGGATGTCCCACAAGTACTGTACATGAAAACTGAAGCCCTGTATAATTTAGGAAATGGCCAGGATAGAAAACCCTGTTGAAAATATATCTGGTATAGCTTAGCCAGGTTTATTGTCCTGGGTTAAGTATGTTTCATTTATATAACATTTTTGTTATTTTTGAATAGACAGACAGACATGAAAGGCACTATAAGATAGATAGATAGATAGATATGAAAGGCACTATAAGATAGATAGATAGATAGATAGATAGATAGATATGAAAGGCGCTATATGATAGATAGATAGATAGATAGATAGATAGATAGATAGATATGAAAGGCGCTATATGATAGATAGATAGATAGATAGATAGATAGATAGATAGATAGATAGATAGATAGATAGATAGATAGATAGAGTGCATGCGGAAAGTATTCACAGCGCATCACTTTTTCCACATTTTGTTATTTTGTAGACTTATTCCTAAATGGATTAAATTCATTTTTTCCTCAGAATTCTACACACAACACCCCATAATGACAATGTGAAAAAAGTTTACTTGAGGTTCTTGCAAATTTATTAAAAACAAAAAAACTGAGAAATCCCATGTCCATAAGTATTCACAGCCTCTGCTCAATACTTTGTCAATGCACCTTTGGCAGCAATTCCAGCCTCAAGTCTTTCTGAATATGATGCCACAAGCTTGGCACACCTATCCTTGGCCAGTTTCGCCCATTCCTCTTTGCAGCACCTCTCAAGCTCCATCAGGTTGGCGTCGGTGCACAGCCATTTTAAGATCTCTCCAGAGATGTTCAATCAGATTCAAGTCTGGGCCACTCAAGGACATTAAAAGAGTTGCCCTGAAGCCACTCCTTTGATATCTTGGCTGTGTGCTTAGGGTCGTTGTCCTGCTGAAAGATGAACCGTCGCCCCAGTCTGAGGTCAAGAGCGCTCTGGAGGTTTTCATCCAGGATGTCTCTGTACATTGCTGCAGTCATCTTTCCCTTTATCCTGACTAGTCTCCCAGTTCATGATGCTGCCACCACCATGCTTCACTGTAGGGATGGTATTGGCCTGGTGATGAGCGGTGCCTGGTTTCCTCCAAACGTGACGCCTGGCATTCACACCAAAGAGTTCAATCTTTGTCTCATCAGACCAGAGAATTTTGTTTCTCATGGTCTGAGAGTCCTTCAGGTGCCTTTTGACAAACTCCAGGCGGGCTGCCATGTGCCTTTTACTAAGGAGTGGCTTCCTTCTGGCTAATCTACCATACAGGCCTGATTGGTGGATTGCTGCAGAGATAGTTGTCCTTCTGGAAGGTTCTCCTCTCTTCACAGAGGACCTCTGGAGCTCTGACAGAGTGACCATCGGGTTCTTGGTCACCTCCCTGACTAAGGCCCTTCTCCCCCGATCGCTCAGTTTTGATGGCCGGTCAGCTCTAGGAAGAGTCCTGGTGGTTTTGAACTTCTTCCACTTATGGATGATGGAGGCCACTGTGCTCATTGGGACCTTCAAAGCAGCAGAAATGTTTTTGTACCCTTCACCAGATTTGTGCCCCGAGACAATCCTGTCTCGGAGGTCTACAGACAATTCCTTTGACTTCATGCTTGGTTTGTGCTCTGACATGAACTGCCAACTGTGGGACCTTCTATAGACAGGTGTGTGCCTTTCAAATCATGTCCAGTCAACTGAATTGACCACAGGTGGACTCCAATGAAGCTGCAGAAACATCTCAAGGATGATCAGGGGAAACAGGAGGCACCTGAGCTCAATTCGGAGCTTCATGGCAATGGCTGTGAATACTTATGTACATGTGCTTTCTCATCTTTTTTATTTTTAATAAATTTACAAAAACCTCATGTAAACTTTTTTCACGTTGTCATTATGGGGTGTTGTGTGTAGAATTCTGAGGAAAAAAATGAATTTAATCCATTTTGGAATAAGGCTGTAACATAACAAAATGTGGAAAAAGTGATGCGCTGTGAATACTTTCCAGATGCACTGAATATAGATAGATAGATGAAAGGCACTATATAACAGATAGATATGAATGACAATATATAATAGATAGATAGATAGATAGATAGATAGATAGATAGATAGATAGATAGATAGATAGATAGATAGATAGATAGATAGATAGATAGATAGATAGATAGATAGATAGATAGATAGATAGATAGATAGATATTTTTGTAGGAAAAAAGATATTCCAAAAAGCTGCATAATGAACCAGGAAACCAAACCAAAATAAATACATGGGCTTGGCAAGAATAGGGAAGGTAACTCAAGTACAGCAGATGTAGACGTGCCGGGTAGCTAGTGAGCTGGAGTACTGCCAGGGTTCATTAACTCTAAAGTGAGTGAAGAGGGCCCTAAAATAAATTACTCCTGAGTCACAGAGATAGAAAGACTCGATGGGACTTCCAGTATGCTATGGGAAGACACTCAACCCAGTAGCTGTTAGTCAGGAGGCATGTTAATGGTTAATGTATACGTACAGAAGCTATTGTGATGTATTACGGTGGTCAGGCTACCCGAGGGCTCAGAGCTTTAAATGTGTGTTGGGGATCAGGACTGCAGGGGCACTTGAGGCTGTTAGTGTGTTTCAAGGAGGATCATCACTTTGGATTGACCCAGAAGTGGTCTCTGGCTGGGCCTTAACAAGCACCTTCTTGGAAGCCACCGGAGGGCTGTTGGAGGCAACGAGTGCTTGGTGTGACACGTGGTAAAGAGCATGAGGCAGTGCCACCTTTAGACAAGGGTGCAGCTGAGGTTTAGACAGACCCTAAAGGCTAGCTGGTTTACGTTTACCTTTGTTTTGTATTCTCTGTCAATCCTTGCATTTATCTCTTCCACCTGTATTCAGTTTCTACAATAAAACACACATTTTTTTTGGCTTCCAAGGCATTATCTGGGTTTGTATATGGCTCAAACAGCGCCCTGCCTATCTCCAAGTATTTCCTTTATATTTAATGTACCGTACATTTTTAAAAATGCACAATAGGTAAAAGTAATTATTATTTACGTCACTTCTTTTCCAAAAGTGTTGTAACTACACATGCTACACACAATGTAGAGACTGAAGAAAGCACGGCACCATCGCTCCAGAGTAAAAAACCACAGCAAGAAAAGATACACTTGAACCGGAGGTCGCACGGACTACTGAGTACTAAACAAACTCAGAGCACAGACTGACCAAACTGTAGTAAAGCATTTTTTCTCCATTGTATTTATCATGTGTTCTTTGTCACTGCCCTTGTTTTTGATCTGTAAAGCACCTGGTGGTGTTTATATATATAAAAAAACAAAAAAACTTCAATATTTACACTTGAGGACACTTTCCTCATTCTAATCTAGCAAAAATCCTGCAGGTTTTATTATTTTAACATGCTTCCGTTGTCTGTATCAATCAAAACTGACATCTGAAATGCTTTACTGTCTGGAAACTAAAACTATTCCTTTATTACTTTATAGTAAAGTCAACTAGCTGTTAATTTTGTACTTTGGCTTTCTGTGTTGACTTTTGACAACTTGAATGATACATAATAATAGTGATAGATAGATAGATAGATAGATAGATAGATAGATAGATAGATAGATAGATAGATAGATAGATAGATAGATAGATAGATAGATAGATAGATAGATCCTTTCCTATATGATAGATAGATCTCAATGTGTCTGCCCTTAGTGGCAGAATGATGTAAATGTCAGTATAAGAAATCACTCACTGAATGTGTTTTCATGAACCCAGTGTGCCCAGTAGCAAGGCAGTGGTCCGAAGCAGGGAGAAATGTTAGGGTGGCACCCTAATTATACAGAAAATAAAAAAGGGTTGTTGCTAAGCACAGCAAATTTCGTGACTGTGTGTGAATTTCCCAGCCAAGTTTTACATTTCCCAAGTATTGCGGCCCTTAACATGCTGGCAGATAGAATTGGTGCAAATAAAAAGGGTTTACAGGTACAGCGAGTTCTGCTACAATCTTTGCATTTTTTATTTTAACTTATCCATTGTTATTATAACGTTATTACTTATTGAAATCTGACGCCTTTTTCCAAGGCAACTTTACAGCATCTGAGACGTATAATTGGTTACACTTCATTTGTTATTCCAACAGGGCACAGGCAAGTGAATTGATTTATTTAGTGGGGGGATCGCAGTATCAGTAGTGGAATTGACACCACTTTGACGTCCATAGTCTTAACCGCTTGGTGAAACTGGCAACTATCATCTATCCTAGTAAGCATTGGTGCATTGAAGTTTTCCCGTTGCCTTTCCATTTCTCAGTGTCCTGGGGTGCCACTTACTTCATAATTTCATCAACAGTGTTGCTCCTCCTGACCTCTGAATGGAATCTAACAGTTACATAAAGTGACAAGCCAAGCAGCACATCATCACATGAGTCTGCCAAAGTCACATTCAATATCAAATTGAAAGTTTACATGTTTCCTTAAAATAAAGAAAGGCAGACAGGATTTTCAATGCTATCGATAAGCTCATTTGTAATATCATACTAAGTGAGGAGTTTAAATGATACAAGTACTTGAAGAAGGCAAGTCAGTAAGCCACAGACTGTCTAACACCTTTCACTGTAGTTCACTAGCTCTCTGTGGAAATTACAACTGGTCATTATTATATAATGTACCTATGGATTGATTATCTCTTTTTTGCTCTTGGGATTATTGGCTAAGAGACAAAGGAAAAGTTAATATTTTAGGGTTAGGGATAGGGTATGTTGCCACTGTGGGGTTTACACATCCTCTCTATGACTGTACAGGGAGTCCTCTCGCTATTATGGCTTTTCTCGTCGTTCCTAAAGACTGGCAGGTCAAGTTAGTTGCTGATTTCAAATTGTGAGTGAGTGAGCGGCCCTGTGATTAACTGGCGGCACACAAGGCTGGTTACTGACTCGCGTCTAACGCTACATGGGACAGACACCGTTCCCACCCTGAATTGGATTAAGTGGGTTTTGAAATGTTAGGCTGTAAGAGACCTCATATAAATGACGAATGTGACTTGGTGATCTGAATATCTCACAGCAAACGAAAGGATAAATGGCACACATGACAAAAAACAGGGACAACTGCTCTGAAAAAAGTAATTTTATATTTAAATGTGTATAATCTCTCTATTATAAAAGAAAATCTTGAGACAAGACTATTGTCAAGAGATTATTTCAAGTTCTGCCCTCCTCTCAACCATTTCTGGCTCACGGCCCACACCCTCTGTCCTCTCACCTGTCATTGGTGTGAATGCTTTTGTCAGACACAGTTCCTGCACTCTCAGCTCTTATAAATTTTTACGTTTTCCTCACTTTAAGTTCCCAATAAAAGTAGACGTATTATGTCCAAATCTTATTGAAGAATTTCATCCCGAAGGGTTATCAACAGAAGAAATGAGTACACAGGGAATCCAAGCACGGAGAAACGATGAAGTCAAACGAATTAATGTGAAAATTGTCAAGCGGTTACACTGCAGATTGGTTGAATGCGTATCAATAGACTCTGTTGAAACAGTTGGTGGTGATGATGCGGAAGAGGAAAACATCAACTTACAATATCCCGAAGAATATCTACAAATGTTAAGATTGTCCTGTCTTTCACTGGCCGAGTTACTGTTGAAAGGAGGACGTATCGTAATGTTATTGTGTAATTTATGTATGAGTGACGGGCTATACAATAGGACAAGATCAGTTGTACTGAAAATTGGTCGAACAATTCTGACATGTAAAATTTTAACAGGCGACAAGAAAGGTAATGTAGTACATCTTCAGGGGATAACATTAGACACCAAAGGAGATCTTAATATGCCATTCATTCATATTAAAATGTTTACAGTTTCCCGTTAGAATAGCTTTAGCTATGACAATTAACAAATCACAGGGACAAACATTCGAGTAAGTCGGTTTATTTATTACCAGAAAGAAACGATATTCATTAATGGGCAGATATACGTTGCATTGTCACGATGTAATTCCAAACACGGAATCAAAATTCAATGCGATATTGACAAAAAGATAAAAGTGAAAATTAATATATTGTGGACGCTGGCCCGGACACACACAGATGGACATCATAAGTTCACCACACACCCTTTATTTACAACTATTTACAGTCAGTGCACTTCCCATGTAGGTTTGGATTTTTTTTCTCCCTAAATAATAAAAACCATCATTTAAAAACTGCATTTTGTGTTTACTTGTGTTATATTTGACTAATGGTTAAATGTGTTTGATGATCAGTAACATTTTGTGTGACAAACGTGCAAAAGAATAAGAAATCAGGAAGGGGGCAAATAGTTTTTCACACCACTGTATATATATATACCTATAAACAAGAACACTATTAAGCATCTGTCCAAAATCATTTTTAAAACTTGTTTTAACATTAAATGCTGGAGGGCACGACTAGTCACGATGGAAAGCCAATGATATTCACTAAAGCTGCACTTATTTAAAACAAATTAATCAAGCTAAAGAATACACATTGTGGAAGAATAATTTTTGGGTAACACAGCATTTATCTTAAAGAAATAGCATAAAGGGCTACTAAATGTTGGAAATTCGATAAAAGTCAAGTGAACAACAAAATGTACTGAAAGATGGCTAAGAGATGACTAAGAAATCAGCAGATGTCCTGTAAACAAGCAGAATGGACAGTTGTTATATGCACACAAATTTCAAGGGTGGTGGCTCATCTCAAAAGGTATAAGAACAACTAGAATATAATATAATAGAATTTTATTGTATATACTAGCTGTGTAAGCCTGTGCTGTAAAAAGCCCGGGTTCTACAAACTTTGTTTGAAATTGTCTGAATGAAAATTGAAATGTAGAGATGCCAGGTAATTGCAAGGAAGTACTCTGGTTATCTCACTCCTAGGAGGATTCGTTTTGCCAATGTGCTCGCCTCGCTTCTGCATTAGCGGCTAAGCGAATTTATCTTTCTTCGGAGGTTTCGTTTTGCTGACGGGTTTGCGTCGCTTCTGTATTAGTGGCGGGAGGATAACTAAAAGAGATACCGTTTTGCCGATGTTAGTGGCTAAGCGACTTTGTCTTTCTTCAGAGGTTTCGTTTTACTGAAGTGCTCGCCCTGCTTGTGTTATTAGCAGCTAAGCAAGTTTTCTGTTTCCGTGGAGGTGAAGCCCTTAACCCCAACTCCACCTCTCACTTCCGTGTCAGACAGATAGACAGACACACACTTCCACGCGTAGACGTTTATATATAAAGTCATTTGGGTGTAAACCGGCGAACCAAATCTATGCATTGCTTGGCACTTTATGTAAGCTGAACAGTTTACAAAATGAACCTCCACTCTTTGTTTCTCTGACCATTCTGACCAGGCTGTAACAGACTGCTTTTGATGAATGTTCCCTCCAAGGCATTTTGCCTGAAGAGTAATTGCCTGATAACTGATTTGTTCTGTTAGGGGATGTTTCTTTCTTTAATAAGATGTGAAATTTCTACCACATTTTATTAAAACTGCAAATCAATCTTAATAAACTTGTAAGTACATTATTATGGAAAATAATGGAAAAACAAGTAAAGGAAGTGGTAAAATAAAATGCCAGGCTTCAACTGGCATTAAATGAATGGCAAAAAAGCTCAAGGTTAGCTCTTCTGTGCCTGCTTCAGATCTGGCTGAGGCTCGCTGCGAGTCCCCCAGAAGGAATTTACAAATGACAAAGGTGAAAAGATAGGCTTCATTGAAGCAGGTTCATTTACGCGCCACACCCGCGTATTTGTAGAGTCAGATTCTTGATCATATCAGGAGTACGCTTGCAACATCCCTCTTTCGACGCCCATCAGGTGTCACCTCTTAGTCAACAGAGAGTGCTTGTTTAATCAGCGTCAGGCTATCCTCACCTTCACCACAGAGCAGTAAAACAGCCATCCTGACTAACAGAGCGCTGCCCAGAGCTGAGTTACAAGCACATATCAAACAAAACACAACTGGCTGCAATTTCTGTCTTTTGATACTGAATGAATCAAGTCAGGGCTTTGAAAAGGAATTTGGAGATATGATGATAAAAAAAAACACACAAACGCAAACACAAAACAAAACATGAACTTTTCCCTTCTTCATTTATAGCTGAGCTGCTCCCTTTTATTTAGTCATGCAGTCCAACAAACTGTCACCACGTTTGCCATATTAATGTATTGATTTACTGTGCAGATTACAAAATGATGTGCTAGTTAACAAAAAAAAAAAAATCAAATTATTGCAAACATCAATACAAAGAATGAAAAAATAACTAAGCAGGCATGACATAAACAGGGACAACTGCTCCTAAAAAGGTCATTCATTCTGTTGTAGAAGATCAGCCCGGCTACAGACAGACGCTGAGACACAATGTCCACAAAACATTGGCACAACACAATGCACAAACCCCAAGAAACTCCTTACATCTGCCACCTCCACTCCTCACTCGCAAGCTCCGTCTTACTCATCCCGACTCCGGCTCGTCTGATGGAATGAGGTGGCCCCTTTTCTAACACCTCGCATGTGCTTCCGGATGATCTTCTGATGGCACTTCCTGGTCCCACATGAGCACCCGGAAGCACTTCGGGTGTGCCTGGAACATCTTCCGGCAGCACTTCCAGTTGTCCATGATCCTCTGGGTGCCGCCAGGGGCCCCCAACAAGGATGAGCTATCTGGCCCCCATGCAGACCAGGGTGGCTGCTCTTTCGTTGTCCAGGGGAGGTATTTCCCCTCTCCCTGTCCTTCCAGGTGTCCCGGTTTGAGATCCGCCACACTATATTTAACTGTGCAGAATTTTTGTATATGTTTTGTTTTGTTATTTTATATTCATTTAGCCCCTGCGGTGGGCTGGTGCCCTGCCTGGGGTTTGTTTCCTGCCTGGCACCCTGTGTTGGCTGGGATTGGCTCCAACAGACCCCCGTGACCCTGTAGTTGGGATATAGCGGGTTGGATAATACATGGATGGATATTTATTTAGTTTTGTTTACTTGTTTTCTGATTTTTGTAGTCTCTATGATCTGAGACTTTTCAAGTAAGGATGACAGAAGGATTGATGAAAGATTCACTAATCTTGGCATCAAAGAGTGGCAGCTTGCTACATGTTGATTAGCACGTGCAACCAAGAAATTCACTGCATGTGTGACAATTAGCGTGGATTGGAGAAATTCACCAAAGCGTGTTTTGGCAGCCAATTTGCTGGATTAAACTTTGGATGGAAAGACAGTGATATTCACTAAAGCTGCACTTATTTAAAACATATTAATCAAGCTAAACGACACACGCTTTATTAAAACTGCACATCGATCTTAATAAACTTTTGAGTACATTATTATGGAACATAATTGAAAAACAAGTCAAGGAAGTGGTAAAATAAAATGCCAGACTTCAACTGGCATTCGATTAATGGCAAAAAAAAAAAAGCTCAAGGTTAGCTCCTCAGTTCCTGCTTTAGATTTGGCTGAAGCTCGTTGTGAGACCCTCAGAGAAGTAAGAGCCATCTTGACTAAGAGAGCGCTGCCCATAATTGGGATGGCGGACGAGAGTTACAAGCACATTTTAAATAAAAAAAAAACTGCCTGCAATTTCTGTCTTGTAATCTTTCTATATAATACGCCATACCGTGGCTGTCCGTTTGTCTGTCCAGGATTTTTAAATCACCTGTAGCTCGCAAACCGTTTGACCTGAAATTTGGTACACATATATTACGTGAGGGCAGCATGGTGGCGCAGTGGGTAGCGTTGCTGCCTTGCAGTTAGGTGAGCCAGGTTCTCTTCCCACGTCCTGCCATGTGGAGTTTGCATGTTCTCCCCGTGTCTGCGTGGGTTTCCTCCCACAGTCCAAAGACATGCAGGTTAGGTGCATTGGCGATTCTAAATTGTCCCGTGTGTGTGCGCCCTGCGGTGGGCTGACGCCCTTCCCGAGGTTTGTTTCCTGCCGTGCACCCTGTGTTGGCTGGGACTGGCTCCAACAGACCCCTGTGACACTGTAGTTAGGATATAGCGGGTTGGATAATGGATGGATGGATATACTACGTGACGTCTACTATCTGCTTTCGGGGTGATGATTGACCTTCAAGGTTATTCCTTTTTTTTATTTTTATTTATTTATTATTTTTTCTCCAGCCGTCTGGAGTTTTTTTGTTTTTTCTGTCCCCCCTGACCATTGAACCTTACTCTTATTCGATGTTAATTAATGTTGATTTATTTTGTTTTATAATTGTGTCTTTCATTTTTCTATTCTTTAATATGTAAAGCACTTTGAGCTACTGTTTGTATGAAAATGTGCTATAGAAATAAATGTTGTTGTTGTTGTTATTTAATTGGAGAGCCAACTCTTGGCAGCGGCCAGCAGGGCAGTCATGTGGCACATGTGTACGGGCGCCGTTCTCATCCCTACCACCTTTGCCATCACTTCCCCTACCTCTTCATATCTTAAATCATTCTTGAGGCAGATTGAAGACTTAAGGAAAACGTACTAAGTAAGTGTAACACAAACACTGACGTCATCAGTTTTAACACGAAAAGATGCCGACGAAAAAAGAGAAGAAGCGGGCCGCTAGGCTGGAAAAAAGGAGCTGCTCAGGAAACAGCAAGAGCATCAACCTCTGAGCAAACGAATGCTAAACAGAGACAGAGAAAGAAAGAGGAGGAAAACTAGGAATGCTCAAGTCAAGTGTATTCACTGCACGTTATCGTGAGGTGCGCCGTTACTGGTCTTTATATTTAATACGGTACCGTGGATGTCCGTTTGTCTGTCCAGGATTTTAAATCACCTGTACCTCACAAACCGTTTGACCGTTGGTACGCATATACTACGTGATGTCTGCTATCCACTTTCTGGGCGATGATTGACTTCCAAGGTTATTCCCCTTTTTATTGTATTGCAGAATCAACCCTCGGTAGCGGCCAGCTGGGCGGCCATGTGCCACATGTGTACAGGCGGCCGTTCCTGTACCCTACCACTTTCGCCGTAACTTTCCCTACCTCTTCATATCTTAAATCGTTCTTGAGGCAGATTGAAGACTTAAGTGCCAGCCCTCGTGAAAAGTGAAAACTTATGGAAAACGTACTAAGTAATTGCAACACAAACATGGACTTAATCAGTTTTAACGTGAAAAGATGGCGACAAAAGAAGAGAAGAAGCGAGCCGCTAGGGCGGAGAACAGAAGAGTTTCTCAGGAAACAGCGAGCGCATCAACCTCTGAGCAAACGAATGCTAAATGTACAGAGAAAGAGGAGGAAAACTAGGAATGATCAAGTCAAGTGTATTCACTGCACGTTATCGTTACAGCGCTATACTTTTATACTATTACTGATTGAATCAAGTCAGGGCTGCGAAAAAGAATTTGGAGATACCAATACAAAACAAACATTAACTTCTCCCTTCTTCAAAATCAAAGACACCATTTATACTGAGCTGCTCCTTTTTTTTTTTGTTAGTCATGCAGTCTAACAAACTGTCACCATGTTTGCCGCATGAATTATTTATTGATTTATTGTGCAGATTACAGAAATATGTATAAGTAAAAAAAAAATCAAAGTTATTACAAACATCAATACAAAGAATGAAAACATAACTAAGCAGGCTTCTTAAAAAAGTGTCTTGCAAAGTAAAGAGGGAGCCATACTGGAGATCTGGCTGTGGGAAGACTGGTGACCTTGCGCTTCTGTTCCTAAGTACTGGGCATTCCACTTCGAGGGTTGCTTAGTTGCAACCACAGAGCTTGTTGTAAAGAACCAAAGGCGACGAGAAAAATGTAAATGTGCAACAACTGGCGCTACTTCTTACTCAGGCCTTTTAGCTCTGACTTGTGTACAGTGCAGAAATGAAGCTAATTTTGAGAAAAAAAAAAAACGTGGCCCTGTCATTTCTCATCTAGCTGGTTTTAAAAGAAAACTGCGCTGCTGCTGCTGCTGTCTTGTTTTATAATCAAAACGTTACAATTTTTATAATGAAACACAAAACGGGGACAATTAGGATACTGTTGACTAATTTTACTTCTTCATATAACTAACTATTAAAAACTAACAGGAAAATAAATAAGCTTGAAATGCATTAAAATGCACACTTTTAAGTTAAAAGCAATATCCTTTTTGACTGTAAAAAAAAAAAATAGTGCATGTCATAAACACTGAATCATTTATATATAAAAATATTAACATTGTGCTTTTGAACTGAAGATCCGACCCTCTCCTCATTCACTGATCAAGGGTCTGGTTTTCAGTTCAAAAGGGCAGCATTGTCAGAATGGGTTTTCTGTTTATGAGGCGATCATTTTTCTAGAAGTAACCATTTAAAAATGTTTTAGCAAATAAAGAAAAGGAAAACAATGCATGGGCGGCACGGTGGCGCAGTGGGTAGCACTGCTGCCTCGCAGTTAGGAGCCCCAGGTTCGCATCCAGGGTCCTCCCCGTGTCTGCGTGGGTTTCCTCCCACAGTCCAGAGACATGCAGGTTGGGTGCAATGGTGAGGGTGATCCTAAACTGTCCCTAGTGGGTGCTTGGTGTGTGGGTGTGGGTGTGTGCCCTGCGGTGGGCTGGCGCCCTGACCAGGGTTTGTTTCCTGCCTTGTGCCCTGTGTTGGCTGGGATTGGCTCCCATGACCCTGTAGTTAGGATATAGCAGGTTGGATAATAGATGGATGGAAAAACAATGCACGCATTTTGAGCATAAAACTGGATAATTGGCATGTGAATTATATGACACAGGTAAGGGGAATTTTTTTTTTCTTTTTTCAATGGACGTTTTCGCATCGTTTGCTGGTCTACAGCATTGGACACCATTGGAGTCTTGAATATCAAACTGTTTTCTCTCTGTTATGCATGAAAACATGATAGTAAAAAATTCTCTTGGTCATAACAGATAGATAGATAGATAGATAGATAAAAGGGACTATATAATAGATAGATAGATAGATAGATAGATAGATAGATAGATAGATAGATAGATAGATAGATAGATAGATAGATAGATAGATAGATATGAAAGGCACTATATAATAGATAGATAGATAGATAGATAGATAGATAGATAGATAGATAGATAGATAGAAAAAAAGTATAGATTTTTGTGTAAAGTACTATGGGATACCACTTGTGCCATAAATGAAGCAAATAAAATGGCAACTATGAAATAATAATGGCACGTAAAATATAAATGAGGAAATAGATTATGAAAAAATCTAATTATTCTAAATTATTCTAAAAATCTAATTATTATGGAAAGGCGTCTATTACGAAACACAGTCGTCATTTTATTATTATTACAGGTTTTATTTCACAGCGGTCGTATTTTTAAAGACCATTTTTATTTGACAGAGCGACTTTTCTGAATGGCTCTTTGATTTATGTCCCATTTATGTTTCATTTATTGTCAATCAAGACAAAGGCTGCCCAGTGTAACTTGTTCCTATTGGTTAATCCTTTCGCTGTCAATTACTTTTGCCTGGTATGGGCGGAAGGTTGTTTTTTCATTTTGGCACAAATGGTATTCCATAATACTTCTCCCCCAAATTATATATTTATTAATTTAAGCATTACTTTATTGATAAAATAAAAAAATAAATAAATCAGCAGTGGTCTCCCCTCAACTTTCTCGTATGCTCAAATATGGGGATGGATATTTGAGGAGAAAACCGTAAGACAAAGATTATATTTTTATATGATGTCCATTAAAGAACCATCAGCAACAAATCAAATCAAATGAATAATATATTGAACAATTATTATAAAAGTAAAATTGAATAAATCGGACTCTGCAGCTGCACGAATAAAAGGTAAAGTATCTCTTCCGGTTAGCAGAAACAGCCCAAAAGTTGATAGAAATTTACGTTTTGTACCTGATACCTGTAGGCAAAATTTGGTTGACCGAAGTGAAACTGAACTCAAGTTATTGTGTTTGCACACGCACACAGACATAATTCCAAAAATTGTATTTTCGAACTCATGGAGGTCTAAAACGTCAAATCTCGAAATGAAATTTTTGGATGATTATGATACTTTCCCTATATTTTGAATTAAAGAAAGTAAAAAGATCTAAATGGCAGTGAACTGTGCCACACAGTAAAATAAAGCTCAGCCGGACTGATCAAATGCACCACACAGGTTGTCTCTCCACGGCTTTACATGCAAAGAATTATTATTATTATTACATGTACAAGAAATTTTTCTAAGGAGGAGATGATGCAAAAAGTCTCTGCGTTCCACTATAACATCAATAACTGTCATTAATGAACTGTTGTTTATTTGTTATTTCTGACTTATTGGCCTTCACTGCATTGTAACACCAAGATGTATTAAGGGGAAAATCAGTGATGTTCTCTTCACTTTAAAAGAATACTCCCCTAAAAAATGATATTTTTTTTAATATGTGACTTATACCATGTGGTGTGGTGTGTAGGGATGACTACTCTCATATCTTAATAGAGAAGAGAGACAAACTTCTTTAAAGATCATTCATTTATGTACAGCAACTCTGAACCACAGCACCAATAGCAAAAACGTTCACGAACAAATCTCACGTTACTCATGTCGTGTAATTCACACGTTCGGCCATCTAGTCATAGGATCACAAACAGTAAAGTGCGTGTGTTTTGTTTTTTTTTTTTTAATATTATTAAAACAACACTTCTAGAAAACTCAGCGCTGCAAAATGGAAAAAAAATTCAAACCGACTTGAGTTTTTGAATTCAAGATCCATCTCGTATTATAGGAAACTAGCTGTGTAAGCCCGGGGTCCTAAAAACTATTGAAATTGTCAGAAAAAAACTGAAATGTAGAGATGTCTGGTAATTGAAACTCTGGGCATCTCTCTCTTCTAGGAGTTTTCATTTTGCCAACGTGCTCACATTTCTCGTGCATTAGCGGCTAAACAACTAGCTTTCTTCAGAGGTTTCGTTTTGCCGATGTGCTCGCCTCACTTCTGTATTATATATAAAGTTTTAAAGCAATTTTTAAATATCGAACAAATGATTAACAAACACAATGCATGTTTTCAGTTAGAAAACCAAGTATGTCACTCACTTCAAAAGCAATTTTTCACAACCGGATTTACCATCCGTTAATGCTTTTAACCAAACCACACTTAATCGATCAAATTCACAACGTTATTCTCAAGCCTGCTTAATCCATGTAAGGGTTTTATCAAACCAAAACCTTTCATAAAATATATTAACTTCTTCACCACAGACCAAAATAAATTACAGTACTTAAAAAAAATAAGATAAAGCCAACTCACAGTACAATATTACAAATATTATGAAAGACAATGACGGACTATTGCTTCACGTAGAACATCTTTTTAACTTTTTTAAATGTTCAGATCTTTCTAAAAATTGAGTCTAGATGGAAATGCTTTGCACAAATTGCACAGAATTAACAAAGAAATCCACAAAGAAGAAATCCAAAGAAAAGTATTAAGAGGGTATAAAAGCACAGGCGGCTGAACTCCTCCATTTATTCATGAGAAGTGTCTCTGGTGTCGTAATGAACCTGGGCCATGGCATTTATAAAGACAAGATGGCAAACAGAGGTGCCTTGTCAAATTACTGCAATACAATACAACTACATACACTGCGAGAACAAAAACATGCAGCGTACGCTACCAGCGGAGAGAGGCGCAAAGCATAAACTGGCAGGAAGAAGGACAACTGGTACCTTCTCCTGTCATTAAAACTTTCACACATACCCGCAGACAAAAAGCAAGCAAAACGTAACCTCTTATCCACTCTTCCCAAAACACTCCAGACACAACAAAAATTCCAGTAAAAACAAAACAAGTTAATTGGCAGAACAGAGAAGTGCAATGCCCACTTGTGATGACACAACAGACAGAATGCATCACTAAGCAGGTGTGGTTAAACAGAACAGGTGAGGCTGAATGAACATCTTCACAGCTCGCACGTAACTTCACCAAATCCAAGTGTCAAAGGAAAAGGAAAAAGCGCAAGGAGGTTCTGCACAAAAACAAAAAAGGTACCTCGCTACGTAGGCACATGGTCACCCAATCATTTTTGTAATACCTTCCTCCAAGAAGACTTGCTCTTCATCAGATCCACTGTCCCCGCCATGATGCTCACTCTGTTCCAAATCTTCTGCACAGCTATACTCAAAGCACTCTTCTTCTGTCACATTTGGAAACAAGGACATTGCCGGTCTTTTTTTTATGGAATGCAAGTCTGGCAGCTCTCTCCGGCAGCTGAGAGCACCTCTAGGGCCTCCTGGCATCGAGACGCCCGTCTTCTTTCACAGCCGAGGAGCACCATGCCTGGCAGACAGGATACCTGTCATCTAATGTACTGTATGTAAACAGTGCCGCACTGTAGCGTAATCACCTTCACACCCAAAGAGGGAGGGCGCTTACTTGTCATTGATCATTAAACCTGACAGACCGCCTGCTCAGAGGCTGCCAGCTGAAAAAGGCAGCCTCATAAAACTTTAAATGTTGGCCCAAAAACAAAGTAAAAAAAAAAAAACAAAGACAAAAGACTAAAAAAAAAAAAAAGATGAAACCCCGGGTTTAAAAAAAATGGTACATGCCAAAGTGTGCCATGGTTACGTCAAAAGTGTATTGGAAACTTTAGCAACCATCCACCTGCACCCAAAGAGGAGGAGCGTCTGATCTCGGCGGCTCACCTGTTCTGTTCTGTGCATTTTTTACATTTTTCTCTTTTTCTTTTGTCCCGTTCACCTGCTGTAGGCGTTGTGCCGCTTCAAAGATTTGTACGGTCAGGTAGGAACCCCAGAGCTTCTGCTAGTCAGCACCGAGAAGCACCACTAAAGGCTTTTACTTATTTCTTCATTTATTTATTTTTTAACCATCTCTCCATGCAAATGGCTGGTAACGAACATTCACATTAAAAACGCCCACAGAATTTGCAACTCAAAGGGTGGCCAAGGTTACCATATATGCTCAATAAAATAAACTCCTAATCATGGGTTCGGAGCTAAGTTGAAAAAGGAGTACTGTATGGGCAGACACGTTCTGGGGTACTTTGAACTACAGCAGTACAGGACACAGTTTTAATTACTTGCAATTAAATACACTCCATGAACTAATCTTAAATATTAAGCATCAGTATTTTCACAAGCCACTTTACAAAGCATATATGTCTTGCTAGAGAACAGACCGTCTCCCAAGGCGCAGGTTTCCTGTTCCCCCGTATTTTGCTGCATTCATTCTCCCCTCACAAACCATCTAGGGCAGCGGTTCTCAACCTTTCTAGTGCCGCGACCCTTTAATACAATTTCCCATGCTGTGGCGACGCCAACCGTAAAAATTATTTTTGTTGCTAATTCATAACTGTAATTTTGCTACTGTTATGAATCGTAATGTAAATATCTGATAACAGAGCCGGCCTTAGGGCGAAGCGAATGAAGCGACTGCTTCGGGCCCACTGCACCCAAGGTTTTTTTTTTTCCTGTGATGCGACACTGCTGCGGAGGGCCCAATGGAGCAACAGACTCCTTCACTCCAACCTCTATTACTAATTTTTTTATATATACTGTATAATTCACGGGCAACATATTCGGAATATGTTGATTATTCTGAACTTATTCATGAGTTTGCCAGTGCCAAGGTTCAAAAAGTGCCTTTTGTGTGATATAGATTTCAATATCTGCTGGTAAGTTATTTTATACGGAAATCTGAATATCTCGAAAGTATGAAAACAAGCTTTAAAACCGAATAAAAATGTAAAAACAAAATAATGTGGATCTCATCTTCATAAAATAAAAAAAAATATATAAAAAATACAAAAAGCAAAAAAAAAAAAAGTGCTTGGCCTAGCTATTCACCTCCACGTGCTGCCTGGTGGAAACAGCAAAAGCTGGCTAACATGTAGCTTTATCTGTTAATGTATCGTCACTAAAGACATTTATGCGGGCCCACTCCGTCCTCCATCACTCATGCCCTTCACTCCGGGCCTCGTGCGACAGCCTGCAAATTTGGCTCCTGTCAGTGTGTTACAGTTACGGTTGTCAGTGTCAAACGGAAATCGTCAAAAAGTGATGGTTGTAGATGGCGGGACAATGCATTTGTGCAGCTCAGAATGCAGGAAATCTCTTGGCGGCCGGAGCTCTGCCCTGGACCCCCTAGCTGCAGGGGTCTCGGTATCAGTTTGCTTCGGGCCCGAAATTGTCTAGGGCCGGCTCTGCTGATATGCAGGATGTATTTTCATTGTTACAAATTGAACATAATTAAAGTGTTGTGATTAATAACAAAAACAATATGTAATTATATATTGTGAAATATTTATTTCTAATTACAAATAAATGAAATTTTGTCTTTATGACTTACGTTTGTTTTTCTTCATTGTGCATTGAACCGTATTCACCGTATTCATGTTGTATACTTATGTGAAAATCATGGCGTAACATGGGTGGCAGTCTTAATATAACAACAGTAAACTACATGGCTACAAAATTGTTGCGACAGTACGCGTAAAAACCAACGTCAGTGCGAAGGCTGAGGCTGCTTCTTTCTCACCGTATCACAAATTCTTGGGGTAGCACAACAAAGATCGTCTTCTGCAACAATTCTACTTCTGTATCTAGACTTGATAACCAACAAGCTGGGAAACTCTGTTTCGCAAAGATAAGTTGTTGGAAGTGGAAGAAGAAGTGCGTAAATCCCCGCAACCTCGATGTACAGTTAAACAATAATAAAGTTACGACAATTAAAACTTTTGAAATTATTCTGATTCAATTTTCTGCAACATCTATCCTCGAATGACAATTATAGTAAAAAAAACTAGTAACTACCAATGGAAAAAATGTGTACAATAACAAGTTTTACGCATGAGAATAGACAAAACCCATATTTCCAATGGTCTTAGGTGACCCCTGGCAAATCGTCATTCGACCCCCGATGGAGTCACGACCCACAGGTTGACAACCGCTGATCTAGGGCCTGCTGCAGAGAAACACCTTCACAGCCTGATGCTGCCACCCATCATGCTTCAGGTGGGAATGGCGTGTTTTGTGATAATGTAAGAAAGCGTTTACTCCGATAACCACAAAGCTCAACTTTGGTCTCATCAGACCATAGAACCTTCACCCAGCTGGTATCTGAGCCCCCCATATACCTTGTGGCAAACTTCAGCTCAAGCGGTTTTTCCCTTTGCCGCTTTCCCATAAAGCTGTGACTGGCAAAGCACCAAGGTGACAGCTGCTCTGCACAATCTCTGCCATCTGTAACTTGTAACTCCTTCAGAGTTTCTCAGTGGTCTCTTGGTTGCCCCCTTCACTAGTTAAACCCTCAGTTTTTGTGGATGGCCTGCTTAAGCAGATTTACATTTCTTTCCATTTCTTAAAGACTAATTTAACTGGATATACTGGGTGAGCCAAAAAGAAGTACCACATTTCAAACATTTTATTCTACAAAAACGCTACAAGAAAAAATACATTTCATTACGACACAAGAAAGGGTTTACAAAATAGATGTTTTTTTACTGTGTGTTAAAAATGAAATCTTCAAGGCGGTGGCCATCATTAGTGATACACTCTTCAAGACGATTTCTGGACGCTTGCATGACTCTTTCAGCCATTTCGTGGCAAACAGCGTCCTTGAGGGCTTCAAGGTTTTGAGGTCGGTATGTGAGGACCTTCAACTTGAGAAGAAATCGCACGGAGCGAAATCAGGCGAATGTGAAGGCCACCCGACATCACCGCGCAGGGAGATCAGCTTCCCTGGAAACATCTCCACCAAAACTTGCATGGATCTCCGCGCAGGCGGTATGAACTGTCGCTCCGTCCTGTTGACACCAGGCCTCCACCACATCCATTTACCAGTTAGGGCCACAAAAAGTTCTCTAGCATTTCAATGTAACGTTCTGAAGTGACACTGACCATCAAAAAAGTAAGGGCCTATAATGCCAAATTCTGCAACGGCACACCAAACTGTAACCTGCTCACTGTGCAGGGGTCTCTGATGAAGTTCACGAGGCTTGGTTTCAGCCCAAAAGCAAAAGTTTTGTTTATTTACACAACCACTCAAATGGAAATGTGCCTCGTGGTTGATGTCACATGACATTGGCATCTCGATGAACGGTTTGCAGAATGTTGGCGCACAACTCTCTATGGCTCTCCCAGTCTCTCTCAGTGAGGTCCTGCACTGCCATCATTATGTATGAATGGAAATGAAGGTCCTCATGCAAAATCAAAGATGTGTTGGAAAGGCCGAAGGCAGAAGTGCATTGAACGTCTAGGAGACTGCAGAATGGATGCCCTTACAGCTTGGATGTTTTCAGGCGTTCATCTCCAGTCCTGGAGATTTTCTGTTCAGTGTTGTACTTGTCTGTCTAAATTTAGAATTGTTTTCCGATTTGGGACATCACTGTTAGGAGGAATGCTGAAGTGTGTTCAGAAGGTGCGTTCGTTGTGCAGTGATGATGGATTCGTTGTTTTTGAAGAACGCTTCGACAGTGAAAGCACAGTGAGGGCGGGACCAAGGCGTCTGGCTGACTGAAAACTACAAGGGATCGCCTATTAAAGGACCCCCACCCTAACCCACCTCACACAATGACCTTGAGAAGTGTGAGACTTTATTTTGGCTCCCCTTGTACATTAACTCTGGCCCATGAATTGTGCTTTTCAATTCTGTTTTCACGGAATGGCGTGTTCTTTTGTCTTCATTGTGTGTCAGTGACCAAACCCACTATATCCTAACTACAGGGTCACGGAGCCAATCCCAGCCAGCACAGTGCGCAAGGCAGGAACAAATCCTGGGGAAGGCGCCAAACCACCGCAGGCCGCACACACACACACACACACACACACACACACCAAGATGATATTATTTATCTTGACTTTCAGAAAGCATTTGACAAGGTGCCATATGAGAAGTTGGGCATCAAATTAAAAGAAGTGGGAGGTCAGGGTTTGGGGTGTAGATGGGCGCAGAATTGGCTCAGACACGGGAAGCAGAGGGTGATGGTGCGAGGAACCTCATCAGAACTGGGTGACGTTAAGAGTGGTGACCAGCAGGGGGCAGTGCTGGGGCCGCTGCTATTTTTAATATTTATAAATGATTAGGATATGAATATAAGTAACAAGCTGACAAGTAACAAGATACCAAGATAGGTAGATCAGCAGGTAATTTGGAATCCGTTATATCATCACAGAAAGATTTGGATAGCATTCAGGCTCAGGCAGATTTGTGGTCGAAATATGTCAGTAAATGTAAAGAATTACACATAGGAAGTAAAAATTTGAGCTTTGAATACACAATGGGCGGTCTGAAAATCAAGAGTCCACCTTATGAGGAGGATTTAGGAGTCGTAGTGGACTCTAAGCTATCGACTGTCAGACAGTGTTCAGAAGCTATTAATAAGGCTAACAGAATGTCAGGTTATATAGCGCCTTGACGTGTGGAGTACAAGTCACAGGAGGTTCTACTCAAGCTTTATAACACACTGGTGAGGCCTCATCTGGAGTATTGGGTGCAGTTCTGGTCTCCAGGGTACAAAAAGGACATAACAGCACCAGAAAAGGTCCAGAGAAGAGCAACTGGGCTGATTCAGGGCTACAAGGGATGAATTATGAGGGAAGATTAAAAGAGCTGAGCCTTTACAGTTTAAGCAAAATAAGATTAAGAGGTGACCTGATTGAAGTGTTTATAATTATGAAGGGAATTAGTCCAGTGGATCAGGACTGTGACTCTAAAATGAGTTCATCAAGAACATGGGGACACAGTTGGAATAAGCGACCAAGTAGTGTGGTGGACAGTAAGACTTTAGTGACTTTCAAAACTTGACTTGATGTTGTTTTGGAAGAAATAAGTGGACAGGACTGGCGAGCTTTGTTGGGCTGAATGGCCTGTTCTCGTCTAGAGTGTTCAAATGTTCTTGCTACTTTTGATGTTGAGTACTCTCAATGTCTTAGAGCAAAGTGAGTTCAATCAGGAAAAAAAAAAAAAGCACACACTAGGGATAATGTAGGATCGCCAGTGCACCTAACCTGCAAGTCTTTGGACAATGGGAGCAAACCCACACAGACACGGGGAGAACATGCAAACTCCACTCAGGGAGGACCCGGGAAGCGAACCCAGGTCTCCTAACTGCGAGGCGGCAGTGCTACCACTGTGCCACCGTGCTGCCCTCAAATATTTTGTGTTAATAAGAATTACTTACTGCTTTGAAATCAGTTCAATTTTTGTTTCATCTGTCGGCTGCTGACTCACTAATGTGGAAACCCATAATATGATAAAAAATAATGTTCATTTTGATGTCTAGTTATGCAAGACATTGAGTTTTTTGGGGTTGCACCCCCCTAATTATGACCCTCTAGACCTGAAAACCCTCATTCTTAGGCCATTTTTAGACTATATTTTCTGCAGAAAATGACACCCTTATGGTAAGGTCCTGACATTCTGTGGTCATAAAAGATCCCTGGGCATCCTTCATAAAGAGTTATGGTGTTTCCTGATGTCCTGGCTAAACTGGCCCTCTATGCCTGGTCATTCTGGTCCCCTAATCACCACCTTACTCGAATTGGCTAATTATCTCTCTCACCCCTTCACCACCTAGCAGCTAATGTGTGGTGAGCATACTGGCACAAAATGGCCACCGTTGCATCATCCCGGTGGCTGCTGCACATTGGTGGTGGATGAAGTGGCTCCCCACTCCCTAGGTAAAGCACTTTGAGTAGTAAGAAAAGTGCTATATAAATGAAAAGAATTATTATTATTATTATTATTATTATTAGATAGATAGATAGATAGATAGATAGAGATAGATGTGAAAGGCACTATATAAATGATACATAGATAGATAGATAGTTAGATGTGAAAGGCACTATATAAATGATAGATAGATAGATAGATAGATAGATAGATAGATAGATAGATAGATAGATAGGAAAGGCACTATATAACTGATAGATAGATAGATAGATAGATAGATAGATAGATAGATAGATAAAAACATCATGAACTGTAATGATTATAAGCAGTTACCTTACAAATATTGATGACTATATTTTGTATTAATCATGCTGCAGAGAGCTATATGAATTTTACTTCTATATGATTTGTTCTTCGTTTAGGTAGAAAAGAATTAAGCTTGTGCACAGAATTATTAGATAACTTGCATTCTTTTATGAGAAATGTGTGTGTGTGCTGATAACAGCGCATTTCTTAGGAACGTGAGCGCCCTAATAGCTCTTTATGTGGCTAAGAAACTCTGTGCACTCGTGCATGTAACAATCAGGCTGTAAACATAACTTAAAGCAATCTATGTATGACCTCAAAATGAACTGTCATGGTTTTCTCTTTGGCTAATGAATAAGCTAGGTAATTTAAGAGAGGAGTTTTCTCTTATATTAGCAGACTTTCTGTTCTGACCAGCCAGTGGCACTGAGCTGGGGGGGGCTCCAGTCTCTTCGGAGGCGTGGGGGGGCTGCAGTCTCTCTAACTCACCAAGAATAAAGAAATTACTTTTTATTTTATATTGGTTTTTCCGTTTCTTTGTCGCTCCCGACTTTCAGCGACTACAATAGATAGATTAATCCCAAGGGGAAATTCACAAACAAATGTAGAAAAGTAGTATAAAGTGTCCAGGGAATGAGTCCACATAAAAGAAAGTGATAGGAGTGATCAGTAAAACAGAGAAAAAGGTAGAAAAATAAAGTCGTACATGGAGCTGCTGGAAAGGCTGCCACCTGGGGGGTGGCACCTGCTCATAAAATCAATCTGTGTCGTGCTTTAATTATTACTTTGTCTAAGGGAACTTACAACATTTTTGGGGTACCTTTGGTTCCATTTCTTTTGGTTTTCCAACTGGAGCACAGGCAGGTCAAGTGCCTTGCTCAGGGTCACACAGTTCCAGTAGTGAGATTTGAAACCACAACCTTAGGATTTGAAGTCTAAAGCCTTAACCACTACACCACACTGCCTGGTCAGCAAAAATAATCAGAAGGACTCCCAAGTTGCTCATGCCGCATCAACCACCAACCCCAGAGGTTTCACCCCTTAGTGTGATGCAAGAGGTCAACGTTATTTCTTTTTACAAAACGTCTGATAATATATGCATAAGGACTGTTGCTTTATGATCTACGACATTGCTGATCATGAATATGTGCGCTCACCGGCCACTTTATTAGGTATACCTGATCAACTGCTTGTTAACGGAAATATCTAATCAGCCAATCACAGGGCAGCAGCTCAGTGCATTTCGGCCTGTAGATGTTGTCAAGGCAACCTGCTGAAGTTCAAACCGAGCATCAGAATGGGGAAGAACGGGGACTGAAGTGATGGGCTGCTATGAGTATTTCACAAACTGCTGATCTACTGGGACTTTTACGCACAGCCATCTCTAGGGATTACAGAGACTCGTCTGAAAAAGAGAAAATATCCACTGAGCGACATTTCCCTGAACGAAAACGCCAGAGGTCAGAGGAGAATCGCCAGACTGGTCTGAGCTGATAGAAAGGCAACAGGAACTCAAATAAGCACTCGTTACAACCAAAGTACACAGAGGAGCATCTCTGAACGCACAACACGTCAAACCTTGAAGCAGGTGGGCTACAGCAGCAGACCACCACACTGGGTGCCACTCCTGTCAGCTAAGAACAGGCCACTGAGGCTACAATTTACACCTCACGAAAAATTAGACAATAGAAGACTGGAAAAACGTTGTCTGGTCTGCTGAGACTTGATTTCTGCTGTGACACTCAGATGGTGGGGTTAACAACATGAAAGTATGGATCCATCCTGCCTTGTATCAACAATTCAGGCTGCTGCTGGTAGTGTAATGGTGTGGTGGATATTTTCTTGCCATACTTTGGGCCCCTTACCACCTGCCGAGCATCGATTTAAATGCCACAGCCAACCTGAGTATTGTTGCTGACCATGTCCATCCCTTTATGGCCGCCATTTTCTGACAGCTCGTTCCAGCAGGATAACACGCCATGTCAGAAAGCTCAAATCATCTCCAACATGACAATGAGTTTACTGGACTCAAATGGCCTCAAATGTACAAAATACATTTCAACAGATGGTGCATCACAAATGTTAGCAATGAAAATGCCTAACAGGATGAAAGTGCCAGAGCGTCAGAAACTGACTAATACATTTATATATAGACTAGCTGTGTTATCATCTGTCTAAGATGGATTGAAATCTAAGTAATCAACATAGTCCTCCGTGTGAAAGTTTGCAGTGCACCACGCTATGCGCATGTCTCTTTTAAATGCCATTTGGTATTGCATTCGTAAAAGTAGAATTAATGCTTGTGATGCACCATCTGTTGGAATGAAAAATATAATGCATTTTATTATGGCATATAGTTCAAAATTTATTCCAATAGATGGTGTGTCACATATGTTAACAATGAATATGCCTAACAGGATGAAAATGCCAGAGGATCAGAAACTGGATAATACATTTATATATAGACTAGTTGCGTTACCCATCCCGCCTTGTATTAACCGTTCAGGCTGCTGCTGGTGGTGCTGTAATGATGTAGTGGATATTTTCTTGCCATACTTTGGGCCCCTTACTACCTGCTGAGCATCATTTAAATGCCGCAGCCTACCTGAGTATTGTTGCTGCACCATGTCCATCCCTTTATGACCGCCATCTTCAGATAGCTCCTTCCAAAGTCACCAGATCTCAATCCAATAAGAGCACCTTTGCCATGTGGTGGAAACTGAAGATTCACTTCATTGATGTTCAGACAACAAATCTGCAGCAACTGCGTGAGGCTGTCATGTCAATATGGACCAAAATCCCTAAGGGATGTTATCAACACCTTGTTGAATCGATGCCACCAAGAATTATGGCAGTCCGACAGGCAAAAGGGGGTCCAACCCACTACTAGAAAGGTGTACCTAATATAAAGTAGCTGGTGTGTGTAACTATTCTTGATACTTGATATACTTGAATCTTTATTTATCAGTACCATTTTAGACTATTTCAAGGTTAGTGATTACGGATATGATGCGATTTTTGATCCTTGACTAGGAATCTAGCTGTCCATTGACTTCTATCAGAGGCTACAAAATGTCAAATTTCTATTATAATTAAGGAAATTTTGACTTTAAACATTTAAACTGAGGCACACATGTTACTATTACAAATATGTGATGTAACTACTCCTGTTTATAATGTGCTTCTTACCTCACAAAGTAAATCATTACATTTCTTATGAACGTCCTGAATTTGAGCAGTTTATGCTAATTGAGACTTCTTGAGTTTTATATTTGTGATAAATTCTGGCCACTTTGCAGAGATCTGTCTTCGCTTTGACATTCAAGAGCCACGTTGAATCCTCTGTGATACAATGCCGTAGATGGCGGTGAGTGAACAGGATCACAAAACCCTACACTTGCCTTTCACGAGAATGAGGGTGTCACAGGTCTTGACCGGACTGTGCCAACACGTCCTAAAGCCACTGCAGGTTTAACCAAAACCGTAACTAAACAGTCAGGTCTGCAGGCGGTTGACCTCCACACATTTAGAGAGCTCGATTAAGAATTATTCACCTGCCGTTATCACATTTCTGCTCTGTTTATTATCCAAGCCTACTCGCTCAGTAGAGTGCTACTGTAAACTATTTTCCTTCATGACACTCCCTGCTCACCACCTGAAATGAAACTGGCACTCAGCTGGTGTAGTGCTGCTCCACGCCTGCTTACGTCTGAACCTTAAATAAGCGTCTGTGATCCCAGCCACAGCTGCTCTTCGCAGGTGATGTCCCTCTTTTGAGATTCATGACAACACTGCCATAGAAACTGTTCGCTTGAGAAAGGTCATAAAGCTCTTTTAATCGTTACTAAAGCTTGGCAAATGTTTCTAACAATCAGGCCCCTTTCAACTCAAAATTACAGGAAACATTGCCCAGCCAGCATTTTCGTATTTTTCATCCCCATCTCTGGGATTTAACTTGTGTGCTTAACTTTGGAACCACACCTGTGTGTAAAAGCACCTTGGCTCAAAAGATCTTGTGTCATTCATCGGGCACACATTGTTTACCTTTTTTCACATTAACAGAATAAACACAGAGACACACCATAATTAAAAAGAAATCAAACGTCCTGCCAGAGAAACTCTCCCACTTTAAAATTACACCTGATTCTTTACAAGTCCATCTTATAAAAGGGTTAGTAAATCACATTTGATTTTTTAACAATATATATTTTTTTTGCATTTAATAGTTTAAAAGTTAACCATCGGTGCTACGCATCAAAGATGGGTTGAAATCTAAGCAATCAACATGGTCCTCAGTGCTTATGTTTGCAGTGCACCATACAATGCACATGTCTCTGTTATATGCCATTTGGTATTGCAAGCCTATAGTGGCACTAATTGTATTGTATTGTAACATATTTTCACATATTTCAGCATTTACATCATGTACCTGAAAGCAATTATTATTTTTATCAGTTCTACACATAAATGCTTGAACAGATCGCTCATTCACTACACCCCCTTATTGCAGTTCCAGTGTGTACAGAATCAATGCCTCTGACAGCACGCTGGACAGGATGAAGTGCCAGCTTATTACAAGATACTGTAACTTTGCATTCTAAAATTCCCTTCCACCTAAAATTCATGTCTTTAGAATGGGGACAAAAAGTGATGCATTTTAGAAAAGCCCAGGCACACGGGGAGAATGTGATGAATCTACACAGACAGCGACCAGTCTCACAGCAGCAGCAGCAGCAGCAGCAGCAGCAAGAGAAACAGGTAATTGGCCATGGTGCCACCCATTTCATAATATTACATATCATTTTATAATGCAGGGTGACACGGTGGCGCTCGCAGGTAGGAGACCCGGGTTCGTTTCCCGGGTCCTCCCTGCGTGGAGTTTGCATGATCTCCCCGTGTCTGCGTGGGTTTCCTCCCACAGTCCAAAGACATGCAGGTTGGGTGCATTGGCGATCCTAAATTGTCTAGAGTGTGTTTGTGTGTGTGTGCTGGCACCCTGACTTCGGTCAACCAAATTTTGCATACAAGTATGCGGTACAAAACGTAGATTTCTATCAACTTTTGGGATGTTTCCACTAACCGGAAGTGGTACTTTACCTTTAATTCGTGCAGCAGCAGAGTCCGATTTATTCAATTTTACTTTTATAATAATTGTTCAATATATTATTCATTTGATTTGATTTGTTGCTGATGGTTATTTAATGGACATCATATAAAAATATAATCTTTGTCTTGAGGTTTACTCCTCAAATATCCATCCCCATATCTGAGTATACGAGGAAGTCGAGGGGAGACCACTCCCGATTTAATTTGTTTTATCAATAAAGTATTGCTTTATGGTAAGTAACATATAAAGAAATATATAATTTGGGGGAGAAGTATTATGGAATACCATAAAATAACCTTCCGCCTATACCAGGCAAAAGTAATTGACAGCAAAAGGATTAACCAATAGGAACAAGTTACACTGGGTGGTCTTTCTCTTGATTGACAAGTGAAAAGAGGCATTGGGACTTAGTAAAGAAAAGTTAAACAGCCATTCAGAAAAGTCACATTGTCAAATAAAAACGGTCTTTAAAAATACGACCATTGTGAAGTAAAACCTGTAATAATAATAAAATGACGACTATGTGTTTCGTAATAGACGCATTTCCATAATAATTAGATTTTTATTGAATCACCTGTTTTTTTCATAATCTATTCTCTCATTTATATTTTACGTGCCATTATTATCTCATAGTTGCCATTTATTTTCTTCATTTTTGGCACAAGTGGTATCCCATAGTACTTTACCCAAAAATCTATGATGACCAAGACAATTTTTTACTGTCGTGTTTTCATGCATAACAGAGAGAAAACAGTTTGATATTCAAGACCCCAATGCTGTCTAATGCTGTAGACCAGCAAATGATGCGAAAACGTCCATTGAAAAAAGACAAAAAATTTTCCCTTACTTGTGTCATATAATTCACATGCCAGTTATCCAGTTTTATGCTCAAAATGTCCATTATCCATCCTGCGGTGGGCTGGCACCCTGCCTGGGGTTTGTTTCCTGCCTTGCGCCCTGTGTTGGCTGGGATTGGCTCCAGCAGACCCCCATGACCCTGTAGTAAGGATATAGCGGGCTGGATAATGGATGGATGGATGGATTATATAATGCCTCGCTCTGATTGGAATGGCCAAGTTGTTTCTTTTTAGTCATTCTAGTGTGTCTATTTATTTATTGAGCTTCTGTAAAAAGCCCCCTGGGTACAAATAAAGAGCCATCCACCTATCCATGTCTTTCCCCGCTAGCTACCTATTTATTATACAGTGTCTTTCCGATCTCTCTACCTTTCTATTAGAATTCTGGTAGGACCCAGCAGCCCCCAAGCCGTGTAACTAGGCAAGTAAAGCACAACATGAAAGAACAAAAGAACAGCAGGGGGTCAAAATACCAGAGAAGCAAACTAAATCAAACATCAAAGCTGAAATGCAAAGCCAGAAGTGTCAGAAACATTTTGTCAAAAGTCTTGACACTAACTTGCACTTCCTGCAATTAACAATGAAATTTTGTAGAATCGTTATTATAATGAGTTTCTGATCAAAACTAGGATGCAATGAGCTGGACGAGATATGCAAGATTTTTTTTTTCTTTTCCTTGGATATGTTTTTCTGTCAAGTGTTGATCACAATTAGGCCTGTTCTACCAGAATGCTCGCTATGAAATTCTGAAGAGAGACAACACAAGTGTGGTGTGATGAACTGGGCGGTCACTTTAAGCATAGCCTATAATTACTTTCCAATAATATTTAGATAAACTGTGAACCTGGACAGGTTAAGACTTGCACATAAGGTTGCATAATCAGCTACTCACTAGTGGGGGCCGCGTTTCTAAAGACTTTTGTTCCTTAGTCACCAGGCCACACGGCCTGCCTAAGGGAAACTGCACTCTTAGCACAATGGCAAAAGCCTTAAATAAAGTAAGAGCATTGTTTAAGAAATTTGGCCCGGGGGGGCTCCTGTAACTTCCTCATTACTCAGAACGTTATTGTTGGCAAAGTGTCTGTGCTAAGAAGTCGAGATTTATCAACAGCAAAACCATCATCAGGTAAGCACAGTCAGCAAAGATGGATGGCGCACCACTCAGCGGGCAAGTCAGGTAATTTGACGATTTTCTTCCATGTATGTTTCAGACAGGATTTCCTCCACCCCCCCGGCTACTATTTCTTCACTAGTTTATTGATGGTTTTGTTAACTTTAAGTTATAATTTTTCATACTTTTGATAGTTTCACCTATCATTTGCTGTTTATGTGTGTTAGCTCTTTATATATGTGTCCATGCCATGCCCTTTGTGGGTGGAGCCCCAGGAGGCGGGTCCACTCACACGTCTCTGCTGCCAGGTTCTCCCGGGTCAGGAGTGGTTCATTGAGTTTGTTAGGAGTTACTGGAAGCATCAATTCTCATTTGAATTTTATAATTTTACTAGCTGTCCCCTGCGGCTCCACCCGTGTAGTAGTGAAACAGGACAAACTTTAAAAATCATTAAACAAAAAATGTAATAATTTCTATTGAGAAGAATTTATATTGATAGCTTTCATATCCGAGGGCCTCTTGATATTCAGTATTTCTGGTTTTGCTATCAGGGGTGAGAATGAAGCTCAAGGTACCCCTGGCCAAGCGGAAGGTAGGCACGCTCCAATGTCAAACGTCGCCACTGTATCTGCTTGTGTTCAGCTCTGACGGGAGAGCGTCCCACACACGGGGAGAACGCGTGGCTGTGACATCTCTGCCAATGAGCAGGTACCCTCTAAAGCAGGGGTGGGCAAAGTCATTCCTGGAGGGCCGCAGTGGCTGCGGGTTTTTGTTCCAACCCAGTTGCTTAATTAGAAAACAATCCTTGCCAATAATTACATTTCATGGCTTGTTAGTGCTTTAACTCTGCTATGTCAAGTCATTCTCATATCCTAGATTTTTTTTTCCATTCTAAGGATATCATCCAAACACTTTGAAGTATAAAACGGATGGGTAATTCTCAACCCTTAACTTTTTTCGCTTCTCTTTCCTTCCAAGTATTTAATTAAACCAAATAGTGCACGATAAATACACACAGGTGTAAAAGGGAACAAGCAAAATGGATAACTGCTGGTTTCTTTTGTCATTTGCATCTTATTGCTAATAAGGAGCAATTAAAAACCAAGAATGCAGCTGTTTGGGACTTAAATAAGCAATAAGGGTTTAAAATCTGCTCCAACACATGGCGAGAGGTAGAGCGACTCGAATGGAGGCTGGCGCGTGAGTGAGGAGGGCTCTGCCCGGCTCCCTACTTCAGAGGTCCCGCCTCCCCCTCCCTTTGGCCTGCAGTGGTGCCTCAGCCCAACTATAATAATTAGCACGATATGAGAAGCCGCAAAATCAACTGGAATGTTCAAGCAAATTCTACAAAAAAAGTCTGATCGAAATCCATTAAGTACTTCTCTCGTTTGCTAACTAAGCGGATGTAAGGAGTGAGTGAGTGAGGAGGGCCCGCCCCCCTCCTCCCCTCAACCCACTGCTTCTTTCTCAGATTCACTCAAATAAATCGGTACCACAAGCGAACTATGATACATAGCACAATGAGAGGAGTCACAAAATCAAACAGAATGTTCAAGCAAATTATAGAAAAAAACCCGATCTTAATCTGTTACGTAGTTCTCTCGTGAAAAGCGGACAGACAGACAGAAGCTGGATTTTATATAGAAAGATTTGAATCATTTGGTTCTTGCCTTATGTGTCTGTTGGGACTTGTTACTTCTGGATGGGCTTTTGAACAATTGTGTTCTTTTTACATGTTCTGTACCTTCTTTTAATGAATATTTCCTTTTATGAGGATTCCTACCTGCCTTATTGTTGATAAGCCAGAGTTTTACAGTTTATCTCCCTTTCAAGGCATCTTTTATTTTGTTAGATTTTCTGGGATTCTTTACTAAATTTGAGCTTTTAGGCCTGCTTAGGCTGAAGCCAGCAGGTTGTTGTGGGGGACTAACTGACTTTGGGTGATTCTTGTCTGCCTTCGGGACTTAATTTGGAGGCCCCTCACGGTTTCGCCATGCTTATAACAATCAATGAACACAAATTAGCAATTCAAATATTAAAATAAAGTAAAACAAAAAATACAGGGCTCATTTATCTCAGCTTCCCATTTCACATTTAAAAATTGTATTCTGTACAGTTGACGAGAATCTTGAACATCTTAATTGTACAAAGGAATAGACACAAAGAGTCTTCCAATGTGTAGCACAACAAAATCGAACCACATATTTGTAGTAAATATGCCTGGTAAGTTAAATGATGGTGGATCTTTACTCCAATTGACTCGTTTCATGACAAATACTTAACTGGATTAGTGTAAGAGTCAATCTTAGAAAGTTAATGCCTCAAGTTATACTCATATTAGTGCTTGCTTAATTTGAACGAAATAGAATTTTCTTTCATAGCCATGAAATTTCATGACCTGAGACAAAGACTGGACTCCTTCGGTTCTGCGTCTCTCTTTGGAGATTTCGTGGGTGCTGCTGGTTTGACTTTGTGTTGCTCATGGACTCCTGAATGGCGTACATTACCTGCATAGTGAGGGAGCGTCAGTTACGGCACTACGACCAAGTGGGGCGATTCCCAGAGGGTGATCTGACTCATTGTTGAGGACCCCGAGCGGCTGGACCAAGTCAAGGGGATGCCCCCGTACCACCTGGTTACGGCAGATAAATCTTGGGACTGGACAGTGTGTCTTGCCTGGGGGATTACCAACACGCTGCACCAGTGCATGTCCCCCCGACCTTCTTCTTCTTCTTCTTCTTTCGGCTGCTCCCGTTAGGGGTCACCACAGCGAATCATCTTGGTCTTATCTTCCTGTCCTCATCATCTTCTTCCGTCACCCCCATCACCTGCATGTTCTCTCTCACCACATCCATAAACCTAATATATATATTAAAATCTACATTATTAAAAGGTGAATACCACTGCTTTGCAAAACAGAAAATTTGTTTTTGCTCTTGTCAAAAGTATTAGGTATTTTTATAGATATGTGGACGCTGAATCCAAATCAAGGAACAAAATTAATTTATCACAGCCAGTTTTTAAGAAACAAATAAAATAAAAAAATTCTTCTTCTTCTTTCAGCTGCTCCCATTAGGGTTTGCCACAGCGGATCATCTTCTTCCATATCTTCCTGTCCTCTACATCTTGTTCTGTCACAGCTATAACCTGCATGTCCTCTATCACCACATCCATAAACCTCCTCTTAGGCCTTCCTCTTCTCCTCTTACCTGGCAGCTCTATCCTTAGAACCCTTCTCTCATTATACCCAGCATTTCTCGTCTGCACATGTCCAAACCAACGCAATCTCGCCTCTCTGACCTGACGTGATAGCAATACATTATGGTATAGCCTTTACTCCCCCTGTGGTTCACGTGAAATAGAACCTGCCTGGTTAACGGAGTCACTTAGGAATTAGTCTCATTGCTAGCATGGACTGATAGACCCATTTGCAGTTTATAAATGGGTAGGCATACAGTTTCAGAGCATTTAAAAAACGCTTCAACTCTATGAGCAAACTTAAAGAATGAAACAAGACAAACATAACTTTTCTTAAATAATTACTTTTCTTTTCTTTGCTATATCATTTTTTTCTCTATTTTTATGTGAACTGTTTTACCTTGAATTTTTACCAAAGCTGTTAAAAACGAACATATGTTGCTTGTGAAATCATTTCAGCGTGTCAAGCTATTGCCAGACTCCCATGAAGAAAAACTAAAGCTGCAGAACTTTGGTCATTTGGGTAAGCACAGCTACACCTAGTGGCTTAACACAGCATCAGGCTCTTTCCACTGCCATTTTCTTAATACAATTCCAGGATTTATGTGATCATTTGGCAGCCTTTCTTTTCTCATTGTAATCCCACACCTTTATGGCTTTCATTGACAAGACAGGAATTTGGTTTGGTTATAAAAGCAATACTCTTTCCGTGACAAACAGTGTGTCATCATGCGCTTTCTTTCAGTTATTTACCAGATTGGCTGCAGCCTTTCGCTTTCTCTACACCAGTTACAGTGCCCTCCATTATTTTTGGAGCCCCTTGTAAAAATTAGTAAGAAGGGTAAGGAAAAAAAAAAATCCCCGTCGTCTTGTGGTACCGATTAATTTGTGTGAATCCAAGAGACACGCAGTGGGCCGGGTAATCGGGGGTTGTTGGTGTCTACCCTACCTCTGCTTAGCTAGCAAATGAGAGAACTACTTAACGGATTTAGATCGGGTTGTCTGTCTGGAATTTGCTTGAACATTCTGGTTGATTTTGTGACATCTCTCATTGTACTAAGAATCACAGTTCACTTGCAGGAGCGATACAGTCATACGAAAAAGTTTGTGACCCCCTCTCAACCTGCATAATAATTGACTCTCCTATCAACAAAAAAGATAACAGTGGTATGTCTTTCATTTCCTAGGAATATCGGAGTACTGCGGTGTTTTCTAAACAAAGATTTTTAGTGACGCAGTATTAAGCTGTATGAAATGAAATCAAATGTGAAAAACTGGCTGTGCACAAATGTGGGTCCCCTTGTCATTGTGCTGATTTGAATGCCTGTCACTGCTCAATGCTGATGACTTGGTTGGATGAGCTCGTTAAGCCTTGAACTTCATAGACAGGAGTGTCCAATCACAAGTGGTCAAAGGTATTTAAGGTGGTCCATTGCAAGTTGTGCTTCCTTCCCTTTGACTCTCCTCTGAAGAGTGACAGACAGCATGGGATCCTCAAAGCAACTCTCCAAAGATCTGAAAACAAAGATTGTTGAGTCTCCTGGTTTAGGGGAAGGCTACAAAAAGCCATCTCAGAGATTTAAACTGTCAGTTTCAAGTGTAAGGAATGGAATCAGGAAATGGAAGGCCACAGGCACAGTTACTGTTAAACCCAGCAGATCTGGCAGGCCAAGAAAAATACTGGAGTGGCATATGCACAGGATTGTGAGAATGGTGACAGACAACCCACAGATCACCTCCAAAGACCTGCAAGAACATCTCGCTGCAGATGGTGTATCTGTACATCGTTCTACAATTCAGTACAATTTGCTCAAAGAACATCTGTATGGCAGGGTGATGAGAAAGAAGCCCTTTCTGCACTCACGCCACAAACAGAGTTGCTTGTTGTATTCAATGCTCATTTAGACCAGCCAGAGTCATTTGGGAACAAAGTGCTTTGGACTGATGAGACAGAAATGGAGTTATTTGGTCAGAACAAAAAGCGCTTTGCATGGCGGAAGAAGAACCCAATATCAACAAATTCTTCAGGATAATGTTCAAGCATCAGTCACAAAGTTGAAGGTACGCAGGGGTTGGATATTCTAACAAGACAATGACCCAAAACACAGTTGGAAATCTACAAAGGCATTCATGCAGAGGGAGAAGTACAATGTTCTGGAATGACCGCCACAGTCCCCTGACTTGAATATCATCGAAAATCTATGGGATGATTTGAAGCAGGCTGTCCATCAAATTGAACTGAACTGGAGAGATTTTGTATGAAGAATGGTCAGAAATACCTCATCCAGAATCCAGACACTCATCACTGGCTATAGGAGGACAGCGTCTGGAGACTCAAAGGAGCAAAAGGAGGCTCAACTAAGTATTGACGTCATATCTCTGTTGGGTACCCACATTTATGCACCTGTCTAATTTTGTTATGATACATATTGCATATTTTGTGTTAATCCAATAAACTGAACGTCACTGCTGAAATCCTACTGTGTCCATAAGGCATGTCGTATATTAAAAGGAAGTTGCTACTTTGAAAGCTCAGCCAATGAGAAAAAAAAATCCATCCATCCATCCATCCATCCATCCTCTTCCGCTTATCCGAGGTCGGGTCGCGGGGGCAGCAGCTTAAGCAGAGAGGCCCAGACTTCCCTCTCCCCGGCCACTTCTTCCAGCTCTTCCGGGAGAATCCCAAGGCGTTCCCAGGCCAGCCGGGAGACATAGTCCCTCCAGCGTGTCCTGGGTCTTCCCCGGGGCCTCCTCCCGATTGGATGTGCCCAGAACACCTCACCAGGGAGGCGTCCAGGCGGCATCCTGATAGGATGCCCGAGCCACCTCATCTGACTCGTCTCGATGCGGAGCAGCAGCGGCTCTACTCTGAGCCCCTCCCGGATGACTGAGCTTCTCACCCTATCTTTAAGGGAAAGCCCAGACACCCTGCGGAGAAAACTCATTTCAGCCGCTTGTATTCGCGATCTCGTTCTTAGCTTTTGAAGCTACAATGTTTAAAAGAAACAAGGGGACAGCTTAGCTATTAGCTAAACAAATGAGCTAGATGGACTGAACGCTCTCTCTTGTCAAATTACTTATGCTCTGACATATTTTTACAAAGCATATCGCCCAAATGGCAGTTAAGTTTCGAAAACAAATAAATAAAATCATTAATATAATCACTGTGCTTCTTCAGAATACCGCAGATGAACCTCAGAGTGTGTAGTGATGAGGCAATACTGCGGAATGTAAAAGCAGTTTTTCTACATTTTTCCTTCTCCAGAGTAGTCTACTTCTTTATCTGTTGCACATTAAAATAACTGCGTTAAATCTGGAGTTGTGTCTACTACAAACAGAGGTCGAGAAACGGCCTGGCCTGGCTCAAACTAACTAATAGCGGCACTTCAATAAACCTAAAGTTGCAATAGAAACGGAGTTAACCTTTCCCAGGCACAATCACAGACTTGACAATCTCCCCAGTTCTTGAATTATGTTAGATGGTGAGCCATAGGATTAAACAACCTTTACTTCAGCTGAAAAGATCAGGCTAAATTAATAAGTTGTATTGTTATCTTACACAAGCGGCCAAACCGAACGCACAATCTCTTCTTCTTCTGTCTCCATATCTTCCTGTCCTCGTCAACCTATTCTGTCACCCCCATCACCTGCATATCCTCTCTCAGCACATCCATAAACCTTCTCTTAGGTCTTCCTCTTTTCCACTTGCCTAGCAGGTCTATCCTTATCATCCAAATATCCCCAGCATCTCTCCTCTGCACATGTCCAAACCAACACAATCTCACCTCTCTGTCATTGTCTCCCAACCATCCAACCTGAGCTGACGCTCTAATGTCCTCTTTTCTAATCCTGTCCATCCTCATCACACTCAATGCAAATCTTAGCATCTTTAACTCTGCCACCTCCAGGTCTGTCTCCTGCTTTCTGGTCCGTGCCACCCTCTCCAGCCCATATAACATAGCTGGTCTCACTACCGTGCTGTAGACCTTCCCTTTCACTCTTGCTGATACCTGTCTGTCACAAATCACTCCTGACACTCTTCTCCACCCGGCCTGAACTCTCTTCTTCACTTCTCTTCCACAATCCCCATTACTCTGTCCTGTTGATCCCAAGTATTTAAACTCATCCACCTTCACCAACTCTACTCCCCTCATCCTCACCATTCCACTGACCTCCCTTCTCATTCACACACGTTTTCTGTCTTGGTGGTCCTACTGACCTTCATTCCTTTCCTCTCTAAAGCAGATCTCCACCTCTCCAAGGTCTCCTCAACCTGCTCCCTCCACTCGCAACAGATCACAATGTCATCAGCAAACATCACAGTCCACGGGTACTCCTGTCTAATCTCGTCTGTTGAAAGCACAATCTCTGCTTCACCAAATCGATCATGATGCTCCAAAAGAAGACACCATGTCGTCTCCAAGTGATGTTCCTACCTGAGGACACGGGGTCACTTTCATGGGACAACTGAGCATGCTGAGACAACAGAGATTGCAAAAGCTTAGCAAAACCAAAACATCTGACCAATCAACTAGAAAATGCCAGCAAGGACTTTATATATAAATAAATATTATTACCTGAATAAAAAAGTTCTGAAGACTTTGAAGGCCCACAGATAACTAAACATTTAAATAGGTTTATTTTGTTTCTCATTAATCAAAACTCAACTAATCATAATCTAATAAAAACAACACAACAGAGCCAATCTGGAGCTCTAAGTGTCACCTTTGGTATTATTTTCTGTCTAAATGTATTGTATGAGCAACGATACTAACCTAAATTTTAAGATGAGGCCAAGGAACCCATTTAATTCAATTTAGCTTTAATGGGGCACCAGTTAATTGCATGGCACACATCAGCGCCCACTCACATCCAGTTGAGAGTTGTCAGTTTGCAGCAGCGCTACCTGTAAAGGACTTCAATTCCCAGCAGCCTTGGGATCACTGCACCACTTGGGCAGTTTCGACTGTTCACTCTGGGGCTGCTGGGAGAAAGGTGATGAGCCACAGGATTGACAAAGGAAGCGGTAAGGAGCCGGCAGGGGATCGCGGGCATCTTGTGTGTTCTTTTTTCACACGGCTTGGCTTACAATCACCAATGGCCCCCAAAGATTATCGTGTTCTTTGTCCTGTGCCTGGCTTGTTCATTTGGTTTTGACTGGTTTGGAAATCGACACACACGGTGCACACTCCTTCCATTACAAATCTTCTGTGATGGACATCCGGGGACTCCCCTTTGACACTAGATCCGGGGGAGCAGCACGCTACGTCCCCCGGAACACTGGGTTGCATCAGGGCCACAATTTTGGAACACCAGAGCTCATTCCTGTTGGGCTCCATGGCCACTGCCAGGGGGAGCTGCACAGCTTAACAAGCCCGTCTGGGCAGGAGAAAAGCCACACCCAGAAGCAGGTCAACGAGCACCTGCAGCACTTCTAGGTGGGCTATAAAAGGAGCCGAAAGTCACCACTCCGGGCGTCAGAGTCAGGAGGAGGAGGACGAAGCTGCCCTGGGAGGAATGGAGGGAGAGAAGAGTGTGATTTGGGGTGTGATCTACTTTTGTGTGTTTTTGGGACTGTGTTACGGCCAGTGGGACATGGGGAAGATGTGTCCCATGGCCGAAGGAAACAATAAAACCTTTTGTTTATTTTGCCTGTGCCTCTGGTGTCAATCTGTGTCGGGTCAGCACCAATATAGCGCCTTATCACACATCAGAAGACAATCATTTTGTGGTAGGACAAACTCTACATTTCTATCAGAAGGCTCTTCTACTGGGGACATTTCAGTCTTCACTGTTATTAGCATCTGGTGCTCGATTGTGCTCTGGACTGTGTGTGTATGTGTATGGTGGTGTAGTGAGTATCATCTCCTGGGATTTTGTAAATATTAATATATATTAATATATATGGGTGTATAGATATTGGGTGTATCGGGGTTTTTGGGTGGCTTTCTACATTGTGTACTGTTTTTCATTTATCACTTGCTCAATGCATTGCTTTCACAATTTAATAACGATGCCAATCGTCTCTATGTGCGAGTGTATGCCAGCTGAGCTAAGGCTGCATGCGTTTCTGGCGTCCCATAAAGAACATTATTCAACTCCATATTAAAACAGCAACAGTTTTTTCTCCTTACAGCCGCTACAAGTTTGCAAGCCTTTGGGAAAGGGGAGGAAAACCAACACAGTCATGAAAAAGAATGCACAAGAGTTAAAAATTTTCCTCTTGAGATTATTATATTGCATTTAATCAATCTATCTATCTACAGTATATCCATGCAGACAGCTACTGGGAGTGGGATTAGAAGTCAAGAAGGTTAGTCTGAGAGGTAGAAGTGCCAACACCCACCTAACAGAACACTGGAAACATAAGGTGTAAAGTAAAATCCCCATTTTAATATGAGGGAGCAGGGTGGCATAGTAGATAGGTAGTGCTGCTGCTTCATGGATCACGAGTCCAGGGTTTAATCATTAATAGTGAACTTTGCTACATTTGCTGCATGGAATAGTCACCTGAGATACTTCAAATCATCAGATGGAAAGACTGCTCACGTGACCATCATCATCATCATCATCAAATTCTTTCATGTGATGCCTGAAAACCATGAAGACTGATTGAGATCATTTATGTTAGGTAGAATGCCCAGGGGAAGCTGGGTGGTCTTGTGGCCTTGGAACCCCTGCAGATTTTGTTTTTTCTCTCAATTTTTTCTGTCCTCCCAGGCAGGTGTTTGCAAGTGTGTGTGTGTGTGTGTGTGTGTGTGTGTGAGAGAGAGAGAGAGAGAGAGCAGGCCCTGTGAAGGACTCCTCATTCACGATTAGTACATTAGAACACTCTAGTTGAGAACAGGCCATTCGGCCCAACAAAGCTCGGCAGTCCTGTCCACTTATTTAGTTTTGAAAGTCCCTAAAGTCCTCCTGTCTACCACACTACTTGGTCTCTTAATTTAAGTGTCTGTCGTTCTTTGTGTAAAGAAAAACTTCCCAACGTTTGTGTGAAATTTACCCTTCACAAGTTTCCAACTGTGTCCCCGTGTTCTTGATGAACTCATTTTAAAATAACAGTCTCGATCCACTGCACTAATTCCCTTCATATTTTTAAAACTTCACTCATGTCACCTCTTAATCTTCTTTTGCTTAAACTCTAAAGGATCAGCTCTTTTAACCTTTCCCTCTAACTCATACCCTGTAGCCCTGAATCAGCCTATTTGCGCTTCTCTGGACCTTTTCTTGTGCTGTTATGTCCTTTTTGTAGCCTGGAGACCAAAACTGCACCCAGGACTCCAGATGAGGCCTCACCAGTGTGTTATAAAGCTTGAGCAGAACCTCCTGTGACTTGTACTCCACACATCAAGGCGCTATATAACCTGTGTGGAAAAATAATAAATAGTTTGATCAATCTGGTGTACATGACAAAGCCACGCAGACCCTGTCTTGTCTATAGTGCACATGACAAGTGCAACTTCTTATTTCTCCTAACGAACAAAAAACCACAAATGACCAACTGATGAACTAAAACCACAAGTGACCAACTGATGAACTTAAAGGATGTGGTAAATGCTGATCCAAGCACAATGTTGTAAGATGTAACGGTTTGAAATTCTTGTGCAACTAAAGTCATAAGACAAAGGCCCTATAAAAGATTTGGGACACCGACCCATCGAGGCAGATGAAGGGCAGGTGTCCTAGGACTGTGTTTCTCTGTCATTTTACCTTTGCCTGGTGTGTATTAATAAAAGATTTTTTACTAACTTTAATTATATCTCTCTGTCTTCAGTCACAAGAAACGACATTATAGAAAAAGTGTCAACACCTGACAGTCTGTTTGCCTTCTTAATGGCTTCTGAACACTGTCTGGTAGTTGGTAGTGTTGAGTCCACTACGACTCCTAAATCCTTCTCATAAGGTGTACTCTCAATTTTCCGACAGCCCATTATGTATTCAAACCTCACATTTTTACTTCCTATGTGTAATTCTTTACATTTACTGACATTAAATTTCATCGCCCACAAATCTGCCCAAGCCTGTGTGCTGTCCTAGTCCTTCTGTGATGATATAATGGATTCCAAATTATCTGCTAATCTTGATATCATTTGCAAACTTAACCAGATTGTTACTTATATTCCTATCTAAATCATTTATTTATATTAAAAATAGCAGCTGCCCCAACACTGCCCCCTGCTGGTCACCACTCTTAACATCAGCCAATTCTGATGAGGTTCCTCGCACCATCACCCTTTGCTTCCTGTGTCTGAGCCAATTCTGTCCCCCATCTACACCCCACACTCTGAACTGCCACTTCTTTTAATTTAATGCCCACCCTCTCGCGTGGCACCTTATCAAATGCTTTCTGAAAGTCCAGATCAATAATCTCATCTGCTCCACTTTGATCGCCTCCTCATAGAATTCCAGCCTGTTAGTCAAACACGACCTCCCTCTTCTGACCTCATGCTGACTGTTCCTAATAACTCCTGTCCTTGCCAGGTGTTGTTCAATCTTATCCTAAATAAAACGTTAAACAGTAAACATTAACATTATACAAAGTCATTGTCTGTTATACCTGCATTTTTATCACTCTTTAATTTAATATATATATATTTTTTTTTAATCAGTATGCTGCTGGAGTATGCGAGTTTCCCCTTGGGATTAATAAAGTATCTATCTAATAATTCCTTCCATTAATTTTCCTGTGATGTTTCATGTTAAGCTTACTGGCCTACAGTTGCTTGGATCTGCCCGGTCACCCTTTTTATAGAATGGGATGATATTTGCCATTTTCCAGTCCTTCAGAATCTCTCCAGTGCGCAGTGACTTCCTAAAAATATGTTTCAAGGGTTTATATTTGTACTCGCTAACCTTCTTAAGAACTCGAGGATAAATATTATCTGGTCCTGATGATTTGTTTGATTTCATCTTATTTCTCCCTCTACAATTTCCTTTCAATTTCCTCAGTAATCCCAATTACCCCTGGGAGGTTATCCACTTGCTCACTTGTGAACACCTCAGAAAAATGTAAGTTTAGGGCATCTAATATTTCATTGATTCCTACCTGGTGCCCAATGCTCCACGGATAGGCTCCAGCCTCCCAAAAACCTGAACTGGCTCGAACTGGGCTTCCGTCACTCCAATGGAATCACATGTTTAGCTCTGTGCTTATGGAATGAAGCTGAAGATCACACAGCCTGCCTGTTGTACTCCGGATGAGTGGAGCAGCAAAAACAGACATTAGCACCATTTGTCCAAACCTCTTAATAATAATTTAGCAACACAATTTTCGAAAATGACAGGCAAGTTGAGACAAAGCCAGGACTGAAATGGACTAAAACTGCACCATGACATAAGCTGATGACTCAACGGCATTTGAGCAATTTTATCAGTGCCCACCAATCTGTAATCAGCCGTTTCATACATAAAAGTGACACCTACGTCAATGATACTTTCTACATCTTGCAATTGCAGACTCTCCGTCGTTTCTGCCCAGCTTTTCTTTGCTGTCTGGTGTTTTTTTTTTTTTTTTTTTAATGGATTAATCTAAAAGAGGACACACAAGCATATTTACCAACTTTGTTCTGAAATGGCTGTATTATGAGGTGCAGTAAATGCAGATCTCAGAAGGAATACATCATAAGAGTGTACACGTGTGTGGTGTAACTCACAGGTAATCAAACTGCACGCAGGTTATTAGCAAAGCCCTTATGACAAGCCTCGAATTGGAATGGCAGCACAACTGACTCACTGCAGACTAAGGTTCAGTTCTCAGCCCAGTCAATGTCTGGCTGTGCATGATGTCCTTCCTCGTCCTACACATGTGCACGTTAGATTTACTGCTGACTCAACTTAATCAGGTTTAGCTTCTGCCTTTGGCTGACGCCGATGGCATTGCCTCATCTTTCTACAAAATGTATTAAGACTTTAAATTACTGTTTCTAGCTGTGCCACCCGTCTAAGATGGGTTGAAACTTAAGTAATCAACGTAGACTTCAGCGTCTTCAGCGTTAAAGCTTGAAAGGCACCGTCGATTGAAATTAATTTTGTAACACATGTAATAAAATGCATTGCCTTTTTCATTCCAACAGATGGTGCATCACAAACAGCACTGCTATTATGAATCCTACACCAAATTTTCTGTAATTGTTCTATTATATAATAAAATACTAAAGTGTATGTTTCCAGTTCCTCTCAGCAATCTGATTGGTCAGTTTGGGCTTGGTTGCCACACCCACCACCAGGATTGGGACCTGAAAGCAAAGGGCCACACCTCAGCACCACACTGAAACACTGTGAGGTTTGAAGGTGGCTGGAGTGGCAGTCTTGACTTTGGTGACACGATGACGGAGGAAGTGCGAGTGTGAGATGTATGAGAAGGAGAAGAAGCATATGAGGCATGTTGAAAGAGGCGACATCAAAAGACTTCAAGTATAAAGCTAGACAGGAGGTGAGAAAGGTCTGAATATAAGGACCGAGTCTAAGGAGCAGGCTTTACAGGAACATGCTGGAGAGGGGAAGCATCGGTGAAGAGACGTTTACACATGCAGATAAAGAGGAAAGGCGCTGAAAGTACACGTAGGACAAAAGATAGCAAATACTTTTTAAATTATTCTATTACCTGTCTTTGAAAGGTAATGTGGCCAGTGCAGTAATAAAACACATTGCATTTTTCATTCCAACAGATGGTATATCACAAACATTAGCACTATTGTTTATGAATCCCATACCAAATGGCATACAGCAGAGACCTACCTACATTGCATTGTTTACTCCAACAGATGATGCATAAAACATTTGTAGTAATTAAAGGCATTGCGTTTCTCATTCCAACAGATGGTGCAAACGTTTGTAGTAATAAAAATCATTGCATTTGTCATTCCAACAGATGGTGCATCACAAACATTACCACACTTTTTACAAATCCCATACCAAGTAACATATAGCAGAAACATACATATTGCATTCTTCATTCCAATAGATGATCCATCAAACATTTGTAGTAATAAAATGCATTGCATTTGTCATTCCAACAGATGGCTCATCACAACCATTAGCACATCTTTTATGAATCCCATATCAAATGGCATACACCAGAGACTTATGCATTGCATTCTTTACTCCAACAGATGATGCAGAAAACATTTGCAGTAATTAAAGGCATTGCGTTTCTCATTCCAACAGATGGTGCAAACGTTTGTAGTAATAAAAATCATTGCATTTGTCATTCCAACAGATGGTGCATCACAAACATTAGCACACCTTTACAAATTCTATACCAAATGGCATATAGCAGACACTTACACATTGCATTCTTCATTCCGACAGAGGAAACATTTGTAGTAATAAAATGCATTGCATTTGTCATTCCAACAGATGGTGCATCACAAAGATTTTGGCACCACTTTTACAAAGCCCATACCAAATGGCAAATAGAACAGACTTGTGCATTGCATTCTTTACTCCAACAGATGATGCAGAAAACATTTGCAGTAATAAAAGGCATTGCATTTGTCATTCCAACAGATGGTGCATCACAAACATTGGCACCTCTTTTACGAATCCCATACCAAATGGCATACAACCAGATGGACACATAGATAAAGACAGCCTTGTGCTTTTATTACAGTAAATTGTAAAATCATTTTCCTACATCTGCTAAATTAGTATGTCTCCAAAAGGTAGATAGTGTTATAAACAGTGTTCTGAGAATTTTTAGATAAGAAAGACCGACGTTTCGAGGTAAGAATGTTCTCCCTCACTCATCATATATTGCCAGGGAATGGTGACATGATGTCTAAATAAGAAATTCATTGAACAATAAGAAGCCCTGATGCCTAAAACTCACAAAATGAATGACTCGTAGTCCATTATCAGAACTAAATGAATTCCTGGCCAATCTTAAATATCAACTGACCTCGATGCTGTCGGAAATATTCACAATTGTTCAACTGAACTAGAATACAGTATGAAGCGACTCACTCAGGGTCACACGGAGAATCAATGACAAGTGAAAGCATCTGCAGCCTTAGAGTTTAATAGCCACGGTCTGAATCACTAGGCCACGCTGCCAGTCCATGTTAACAAAGAAATGACCCAGCAAAATGAAAATAACTACATCTTTATGACGTCTAATTCGTTTACGCTTTCTCCATCCGTCATCTACTTTATAAAACATAACTCTGTGTAAAAGGGGGTGTGAATTAAACTGAATATAGGAAACATTTTAGGGAACTGAAAAGCACAGCTAATGAAAACAAAGTGCTGGAATATTAGCCATGACACGTTTCACAAATGTACCAAAAGACTGCAGAAAACGGCAATGAAAGTGAAAAACAAAGCCCCCCTCAAACTAATCTGAGACTATGGCAGGCCCTTGTCAGGCTTCATTTGCTAGTTGTTCAAATCAATACTCCCTTCTGCAGTATAAAATGCATATTTGACTCTGCTACTGATGGACGCATATGGGGTAATCAAATCGAGTGATAAAAATATTTCTGTAAACCATCACTAATAAAGACGCAATCAGTCTGATGAAATCCCATCACATGGCGTGATGTTAGAATGGGCACATCATCGAGCCAATTTCAGAACTCTGGTCTTCCTGGCTGCTGGGAGGAACCTGATGAAGAAAACTAAATGCACCACACTCCGCTCCCCATCTCCAGTCTACACACCCCCTAGTCCCTGATCTGTTCAGCAGAAGACGACACCGCGCTGCTTACGAGGAGAAAGAGATGAGTGAACAGAAAAGAAAAAACAACATTACCATCCGTACATTCCTCATAATACCAGTCTAGCTCGTAGTAATCCGCCTCAATAAATTTCTGCATAATCGAAGGATCTGACGCTTCCTTTATTTTTTATTGCTCCATCGTTGCCGAGGTCAAGTAAAACGCAGCCACATGCCTCCTTTTGAAAAAGACATTGAATGAGCATCAAGAATTCCAGAAGCGTTAACTGAGCAACACATTGTAGAAACAGACTAAAGGCAGCAGGGGAGGAAAGGGGAAAAAAAAAACTGAGACAGAGAAGAAGAGAAAGAGAGACTTGTACCGCTGCGGCTCTGCCAACTCCAGCCTCTACAAAGAAGGACTGGGCTGGGAAAAGAGAGACGAGACAGCCAATCAGGCCAGCGGCAAAGCGTACGTCAGGGACACACACCACCACTAAGCATTCATTACCCTACAGTACACTCCCTTGAGATGCTGAAACATCTTTTGCCCGATACGGTTGTCATGGAAACTGGCTCTGGCTTGACTGTTATTGATCCCAACACCCTGGAAGTTTCAGAGACTTAAGTTATCTACAAGCACATCATCATCTTAAATTGTAATTTTAAAGTATAGATAGATAGATAGATAGATAGATAGGAAAGGCACTATATGATAGACAGATAGATAGGAAAGGTACTATATGATAGATAGATAGAAAAGGCACGATAGATAGATAGATAGATAGATAGATAGATAGATAGATAGATAGATAGATAGATAGATAGATAGATAGATAGATAGATAGATAGATAGATAGATAGATAGATAGATAGATAGAGATAGGAAAGGCACTATATGATAGATAGATAGATAGATAGATAGATAGATAGATAGATAGATAGATAGATAGATAGATAGATAGATAGATATGAAAGGCACTATATAAAAAATAGATAAGATGGTCAGACCTGACCAGATGTTCATTTGAAGATGTTAACATTTGAATACAGAAGGCCCTGCTTGTTGTGTCAGAAAAAGGAACCTGTCGCTAGATGTTGGTTCATAATTGCTCATAATTCTGTTACCAAATATAAAAAATAAACTTCAACAGGATGATCCATCTGCTCCTAGGCAGTAGCCTGGACCAATTCAGTCAGCTTTTCATAGTCTGGACCACACTTACTTGCTCTAATTGTAATGTGCTCACATCTCCTTCATGTCTCCATACCCTCTCCTGTTTTTACCACTCTCGCTGATCATATCAGATGACAAAATGTTCTACACCCAACCTATTTAAAAGCAGTGGGACAGTTCAGATTAATGGAGACAGGCCCATTCTAATTCTTTTCCTCCTTATGTTTAACTTTGCTCCATATTCCTTCCATCTTTGGATGAGCTGCTTCTGCAATAAGGTGCAACATTCAGCACTGAGTTTAATACTTCCCGCGTTACGTGCTCAGTCCCCTACATTCTTTGATGTTATAGACATAAAATTCTTCTACTCCTCTTCGTTCACACTGGGATATTTTTCAAGTTCCCAGATTGGATGCTTTTGAAATATCCTTATCTCTTAAACAGTAGATTCTGAAAATATTTGGACCCCTTCACTTTCTGAACACTGTACTGTGCTGTAAATTGAATTTTAAATGGACATATTTGCCATTTTGGCCCCTCAATCTACACTCAATAACTTATGACAAGGTAAAAACATGTTTTTTGGACGTTTTGGAAATTTATTTAAAAAAAAAAAAATCAACAACTGAAATCCCTCCTTCCAAGACGTATTCAGACCCTTGATTCAGCACTCTGTGCAAGCCCCTTGGCAGCAGTGTCAGCTTCATGTCTTCTTGGTAAGTCTCTACAATCTTTGCACACCTGGATTTGGGCAGTTAATCTTGTTCTTTCTGGCAGATCCTTTTAAGCTCTGTAAGAATTGATGGAAAGCGTCTGTGAACTGCCATCATCAAGTCTCTCCAGACATGTTCTGTGGGGCGGCAGAAGTCTGGGCCACTCAAGGACAGCTGGAGACTTGTACCGAAGCCACTCTAGCATTGTGCTGGCTGTATGCTTTCAGTCATTGTCATGCCGAAATGTGAACCGCCAGCCCAGTCTGAAGTGTTGTGCACTCTGAAGCAGGGCTTCTTCAAGGACCGCTCCGTATTTGTTTGCATTCATTCTTTCCCCAATTCCGACCAGACTCCCTGTCTCTGCCACTGAGGAGCATCTCCACTGCATGACAGGGCCGCCACAACGCATCACTGCAGGAATGGTATTAGGCAGGTGAGGAGCAGTAATGAACAGACATAGATTTATGTAGACTATTACCCCAGAGGGAAATTTGTTTGCAGCAGGAAAGTACAAAAGCATAAAACATTTTTACAAACATACAAGAAAATACGCAAAGACACAGCAGCTGAAGATTACACACACTGAAGATTATTACAAAGATGAATAATAAAGATGAACCTTTAACAGTTGCCGCTACCACCACACAAGGAAACAGCTGGGAATCCTGGTTGGAAACCGCCAGGCAGACATGAAGTCCAGTCCGACACATCTATCTGCCGCAGCCAGGTGTTACATGGGCGTCCCCTTGGCCTGGTCCAGCCACTCGGTTACTCAACAATGAGGGTCCTGCGAACTGATCACCCTCGGGTAATCTTGCCACCTGGCCGTAGTGCCGTAACTGATGCTCCCTCACAATACAGGTCATGCGCCTCATTCGGGACTCCATGAGTAACACAAAGTCAAACCAGCGGTACCCAAGGAAGAGACAAACATGAAGGAGTCCAGTCTTCATCTCAGGTCACTGGATAGCATCCATGTCTCACAAAACGGTAAGCACCAGGACTCTAAAGACTTGGACCTTCACAGAGATATCAGGTGCGCCACACACCCCTTTCCAGTGACCTCATGATCCCCCCATGCTCTCCCAATCCATCTACTGACTTCATACAAAGAGTCACCAGAGACATGAATGTCACTGCCAAGGTAAGTAAACCTCTAGACGCGGTCGACACTCTCACCGTAGAGAGACACACTGCTGTGCCCAAGAGGTCATTAAAGGCCTGGCTCTTTGGTTTTTAATCAGGACCCTCACAAGCCCAGACACTCAGGAGCCCCGATCAGAGCAACCATTGACTCCACAAAGTACATTATAATTCAGAATAAAACAATGATCCCTACAAGTAACAGAATTCAAAATACTTACAGCACTGGGAATTATAAGAGTTCTTAAATCTGTAGTATTTTACCCTTGGAGACCTAAATCTGCAGCCTGAAGTCAACACCTGAAATTTAGAGAAAAGGGGATGGCGTCTGTCTGACGGAACTGGCCTTCTTTCTGACCTGTCTGTAATACAGTTTGGTGACAGAGGTCTGCTGCAGACCGATAATTTTACTGCTAGTTTTTACAACATTGTTAGGATGGTTTATATTCTTAATGCCCAGGAGGTCAAACCAACATATAAAAGCAAATGTAACAAAGTCTACTTTAACATTACTGAGTTTCCGAGGAAAGATAAGTCATATCTGCCCGTACAAGTCAAAGTTTAGCCTGCTATCAACCCTCTAGGTATTTGTACTGCTCTATTATCCCCATGGCCTCCCCTTCACTTAAAGTTGAAAACTGTTGAAGGAAGGTAACACCCGAGATCTACAATCATATCATTGATATCATAAATATATTTACCCATAAAAAGGAAACAATCACACCACTGAACAAACTCATCATCCGCAAGTTCCTGGTCTGTCCTTCATTATCTTGCACAAGTCCAACAATGACAAGAGTTGTCTACAAATAGTGTTTTGACTTCTGCTCACAGAGTTCAATTGTCACGTCTGACCAGAAAATCTTCTTCTTCAAATTCTAAGAGTCCTTTGTGACTGCATCTGCAGGGGGACGCGGCAGCCCAGAAACCCCCTCATAAACAGTTTTTCAGTGGGAAACAAACACACTCTTACAGCTCCTCATTGCGCGGGGCTTCGAACATTTAAAAGACCAAGCCGTAGCCATCCTGAGGTCTCATTCCCCTGTCTCTCTTCCCCTAGACTCCCTCTGCTCCGGCCGCTGCTTCCGAGCTGCTATACCTCCTCGATGAAGACAACTGTGTTCTTTTCAGCAGGATTCGGGGCCAAGACGTCAAGTTTGACAGCTGTTCCTTGTGAGGCCGGATCACCTCTGAAAGAGACTTGTGTTTGTTCCTGCCTGAACAGCAAGAAAGTTTCAACTTCTTGGAAATCCTCCTGTACTCTCCTGTGCAACTTTGTGACCCAAGATTGAGACCTTTAAGTGCCTTTTAGTGTCTAGCCACTTCACCATACATGTCTTACTGATGGAGTGCTAGAGAGATGGTTGGCCTTCCAATAGGTTCTCTCATCTCAGAAGAAGACCTCTGAAGCTCACCTTAAATGACCACTAGGTTCTTTGTCACCACCATGATATGATACAAATATTTCTGTAAACCACCACTAATAAAGACGCAATCAGTCTGATGAAATCCAATCACAAGGCGCGATGTTAGAAAGGGCACATCATCGAGTCAATTTCAGAACTCTGGTCTTCCTGCTGTTGGGAGGAACCTGATGAAGAAAACTAAATGCACCACACGCTGCTCCCTTCCTCAGTCTACACACCCCCTAGTCTCTGATCTGTTCAACAAAAGATGACACCGCACTGCTTACGAGGAGAAAGAGATGAGTGAACAGAAAAGAAAAAACAACATCTTCATGCCTGGTTACTCGGTTTGGCTGGATGGCCAGCTCTCGAGTCCCAGTGGTTACTAACTTCCTCCGATTTGCAATATTTGAGGCTGCTGGGAACACTCAAAGCTTTAGAAATGGTTTTTATCCCCTTGCACAATCTGATCACAGATGTCTGTGGAGAGTTCCTAGGACTCTGTGGATTGGTTTTGTCCTGAAAAGCAGTGTGAATTGTGGGACCTTCTCTACACAGTTTCATATGTGCCCTTCTAAACAACGTCCAGTCAATACAATAGGCACAGGTGGGATCCCAATCAAGTTCTGGACTCACCTCAAGAAGAATTAAAGCAAAATGTATGCCCCCAACCACAATTAGGAGTGCAACCGGAAAGGGTCTTGTTGTGACGATGCGGGTTCCGCTCCATGGTCCCATCTTGCTTCTGGGAGCTCTGAACCCGACATTGTTGGTAATGTCACCGATAAACTGGACAGTGAGGCACAACAATGAAGCAAGGGGATGGTGCAAAAAGTGTAAAGTGCTTTTATTAAAAACAGTAAAATCAAAAGCAGTGCCCAAATAAATAGTGCAGTGTCTCAAAATCTTTAAATAAATAATCCAATAAAAACAGGTGAACTGTGGAGGTTAACACAATAAATAAATCCTTTAAAAACGAGGTTAAAATAATGGCTGGAAGCCGTCCTTTTTAAAAACAAGGCCAGGTGCCTTCTTTCTACTGGTGACTTCCCTTCTTCTCCCGTCCAGGCTATGCACCAGGTGGAGTCACCCTATCTGCAGCTGACCTTCTCCTGGTCTGTTCACCTCTCCAATCCCTGACTCTGGTGGGCTTCACCAGACCGTGACATGGACTCCCCCAGCAACCAGGGAGCTCACGCTGGGGGTTTATTTGCCAAGTCACAACTCCCGGCTGCCTGCTCAGCCTTATTCGTCGAGCCATCCTCCTTCTGGTCACTCCCACTCCTGACTAATGGTCAGCAGGAGCGACCACTACTGACTGCTCCTGGGGTGCCGGCCAAACACCCAGGCTCACTACACAGCTGCATTTGACTCTGTATGTTCAATTCATCATAATAACTATTCACAGTGGCTCTAAAATCCATACTGACCCCAACTCTCTCTTCTGTTTCTTTTTCCGGTTTCTTTGTGGTGGCGGCCTGCGCCACCACCACCTGCTCAAAGCATCATGATGCTCCAACAATGATGGACTGAAAGCCAGAAGTCTACGTGACCATCATCATCAGGTCCTTCCATGAAAACCCTAAATACAAAGAGGACTGTTTGACTTATGTTAGGTAGATTGCCCAGAGGGGACTGGGTGGTCTCTTGGTCTGGAATCCCTACAGATTTTATTTTTTTCTCCAGCCTTTGGAGTTTTTTTTTGTTTTTTCTGTCCACCCTGGACATCGGACCTTATTCTTATTCTATGTTAATTAATGTTGACTTATGTTTATTTTTTATTGTGTCTTCTATTTTTCTATTCATTTTGTAAAGCACTTTGAGCTACATTTTTTTGTATGAATATGTGCTATATAAATAAATGTTGATTGATTGATTGATTGTTCTCTGCAACGAGCACCTTCGCTCGTTCACGCACCGGCTTTCTCCTCCCTGCTCCCTGCCTTCTCTCCTTCTTAACCTCCGTCCGTCTTTTCTTTCTCCCTCTCCCCTAGCCACCTCGCGCTTCTATTATTTATCACGGGGATGTGGATCAGGTGCGGCAATTAGCAGCTCCTGGCATCAATTATGGATGCGGACGACTCCTCACCTGTGCACTTAAGCGAGGACCGCCCGCATCACAAATTCCTCTCTAAGCCGTGAGTGCGGCGACCATTTATTTAAAAAGTGGCCTTTTTGACTTGAGCTGTGGACTCGCTACACCACACGGATACTTCTAGGAATGACATGTTTCAGTTACGGATTTTTAATAAATTTTCAAACCTTCCTGAAAACATGATTTCACTTTGTCATTATGGGTTAATAGGCGCAAATCAATTGCAACAAAGGGCAAATTTATCCATTTAAAATTAAACCTACAACACAATAAAGTGTGCAGAAAGTGAAGAGCTGTGAATACTCCCTGAATCAATTATAAATAACAAATATGGCACATCCATTAAAAAGTTCTGTTCTCCACTGCAAAGGGAGAGTCTTGGGTCAACTTTTTTGCAGAGTAAGAAATGAAGTTACATACACCTTGAAGTGGCTGGTCAGATCACACTTGTCATCCATCCTTTCTTTTTTCACTGATACACACAGGACGGGGTCAAGCAGAGCCAGCCATTTGGAATTAAATCAATGCAATATTTGTAGACTGATGCTAATGGTGGATACTCTAGTTCAGCTGTGGCTTATGTTGGAGAAAATGCTCATTTGGAGTAGCAAAAGTGACAGGGTCAGTGATGCACTTCTTTCTACTGTACAAACTGAAAAGCAGCCATTAGACAGAGCAGATAAGAAACGCCTATTAATGCTCGTGTTCTTTATGTTTACCTGATATATCTCAAAAAGTCTTCTTTTGACTTTCTATTTGCTTTTTATGTAATGTATATGGGAACGTCAGTGGCATGCAGAGGCTAGAAGATGCCCGGGACAAAGTCCTTGATTGTATGTCCCCCTAAGGTGAGGTGCTATTAAAGTGAAAGGTACAGAAGAGGGAATGGAGCATCTCTCGAGTCGTGCTGAAGCCCTTTTCAAGGGTTTAATTTCCTGTCCCATGTCAAATAAATGTAGTTTTCATAATGATTTAAAGGGAAGGCCTCTTTTGACTGCGCTGGGCCCGGTCAGGCCAGGTTCAATCACTTCTAGTGCTTAGAAGTAATAATGCTTCACTGAGAATGAGCTATAATAACTTAAATTTGTTCATATTAAATTAAAATTATTTTCGAAACAGGGCTCTCCTAGAGAGCAAGACTCTTTGGATTGTATGCCCCCCAACACCAGAAATAGATGCCCGGAACCGTCGCCCCCTCGGCACGCCACTGGGTTATTCACTTTTGACGCACAAAACAGACTCTATGTCCAGTCACTATTTAGGGAGTGGATGTGGTGAACTGCTACAAGAACTTGGGGGTCCAGATTGAGGACAGGCTGGACTGGTCTCAGAACACAGAGGAACTACAGAAGAAAGGGCAGAGCAGACTCTTTTTCTTAGGAGTCAGTGACCCTTTAATGTGGGTAAGGACCTCCTTCACACTTGTTCTATAATTGTGTGATGGCCAGAACGATTTTCTATGTTGTATTGTGCAGGGCTGCTAACATCACTTCAAGAATTAACAAGCTAAATTAAAAAGGCAGGCTCTCAACCCGCTGGAGGTAGTAATGAGGAGGAAAATGGACATAAAACTGAGTGCCATTATGAACGCTGTTGCACACCCTTTCTATGACACATAAAGTCAATTAATTATTTAGCAGAAGTCTGTCAAGAAAGGCTAACGGGGCTCCTTTATACCAACATCAATACATCTGTACAGTGCCTAACTTGGACTGGGAGTGCACTTTTTATCTTTAACCAAGTCAGAAGTTTTCTTTCTTTTAGTCATTCTATAGTCTCTTTTACATCTGTCTTTATATTTACGTATTATATGGTGCCTTTCTATCCATCTAACTGTCTATCAGTGCTTTTCACATCTATTTACTATATTGTCTTTTACATCTATCATATCTATATGTTATATAGTGCCTTTCAATCTATCTATCTATGTAATCCTGCCAACTACGCTAAAATATAAATCTGTCCATCGCCTCTCACTGTCTGCCTATCTATCTTCAGTAAATGTAACCAAATCTTTTGAAAACAGACATAGGATGTAGTCAGTTAGGGGGCATTTTTGGGTTTGAATAACCCCCAAGAAGTATATTTTATGGCAGGTCCAAATGACTAATTGTAGATAAAATTGTGATTCATTTACTTTCTCCCACACTGAAATGAATTCCTTGCTTTCTCTCTAAATCCAGAGAAAGGACATACTTTTCAAACTAAAACACCCACAATTGTTCCAATGACAGCCAAAAAAGCTAAAATAAAAAGAAATTTAAATAGAACATGTGTTCCAATTTCATTAAAAGCTACAAGAGATTTTCCCTGAAGCTGCCATTATTCCCGATAGGACAGAGAGAAAGAGCGAGATCCGCATTATTTTTCTTCACATTAGTATGATAAACATGCCAATTTGGACGTTTTCAAACTAAAGTAACATTACGATATGAAACCCTCTTAATAACATTCACAGTCGTGGAGGGCTGAGGCCTTCCTCCACAGCACTTAGCAAAAGGCAGGAAACCAGCCTGGTCAGGATGCCACTTTACTGCAGGCACCTCTCACTCGGCACTCTGGCCAATTTACTTACCAATTAACTTAACCTGCGCATTTTATTCAAATGCAAATCCTTTCAGCTTCAGTGTGGCCATGAACAGCAACAACATAGAGGCGACGGAAAGTCTGAATTCGGTTTCTGATGTATATCGGCATTTCACCTCTGTGTTTGACTGGCATGCCAACTGTGCGACATGTAAAACACAATGCCAGACTTCATTCTCTTCTTGTCAAAGCTTCCTCTAATTCTTTAAGAGCCGACATGGTCCGTTTCCTGCAAACCTCCACTTGTAACTTTAATGTATGTGCTTCTTCATTAAGTTGCTGGGGTAGACTCACCATGTCATTGATCACCTTTGTAACAGCAGTAGCAGCCTGGGACATGAAGACGCTTGTTGCTGTATGGCATCCAACCCCCTCTTCCCTTGAGAAATCATTGCTCTGGATAGGCAATTTGAAATCATAATAAAATTACCCTCTAGTTTATTATCATGGCTTGTCATTTTAAAGCTTGATAACATAATGCTAACCAGTGAATTCAAGCAGGAACTATAAACCTTAAAAATCTAATACTGGAGAATGTTGCACCAGTTGCTAAAAAGACCCCTTAGTGTGTCTAGGTGGGCAGGGAGGTGCACTGGCTAAGAATTTGGATTTCAAACCATAAGGCTGTCAATCTGACTTCCAACTCCAACGTATTGTGTGACTTTGAGCAACCTGTATGCCAACATTAAAAAGTACCAGCTGTCACGCACATACGCATGGGGGACAGCTTAAGGACTTTGGTCAGCGTTTCTCAACCTTCATAACAGTTTTAATTGCACCCCCCTAACGTTTTTTTTAAAAGGAGTCCACTAATACCAATTTGTTCTATTTTAATTAATGATATATGCATATTTTATTATGCCTACTTAACATTTATCGACATTTATCTAACTCTATATTTATTTTTCTAGTATCAGAATATTGTTTTAAGTTAATTTCTTTTGGTTTCAATAGATGCATTTTTCATATTTTTGATTCTTGTTTTCTTTTTTTCACATCTTCGCGCCCCCCTGGGGGGCCCACCCCACAGTTTGAGAACCACGGACTTATGTGATGGTAATAACCTGCCGAACCAGGGGCCTGGCACTGTGGTTTAACGCCTTCTCTCTTCCTCCCACTGCAGAAGGGAAACCTAACCGCCACTCCAGTGCTGACATCACTTCCGCTGTCCGCCTGCCTGGACCCTCCCCTTCCTGTCAAAGGCCTACATATTCGAGGGCCACCGACCTGGGGAGTTCAGTCCAGAACTACTGTCTGCAAAGACCTTTCCGCACTTGTTTAAATCTTTAAGGGCTGATTATTTATTTTTTTCCCTTTTGTTCCAGGGTTGAATATTTTTCCAAAAAAAGTTAACCTTGAAGACATCATTTTTAAAACACAGTGAAAAACATCTATTTTGTAAACCCTTTCTTATGTCGTAATGAAATGTATTTTTATAGAAGTTTTATAGAATAAATGTTTGAAATAGTGCTAGGTGGTATGACCAAAATTCTATATCACGGTATTTTTCAAAATGATACCGGTTTCACGGTATTCGACGGTATATTTTTCCCCATGCATGAGTGGATGTTAACCACATTTTCCACTGCAATTAATGCAGTAGACTGGTTAAGAATAACCTATTACACTGTCATGAGAATTGTACAAAAAAACATTTTAATGCGCACACAAGTATTAATACAGGTTTGCATGGCCCCATAAAGTGATAGTTTTGAAGGGGGTGGCATTAATGAAGAGAAGAAATCACATTGCATGACAGTTGCAGTCAAAATATAGAACCTTTTTATTGAACAAATTTTGCGAACAACTTAAACTATAATATTGACAACATATTTTCAGCCATCCAAAGAGGCATTTAGACTTAGTAAAATATCCAGAGGTGCTTGTCAAAAGTTGTATTGCACTAAACGTCTCTTAGAAAAGGAATGAATTGTAAATATTTTTTGTAAACCAACTACACTTTCTGTTAACGTTAACAACCTCTGTCCAGTGACACATCAGCTATATGGATTGTAAAGGCATTGGTCATATTGATCCACCACTTTGTCGTAGGCAGTACCTCTAGCAAACGCATCTACAAGTAATGTCTGACTCGACTGTCCTCTAGCTTTTTCAGTTTTACCAATTTGCCAATCTTAGTTCCATACATTCATGGTACTCCAAAGCATGTGTGCGGCTAAGGTGGTGCAGCAACTTTCTTGTGTTGCCGCTTCCGGCGACAACTTTAGTTCGACAGCATTTGCAGTAAATAGTTGTTTGGTCCACATCCCACCTTTTAAAACCAAAGTATCTCCAGACAACAGGCACGGCTGCTTTCTTCAGCAAAAGTTCTTCTGTGTCATCGTGTTCAACTGTATTGTCTGCTACAGCTTCAGTTTCGGAATGTTTTCTGTCCATTTTCACTGCTCAAAAGCTCCACTAATGAATGTACTCCATTGCATGTGTGTTTAGCAGTGTAGCAGTGAAAAAGGTCCCCCCTTAAACAGTTTCCCAAGGCGCCACGTTCCGAACATTTTTTAGGCTATTTAAACCGGTATTGCAGAAAATCACTATCATAACAAAAATAAAAAACGATTTTCGGTATGAACCGCTATACCTCCCAGCACTAGTTTGAAATGTGGTACTTCGTCTCGGCATAATGAGTTCACAAAAAGACAGATTTGTTTGAACAGATAGAAAAACAAAGTGGTTCAAAAGAGGTTAATATTAATGAAGCCCAGCAATATCTGCCCATTAATGAAATGTTCTCTTTAAGGGTCCTGGTTTGTTTGCCGCCACATCAATAAAGGGACACTTCAATTACAACTATAAATCACACTCTCAGAAGCTCCAGTGCTCACCTAGCCAGAGAAGATAAGACAAAAAACCTTTGACTTGGTATCTGTTATCAACAACTCAACAAATCAAGCGCTTCCTGACACTCTGACTGACGTCAGACATTACTGTTACGAAGCAGAGATAATAGCAGCCTGGATTTCCTTTCGCTTGTCTATTGCTGGGGAAAAAAAAAAACATAAAAACAAACCCACTGCTGCTATATTTGCTTTATTGTATAATTCAACAGAAGTCTGCAGAGAGGTACTTTATCTTCCAAATACTCTGAACGGAGAAATATGGAAATGACTACATAAAATATGCAAAGGACCTAAGGGTGGCATTCACTATAGAAATATCTAATATAAATGACTTTTGTTTATAAATGTGTAACAAACGTTAATCAAAACACCAACCCTTTCCATAACGTGACAGTTTTAAAAGGCGCATGAGATGGAATTCATGAATAGCAGAGATTGCCTACCCATGAACACTCCATAGGTCAGGTCAGGTCAGGTCAGGGAGCATTTACTGCTACAGTGCGTTGCCGCTCCCACCACACAACGAAACAGCTCGGGATCCCGATTGGCAACCCCCTTGACCAGCGCTTCCCAAACTCGGTCCTGGGGACCCCTGTGGCTGCAGGTTTTTGTTCCAACCAGCGTCTGTTTTTAATTGGACTCCTGGGCTAATTAAGTGATGTGATATTTCCCAAGTTCTGTGTTTAGGGGACAATATAGAAATTAGAAAATTTTAAAAAATTTAAATGTACCAAGCAGTTATATGGGAATAATGTATTTTTTTCCTTTTTAACAGTAAATTTTCATTCTACTTTTCTAGGTGTTCTAATTGTTTAATTAATCCATTATTTACTAATTAGTGGGCCTGTTGCTAAAGGAGTTGCAGCCTTTGATTATTCAGTGTTGTTTGCCAGCGTGAATGCTCTGCTCATTTTTAATTGTCATTAATAAGATACAACGAAGGGGAAAACTACACAGAGAAAGGGCAAAGTAGAATGAAATCAACAAAAGGGAGTTAAGCATTTAAATCAATAGCAAAAGCAGAAATATTTCTAAATGTCTTATAAATGTAAAGATCATGCTGCTTTGCTTTTCTGAATGTTGAATAAGAGGAAAACAAATACCAGTTAATTAAATGAGAACAGTGCTATCAGGTGTTGTCATTTATTAGGAATCTGGTTGGAACAAAAACCTGCAGCCACAGGGGGTCCCCAGGACCGAGTTGGGGAAACACTGCCCTAGAAAGACAAGCAGTCCAGTCTTACCCATCTATCTGCTGCACCCAGGTGTTACATAGGCATCGCCCTTGGCCTGGTCCAGCCACTCGGGTCTTCAACAATGAGGGTCCTGTGAGCTGATCACCCTCAGGGGTGCCATAACTGTCACCCCTCACAATGCAGGTCATGTGCCTCATTCGGGACTCTGTGAGCAACACAAATTCAAACCAACGGTGCCCAAGGATTCTCCAAAGAGACACACCCAGAGGAGTCCAGTCTTCATCTCAGGTCACTGGATAGTGTCCATGTCTCACAAAACAGGAAGCTCTAAAGACTTGGACCTTCATCCTTTTGCAGTGATATCAGGAGCGCCACACACCCCTTTCCAGTGACCTCATGACCCCATAATGCTCTGCAAACCTGTCCACTGACTTCAGAGGAAAATGAATGTCACTGCCGAGGTAAGTAAACCTCTCAAAGACGAAGCCGACACTCTCTTCGCAGACAGACACACTGCTGATGGCTGTCCCCAAAAGGTCATTAAAGGCCTGGCTCTTGTATTTTTATGGCAAGCTCAGACACTCCGACTCCTCACTCAGTCTCTCGAGAGCCCAATCAGGGCCTCCATTGACTCCATGAAGATCACACAAAGTCGAGATCAGCAAATCTCTCTTCACCAACAGATGCCCCACAGCCACTGGACCCCACGACTGCAAGCATTGAGCAGAGTAGGAACAGAACACACCCCTGACGAACCCCAGAATCAACTGGAAAAACACAGTGCTTCTGCCTCCATTCTGCACAGCACTCACAGTACCAGTGTGCAGGCCGGCCATGATATCCATAGCTATTTTGAAATGTAAATTTTGCCACATGTGTCTTTAAACAAATAGTGTCTGGATGTGTAATCTACTCTCAATCTACAGGTTGACAAGTTCCAGTTTATGGCTATGTCTACATTGTTCAGGCCATTTCTTACGTGACAGAAGACTGAAAACTGTTGAGACAAGAGAGCAGCTGCAGTTCTTGCAGAATGCAAGACAGGCCACTTAAGAGAAAATGTCTCAAATAAGATAAAAGCAAAAATGACTCTACCCAGAAACCCATTATTTATTTTTTTTACCCTGACTTCTCAATTAAAAGATCCCAACATTAGGTGACACGTCTTTTAATGTATGCAGCAAGATCCTGGAAATGGTCTATCAGGCCATAGCTGCCATTGTGTTGGGGAAGCAATGAGAGCTCAAAAAGAGGCAGGAAACCTAAACAAACTTCTCAGGAAAGCCTCCTCCATTATAGGGAGAACCCTGCACACACTGGAACTGCTGTGTAAAAAGAGGATGTGATGGCAGAATTGGATGCCGTTAAGAAAAAATCCCCTCCAGGAGGCGCTCTCTCTCTTTTGGAGTTCTTCTAGCCACAGGCTTGTTCCACCATGGTGTGCTAAGAAGCTGCTCTGGGGGTCTTTTCTGTCTACTGCCATCAAGCAATTCAATGCTTCCTCGTCATGTAGTCATTAAAGTCATTTTGAAATATCTGTGCAATATACGTTTATTTGTATATTTGTTTTGATTTCTTGATTGATTGGCTGCATTATCTGTCCTGTGAGTCTGTATCCTTTATTTTTTTTATGCTTCTGCTGCTGTATCCATTTATATTTCCCCCTGACATTAATAAAGTTTATCTAATCTAATTTAATAAGCAGGAACCTGCACTGGAGGAGATGCCACTTCATCACAAGGCAGCGACCATTCACCCACACTGACACCTCAGGTTAGTATCTGCTGAGTGTGTCAGCCTGCGTCACATTTTGCAAACTGTAATCCTCACATGTAGACTGGGGGCACACAGGGCAAGCAAACAACAAAAACACAGAGAAAGCAAAGGATTACAAATAAACTAAGGCAAAAAGACAGAGAAAGGGGAAGAAAGAGGCAGGAAGACATGTCGTCTTGTATTGTCCATCCATCCACACCTCTATTTTGTAACACTTTATATTCAGTTTATGGTCATAGAGGCCTATTTCTACTTTGGCCATACAAGGTGTGAGGCTTGTGCTTTATGCACATTTGGAAAGTTCAAAAACAGTTCAGCAGACGAGACCACACTAAACCCCACAGCTTACTGGCCCAACTCTATTGTGTTACAATACTGTGTCATCCATTACATGGCTTATTCAAATCCACCCAAACGTGCAATTTTATTTAACCCATTTACTTCAATTCAGGGTCTGCGAGGGGCCAAGCCTTCTGTATCTCTGAAGCATGAGGCACAAGGATATAACTGTTTACGCCAGGATTGCCAGTACAGAGCACTCACCCATACCCGCTGATGCCAGGCCAATTCTGAAAAGCAGAGTTAAAATCATCTGCGGGTTACTTTTTTGTTATTTCAATACATTTTGATATTTTTTTGTGTTCTTTTTGATTGTTTACTGATGATGGCACTCTGTAGTCATGTGGCTTCTGTTTTTTGGGGGGGCTTTCCTGTTGCTGTGTGTTCCCTGCATGTGCATCAATTAGGGCTGCAGGTATGTACTTTTATATGAAAATAAAGGAAACACTCCCTCAATCTAAATGAATCTTCTTCTTCTGTCGGCTGCTTCCGTGAGGGGTTGCCACAGTGGATCATCTGTCCGCATAAGGAATTGGCAAAATTTTACACCGAATGCCCTTCCTGACGTAACCCTCCCCATTTAATAAAAGCAAATGATTTTCTTCTAGCTTTGGCCAATATAATAAATGTGCCGTAATCAATTCAGGGCTGCCTGTCTTATGATTACGATTTCAATCTTTGCGTTCTTACCTTTGCCTCCTGTGACATATAAATTACCCGTAACTACACATCCTGTCGTCTGTGGAAAGAAGCCTGTAAGACAGGATGGCTGCACAACACTAATGGCTGTAAGCAAAGAAAAAGATGAGAAAATGGATAACTGCCTTGTACATTTGCTGCTTCTATTAATACATGAACTTGTATGTTTAAATGTTTGTTGTATGGAATCTAGAATGCTTACATAAGTTCTTAGTGAAATAAATAACATTGTTAAGCAGAAAATACTTCCTAACACACAATATTTTATCAACATACTGACTTCATTGGGATTTTGTTTTCCTTGCTTTTCTGTTTCAAAATCTTTTAACTTTTGGTTCTCAAAGTCGCTCTACAGCAGTGTTTCATAAACGCATCGGGTTCTACCAAATCTTACGAGAGTTTTGTGAGCCATGAGTCATAATGTCTTACTACTGGAATCTACATATCTACTGTATAAAAGCCAAATGCCACTGACTCACTCATCACAAAATCTCCCGAGCCATGAGGACTTGGGACTTGAAATTTGGAATGTAGGTTACCCTTGGCCCATAGGTGCTCGCTAAGAAACGGTTTTAAAAATTTTATGGTCCAAGCGCGAAATTTCTTATAGTTTTTGTAGACCCATTTGTATTTCTATCCACTTTTCACGAGAGAACTACTCAACAGATTTAGATCGGGTGTTTTTCTATAATTTGCTTGAACATTCTGTTAATTTTGCAACTCTCTCATCACACTAAGTATCATAGTTCGCTTGCGGTACCGATGCATTAGCGCGAATCCGAGAGAGACTCATGGGGCTGCGGGGTCCTCCTCACTCACGTGTCTGCCTCGGGGCGTAACCTTAACTCTGCTTAGTTAGCGAACGAGAGAACTACTTAACAGACTCAGATCGCGTTTTTTTTTTTCTTCTAGAATTTGCTTGAACATTTCTGTTGATTTTGAGACTTCTCTCATTGCGCTAAGAATCTTAGTTCACTTGCAGGAGTGATATATTCGCGCTAATCCGGGACAGAGGTTGCGGGCCGAGGGGAGGGGGAACAGTGACGTCAGGAGTAGTGAGCTGGGCAGGGCCATCATCACTGTCCTGTTTCACTAATACGCGAGCGAAGCCACTGGGGATGTTTAGTCTATGAATAAAGGAATCACCTGAATTTGACACAACACTGAAAAGAAGTGACGGAATAATCAGATGGGAAGTTCTGGTCATCAGCCTCCACTACAGAAAACCCAGGAGGGCGCAAAGTGGTCAGTTGTCCGAGGTCTCCGGGACAGTGACTTTGCCAATGACTTTCTCTTTTATAATTTTAGTTTCCATTGTGGTCATCAGGCCAATTAATTAAACATCAATAGAAACTAACAATATCTGTCCAGAAATCACTTTCACTAAGTAACATATGCCTGTCCATATGTAAAAATTCTTCTTCTTCATCATCATCATCATCTTTTCCCACTTCGATGTGAAGTCAATGTGTCCAATCCAACCTTCTCCATTCTGCTCGGTCCTGCACCTCCTTGCCAGTCAAACTCTTTTACCCTTCAGATCTTCTTTCACTTTATTGATCTACCTCTGCTTTGGCCTCCCTTGCTTTTTTCTTCCATTCCCTTCACTCTTTTGCCCACATCTTCGTCGTCTCTCCTCGTCACATGTCCATACCATTTCAACCTTGTTTCCTGTACTTTCTGAGATGTCTCTCCCACTTTTGTTCTCTGATTGGCTCATTTTTCATTCTGTCCTTTTTTGTAACTCCACATTCTCATTTCTGCCACTTCCACCTTCCTCTCCTGCTGCGCTCCCTTTACTGCCTGTGTCTCAGCTCCATACGTCATTGCTGGTCCTACCACTGTCTTACAAACTTGACTTTTAACCTTTGACTTAATTATTTGATCACACAACACTCCTGATACCTTCTTCTAATTGTTTCATCCACACTACACTTTGTGTTTTATTTCTGCATTTAATTCTCCATCTTGGTATACCACTGATCCTGAATATTTAAACCTCTCCACTGTTCTTATTAGCTCTCCCTGCAGGCTAACTTAAAAACCCTGTTCATCATTAAACCTCATATATTCGGATTTCTTCTTCTTTGTTTTATTTATCTTCCATCTTCCAAAGCCCTTCTCCATTCTTTCAAATTCCACCCTATTTACTCTATTCTGGTGCTAAACAACATAACGTCATCAGCATTCTAAACAAATCCAAATCCTATTATGTGATGTCATCCACTGTTAAATTCTGCTCTGTACTTGTAATATTTCTATTGCACTATTATACCGTATTGAGGATTACTTGTCTTCTGTTCTGTGTATTGTATTGTATTGACCCCCTTCATTTTGACACCCACTGCATGCCCAACCTACCTGGAAAGGGGTCTCTCTTTGAACTACTGCCTTTCCCGAGGTTTCTTCCATTTTTTCCCTACTGGGGTTTTTCTGGGAGTTGTTCATTGTCTTCTTAGAGAGTCAAGGCTGGTGGGCTGCCAAGAGGCAGGGCCTGTTAAAGCCCATTGCGGCACTCCTTGTGTGATTTTGGGCTCTACAAAAGTAAACTGTATTGTATTGTATAGTATTGTATAAAGCCTGCACCAGGGGGCTTGGTTTTTTTATCCCACATGAAGCACATCCATAACTAGATCAAAGAGGTGAGGACTTCAAGACCACCCCTGGTGAAGACCTCCTCTTACAGGGATCTTGTCTGTTACTCCAACGCTGCTTTTAAACCAAGCCCGTATGCAAAAATTGTTGCTGATTAATAAAATACCAAAAATATCTGTTTGCTGAGCGACAGAGATGGAAGAATTGGCACACATGATTGCACACTGAAATGTAGTGTGAAAATGAATGCACTAATACAGCTATCTGCATCAGCCTTGAAATCTGTACGTAGGCTGTCAAAATGGAGGCTTGTTTATTACGATCTATATATTCACTGCGTTCATTTCTGCATGTTGCTCAGCTTTATGCTATACACTGCTTGGGAATATACAAGTGAGATTCAAATGTGTGAAATGTGAGCCATACAAGGATTGAAAGATAAAGCCACCAGTTATGAGCTTGTATTTCAAGGAAAGGCATTCTCATTTGTCACACTGGCAATTTCAGGGAAAAGGGTGTTACAATGGGCGGCACGGTGGCGCAGTTATAGCGCTGCTGCCTCGCAGTTAGGAGACCCATCTGGGTTCACTTCCCGGGTCCTCCCTGCGTGGAGTTTGCATGTTCTCCCCGTGTCTGCGTGGGTTTCCTCCGGGCGCTCCGGTTTTCTCCCACAATCCAAAGACATGCCGGTTAGGTGAATTGGCGATTCTAAATTGGCCCTAGTGTGTGCTTGGTGTGAGGGTGTGTTTGTGTGTGTCCTGCGGTGGGTTGGCACCCGGCCCAGGATTGGTTCCTGCCTTGTGCCCTGTGTTGGCTGGGATTGGCTCCAGCAGACCCCCGTGACCCTGTGTTCAGATTCAGTAGGTTAGAAAATGGATGGATACAAATACAATTATTTGTACCACAAAGTGAGCTACAGGAGATAAAACTAACTGTAAGGAAGGTTTTGGTTTTCTATTTTGTGCATCACTGGCTTGGTCTACTGACTGGCATCCTGTCCAGGATTGGTTCCCTCCTTGTACCAATTGCTGCTGGAATGAGCACTGGCACCCCTTGAACCTGAACTGGATAAACAGGTTTGAAAATGGATGAAGAGATGACTTAATCTATAAAAGCACACAAATATTGCATTAAAAGAACTACAGATACACAGGATAACTAGAATCATATTAGTACATATTGTGACATGTCAATCCAAATGCATATTGGGTAATAAAGTAACAAATGTATTTACTGTGCAGCTGAACGAGCGTTACAAACTGGAAAAGATTAACGTTTCACAAGACAGAGAAATGGAGGAACCCATAATGAAGATGAAGGAAAATGAAGTTATTGGAATCAAATACCAGAAGGAACAACAAGGGATATTTGAATAGTCCATCTTAATATTCGTTTTATAAATAGACTTTCACCAGATTTACGGTAATACGGATAAGGAGCTCGTCAGAGCATTAACGGGTGCAAAAAGGCAGTTGTTGTTCCATCGAAGTTGGCTTTCAAACTCGGACCTGTGGAACTCCACCTGCAAACTTGTTCAAGTCCATAGCCGCAGCTGAAAGCCACATGAGAGGCATAAAGAGCAAGAAACTGGGTTTTTAGAATTTTCCTCATTATTGTCTGTCTTAGTTATATTCAACCTCTGGACCTGGAACTTTAGTATAGTATGTAACACCCAGAGGTGAACAAAAAAAATGAATAACATATGGACTGTTGAAGCTTGAACCTTTTTTTTTTTAATCTATTAAAGCAAGGCAATAATGGAAACAGTCAGAGAACAGATAAATATATAAACCTCTGATTATAAGAACTGCTGTAAAGAGGAGAGGTTAGGAGTGGGCACTGATACAGTGCATTGCTGCACCCACCACAAACCAACTCAGGATCCAGATTAGGACCTGAGTGCAGCCATGCAATGTGTGATACCTCAGCACCACACTAGTTCAGACGGAGTGGAATAGTGGGAGGTTTTTTATGGAGGCTGGAGTGCCAATTCTGCCACCAACACCCAAGTTTTTCCCTGCAGGTTGCAAGGCCTACATACAGAGATACTGTAAAAAGACAACAAAATAAACGTTTTATTTTTGTGTCTAGGCTGAATATATCATATACCGTAAGAAGAAAGGGACACATGGAGTCACTTCTACCTTACAGTGCACAGTGGTGTTTAAACCTTCCTTAAAAAGCCCCAGACATCCTACAGAGAGGCAGCTTGAAAGGAATATCTGACCCGTAGCTTTGGGCTACTGTGAAAAACTTGACATAAAGAGTAAGGCGAGCCTTCAATACTGGCTAATAAAACCACTTTTAAAACAGAACAAGAAAAATGGCTACACTTTAATAAAGAGGATGGCTTTCTGACTAAAAAAAAAAACCAGATAGAAGCCTGAAGGGTTAGACGACTTGGGATAAAGAACTGCGCCTTTTCAAATTGTGTATAATTTAGTTACTCTCTTTGTTCTCATATTTTTATATATTGCTTCTGTGTTACTACTGAAAATAATCGGTACCAAATTGCTTTGAATAAGAAAGGACATTTTTCAAATAGTTTAGAGAAAAAAAAAATCTTCTTGCTGAACAATTTCCACAATTAATGAACCTTAAAACGGTGTAGAATTAAGCTTATGAATGAAAAGTCTAAAATAAAGAAATACTGAAGAGCTCTCATATACATAATACATAAAGTACATCCGGAAAGTATTCACAGCGCATCACTTTTTCCACATTTTGTTATGTTACAGCCTTATTCCAAAATGGATTAAATTCATTTTTTTCCTCAGAATTCTACACACAACACCCCATAATGACAATGTGAAAAAAATTTACTTGAGGTTTTTGCAAATTTATTAAAAATAAAAAACTGAGAAAGCACATGTACATAAGTATTCACAGCCTTTGCCATGAAGCTCCAAATTGAGCTCAGGTGCCTCCTGTTTCCCCTGATCATCCTTGAGATGTTTCATTGGAGTCCACCTGTGGTCAATTCAGTTGATGTGACATGACTTGGAAAGGCACACACCTGTCTATAGAAGGTCCCACAGTTGACAGTTCATGTCAGAGCACAAACCAAGCATGAAGTCAAAGGAATTGTCTGTAGACCTCCAAGACAGAATTCTCTCGACGCACAAATCTGGGGAAGGTTACAGAAAAATCTCTGCTGCTTTGAAGGTCCAAATTAGCACAGTGGCCTCCATAATACGTTTGTGGAAGAAGTTCGAAACCACCAGGACTCTTCCTAGAGCTGGCCGGCCATCTAAACTGAACGATCAGGGGAGAAGGGCCTTAGTCAGGGAGGTGACCAAGAACCCGATGGTCACTCTGTCAGAGCTCCAGAGGTCCTCTGTGGAGAGAGGAGAACCTTCCAGAAGGACAACCATCTCTCCAGCAATCCACCACTCAGGCCTATATGGTAGAGTGGCCAGACGAAAGCCACTCCTTAGTAAAAGGCACATGGCAGCCCACCTGGAGTTTGCCAAAAGGCACCTGAAGGACTCTCAGACCACGAGAAACAAAATTCTCTGGTCTGATGAGACAAAGATTGAACTCTTTGGTGTGAATACCAGGTGTCACGTTTGGTGGAAACCAGGCACCGCTCATCACCATTTCAATTCCACCTACAGTGAAGCATGGTGATGGCAGCATCATGCTGTGGGGATGGAACTGGGAGACTAGTCAGGATAAAGGGAAAGATGACTGCAGCAATGTACAGAGACATCCTGGATGAAATCCTGCTCCAGAGCGCTCTTGACCTCATCTTTCAGCAGGACAACAACCCTAAGCACACAGCCAAGATATCAAAGGAGTGGCGTCAGGACAACTCTGTGAATGTCCTTGAGTAGCCCAGCCAGAGCCCAGACTTGAGTCCAATTGAACATCTCTGGAGAGATCTTAAAATGGCTGTGCACCGACGCTTCCCATCCAACCTGATGGAGCTTGAGAGGTGCTGCAAAGAGGAATGGGCGACACTGGCCAAGGATAGGTGTGCCAAGCTTGTGGCATCATATTCAAAAAGACTTGAGGCTGGAATTGCTGCCAAAGGTGCATCGACAAAGTATTGAGCAAAGGCTGTGAATACTTATGGACATGGGATTTCTCAGTTTTTTTTATTTTTAATAAATTTGCAAAAACCTCAAGTAAACTTTTTTCATGTTGTCATTATGGGGTGTTGTGTGTAGAATTCTGAGGAAAAAAAATGAATTGAATCCATTTTGGAATAAGGCTGCAACATAACAAAATGTGGAAAAAGTGATGCGCTGTGAATACTTTCCAGATGCACTGTGTATGCATATACAAACACAAAAATTATATATATATATATATATATATATATATATATATATATATATATATATATATATATACATATATATATATATATATATATATACATATATATATATATATATATATATATATATATATATATATATATACATACATATATATATATACATATATATATATATACACATATATATACAGTCCTGATCAAAAGTTTAAGACCACTTGGAAAATGGCAAAAAATCTAATTTTGCATGGTTGGATCTTAACAAGGTTCCAAGTAGAGCTTCAACATGCAACAAGAAGAAATGGGAGTGAGACAAAACATTTGTTGAGCATGCAATTTAATGAAAACAACAATTAAACTGAAACAGGCTGTTTTACAGCTGATCAAAAGTTTAGGACCACACCTCCAAAAAAACCCGTAAACCCCCCAAAAACAGAAATCAAACTTCCAAACATGAACTCAGTACTGAGTAGCTCCACCGTTATTGTTGATCACTTCAAAAATTAGTTGCGGCATGCTTGATGAAAGCGTTTCCATGAGGTAAGTGGGAACATTTCTCTAATTGGTGAAGAGGGCCGCACGAAGGGCATCTACTGTCTGGAACTGTCGTCCATTTTTGTAAACTTCCCTTGCCATCCATCCCCAAAGGTTCTCAATTCGATTTAGATCAGGGGAACAAGCAGGATGGGCCAAAAGACTGATGTTATTCTCCTGGAAGAAGTCCCTTGTCCTGTGGGCATTTTGTACTGTAGCGCTGTCCTGTTGAAAAACCCAGATGAGGGCCCTCAGTCATGAGGAATGCTCTCTGCAACATCTGGACATAGTCAGGAGCCGTTTGACACCCCTGCACTTCCTAAAGCTCCATTGTTCCACTGAAGGAAAAAGCCCATTATGGCGCCCCCTCCACTGTGGCGCGTAGAACACATCTCAGGAGGGATCTGCTTGTCATGCCAATAACGTTGGAAACCATCAGGACCATCAAGGTTACATTTTTTCTCATCAGAAAATAAAACTTTCTTCCACCTTTGAATGTCCCATGTTTGGTGCTCTCTTGCAAAGTCCAAACGAGCAGTTCTGTGGCATTCAAGGAGACGAGGTCTTTGAAGACATTTTTTGTTTTTGAAGTCCTTCAGTCTCAGATGCCGTCTGATGGTTATGGGGCTGCAGTCAGCACCAGTAACGGCCTTAATTTGGGTCGAGGATTGTCTGGTGTCTTAACGGACAGCCAACTGGATCCTCCGGCTCAGTGCTGGTGAAATTTTTTTGGGTCTTCCACTTGACTTTTTTGTTCCATAACCCTCAGGATCATTTAAGAAATTCCAAATGACTGTCTTACTGCGTCCCACCTCAGCAGCGATGGCGCGCTGTGAGAGACCCTGCTTATGCAGTTCAACAACCCGACCACGTTCAAAAGGGAGAGTTTTTTTGCCTTTGCCATCAGAACGTGTGACTACCTGACAGAAAATGACAATGAATCCACATCTTTGCACAGATTTGGCCTTTTAAAGGCATGCGGTCCTAAAATCTTGATCAGCTGTAAAACAGCCTGTTTCAATTTAATCGTTATTTTCAGTTAATTGAATGCTCAACAAATGCTTTGTCTCACTCCCATTTCTTCTTGTTGCATGTTGAAGCTCTACTTGGAACCTTGTTAAGATCCAACCATGCAAAATATGATTTTTTGCCATTTTTCAAGTGGTCTTAAACTTCTGATCGGGACTGTATATACATATACACACATATATACACATATATACACATATATATATATATATATATATATATATATATATATATATATATATATATAGATAGATAGATAGATAGATAGATAGATAGATAGAACAGTGGCAGCGGTCCGAGTGGGCGTCCATCTTGGCGCCATACCTAAAGGGACCAGCTGCGGGCCTATTATGACCTCCCTGAGGAGGAGGCCGCTAATTACGACCTCCTCAAGCCCGAAATATTGGCCCGCTACGGCATTAGCCGGGCCAGCAGGCGGCGAATGGCGGAACTGGGTCTTTGACCCGAAAAGCCCTTCGCGCCCAGGCGCTCGAGTTCTGGGGCAAGATGGGCCGCTGGCTACGGCCAGAGAGCCCGACGGGCGGAAAGTCGCCGAGCGGGTGGCCTGTGAAGGCCTGGTCAACGAATGCCCAGTTCCCTCGCCCAGCAGGTCGGGGCACGCCTATCAAAACATGTCGGGCCTCCTCGACGTCCTGGAGCGCCAGTTGGCGGTCCTCCGACTTGGGGGTCAGAAAAGCCTGCTGCGGGAACCGGCAGGGACGGGCGGCCACCCCGAGCCCTCGACGCGCTGCAGAAGCGCCAGCCAGAGCCAAGAGAGGGCGGGTCCGCCGCTGTTTCAAGTGTGGCGAGCCCGGCCACCTGCTGCCAAACTGCCCCATCACATCGCCCCGGAGCCTATGGACTGCAGCTGGACATCGACGGAGAGGTATTGTACCCCGCCGCATCCCTTGGCGAGTCGAATCACGGGAGTGGTGTTGCTAAATGGGCGCGCCGTGGTGGCTTTGTTTGATTCCGGCAGCAACATTACCATTGTTGCTCGCCCGTTTATCCGCAACAGTGGTTAAAGCAACATTTGTTGGTTACCTGTGTACATGGGGGACTAGGTCATATCGTTCCGCTCACTGCTATCTTACCTGGAAGGGGAACCAATCAAATGGCGGTCGCTGTGTTACCTGACCCCCTTCCCAGTGATTCTGGGACAAGACTGGTCTAAAAAATCAGCGGTAAGCCATTCGCCTCCCGGGCCTCGTTGGATCTTGTCATGAGGGGAAAAGGCACCCTCCCGCGGCCTCCACGCCGTGCACAAGGGCAGGCCCTATGGGCGCTGGTGTCTCGGGGGACCTTTCCGTGGCTACGGACCTTGACCCGGAAGATTCCGCCGGAGAAGGGACTAGCCAGGGAACTCTCCCCGGGCCCAGGCCCCAAGACCCTCTCGGCGGCCTGGACCATCAATTTCGTCCACGCCGGCCTCCTTTAAGAGGGAGCAGTGGAATGATGACTCCCTGCGCTTTGCCCGGAACGCGATTGTTCTGCCTAACAGCTCGACAGCGGACGGATCCACACCGCGGGAACCCTTCTTTGTCCTTGAAAATGATCTGTTGTACCGAAAGTGGCTACCCATGAGGCGAGGTGCGGAAGTTGTTGCTAATTCCGCTGCACCTTCGGGCGGGAGATATGCGAAGTTGGCACATGCTCACCTCCTAGGCCCACCTCGGGCGAAAAACACTGGAGAGGATTAAGCCCGCTTTTACTGGCCTGGGATCAATGAGGAGGTCCGGCGGTTCTGTCAATCCTGTCCGAGTGCCAGACCCGCCAGATTCCTAGGAGGGACCGTGCTCCTCTAGTCCCTATTCCCCTCGTGGACATCCCCTTTGAAAGGATAGGGGTCGATTTGGTGGGACCCCTGGAGCCCTCAACCCGTGGCCACAAGTATATCCTAGTCATGGTGGACTATGCCACCCGGTACCCAGAGGCGGTTCCCCTGCGCTCCGCTAATACTAAAAGCATCGCACGGGAACTGGTTAACTTGTTTTCACGCGTGGGCATACCCAAGGAGGTCCTCACGGACCAGGGTACGCCCTTCACTTCGGATACGTTCAAGGAGGTGGCCAAATTACTGCAGATAAAGCACCTGAAAGCGTCAGTCTATCACCCGCAAACTGACGGGTTGGTTGAGCGATTTAATCAGGCGCTTAAGCAGATGCTCCGCAAGGTAGTCAGCGCGGACGGCAGGAACTGGGACCAGCTCCTCCCGCTCGTGCTTTTTGCCTACCGGGAGGTACCCCAGGCCTCTACGGGCTTCTCCCCTTTTGAATTACTATACGGGCGACAACCCCGGGGAATCCTCGACATCCTAAAAGAAGGCTGGGAGGCCGAGGCTCTTCCCTCCTCTAATATTTTGGAGTACGTAGCGCAACTGCGCGACCGACTCACAAAGATCAGGCCCCTCCTAAAAGAGCACGTGACTGACTGCGCAAGCAGCGCAGGCCGGTGTTACAACCGCAACTCCGCCCTCAGGGAGTTCCGCCCGGGGACCGAAGTTATGGTGTGCTCCCCGACCTCCCACCGAAGCTGCTGCTCACTGGCAAGGGCCTTACGAGGTTAAGGAGAGAAAGGACTGCGTCGACTATTTGGTAAACAGCCCAACGTCGACCGAGTGAGAGGATCTATCATGTCAACCTGTTAAAGCCCTGAGAGATAGAGAGGAGCTCCCAGCTCCCGTAGGCCTTTAAGGGGTCCGCAGGGAAAGCCTTTGCCCCCCGGGCCCGGCGTCAAGGCCCCCATTTCCACGGGCCCCCCCAAACCCGGTGAAGATCTTTCCCCCCAGGCCTTCCCCTTTAGGCTGCCAACCCCCCGGGGGACTCGCATGGCTGTCCCCCGCCTGGGAAAGCCCCTCCCTTTAAAACCCCCCGGGGTTTTTGTTTAAAAACCAAAAGGGGCCCCGAAAACCCCCACGACCCCCAAAAAAACATTTAAAGGGGCCCCGATCCAAAAAACGGTGGTTTTTGGGGGGGGGCCCCGGGTTTTTTTTCCCCCCCAAGAACCCCCTTGCTGGAAAAAAGGGGGCCCCTTATTTCCGAAAAACGTTCCCGATCCGAACCCAAGCCCCTTGTAAACGGTTTTTTCCCCCCCTTTTTCCAGAGCCCGGACACGGTGGCCCAAGGGCCCCCAGGGGAGAGAGACTTCCCGCTATGGAGGCCCCCTGGATGAGAAGGCCCCTTTTATTAATCAGACCCCCTCCCTTTTCCAAAACCTTGTGACATCACCCTTCTTATGGGTGTTGAAAAATTCCCGGGGGCCCGGGGTTTCCCGCCTTTAAACGGGCACGCGAGGGGCGGGGAAATTTGGAAGCCGATGTCCCGAAGCCCGGTTGGGGGTGCCGCGGGGGGGCGGGGGGGGCAGCGGGGAGTGGGGCCGGGGTTTTTAAAGCATGGGAAACCCCCAGGGTTGGGAAAAACCCCCGTTTTTTTCCCAAAAAAAAGCCCCCCTCCCACGAAATTTCCTTTTTCCCCCCCCCCCCTTTTTTGTGAGCCCCTTTCCCCCCCTCCCGGGCCTTCCCCATCCTCCCCTCCCCCCCTCCCATTTTGGGGCGGACCCCGGGGGCGGGGGAACCTTTTTTTTTTTGTTTTTACCTGCAAAAAAGGGGGAAAACCCAACCCGCTTTCTTCCCGGCCCTTTTTTTTTTTTAAAATTAATATAATAAAAAATATATATATATAATTTAAAATTAAAAATATATATATATAAAAATATAAAATATATATATTATTAAAAATTAAAAATTTAAACATAATAATAATTAAATTTATTATATTAAAATTTTTTTAAATTTTAAAAATAATATTAAATTTTTAAAAATTAATCAAATATTAATAAAAAAAAAATAACCAAATTTTAAATAAAACAATTTTTTTTATTTTTAAATTTTTAAATTTTACGGCCCCGCAAACCCCGGGGAACCCAAAACCCCAAAACCCCAAGTATTTCCCAAAAATTTGGTTCCGCCCCCCGCCCGTAAAGGGGGAATTTTGGGAAAAAACCCCAAAATTGGAAATCCCAAACCCCCGGGGGGAACTTCCCCCGGGGGGCCCCCTTTCCCCCCCCCTGGGGGGAAGGTTTTGGGAAAAACCCCAAAAACCCCGGGGCCCCCCCTTTCCCCCGGTTGGGGGGGCCGCCCCTGGGGGGCCCCAAAAACCCCCAAGTCCCCGGGGGCCCGGGGGCGCCCATATATATATATATATATATACATATATATATATATATATATATATATATATATATATATATATACATATATATATATATATATATATATATATAACACATATATATATATATATATATACACACACATATATATATATACACACATATATATTGTGAACGGCACCCGGGCACAGACAGGCGGACATGTTGTTTTCTAAACCACCACACGCTTATTTACAGAATATTTACAATAATAGGTCACTAAGACCCCAGCCAATGGTCACTCAGACCTCAGTCACGTGCACAAACCCCAAATCCAAACAGTCCTGGCCACAATGCCTTGTCTGGTCAGCCTCCACTATCCTCCTGAGCTTCGGCCCTGCTTCCCACTCGACTCCAGCCTCGAATGAAGGGAGACGGCCCCTTTATAGAGGACCCGGATGAGCCCCAGGTGTTCCCGGCAATCCTCTTCTGGCCACGCCTGCGGTGGCGGAAGTGCAGCTGTCCTCCCGGCTGCTCTCCGGCGCCGTCATACCTTTCCCCAGCACTTCCTGGTGTGGCAGGAGTGCTGGGGAAACAAGTCCCCAAGGCATTGGGGCGCCTGGCAGTGACCACGGCCCCTACAGGGAAGGGGCTTCCATGCCCTTGACCCGTGGCCCCCAAAGCAACCCCGAAGGCGTAACCCCATCGTGATCCAGGCAGGGCTCTGACCCTTTCCGTCCCTCCTGGTTCCCGCCGGGTCATGGCCCCTGGTATCCCTGACAATATATATATACACACATATATATATATATATACACACACATATATATATATATATATATATATATATATTACTGCTCAAAAGAATTAAAGGAACACTTTTTAATCAGAGTATAGCATAAAGTCAATGAAACTTATGGGATATTAATCTGGTCAGTTAAGTAGCAGAGGGGGTTGTTAATCAGTTTCAGCTGCTGTGGTGTTGATGAAATTAACAACAGATGCACTAGAGGGGCAACAATGAGATGACCCCCAAAACAGGAATGGTTTAACAGGTGGAGGCCACTGACATTTTTCCCTCCTCATCTTTTCTGACTGTTTCTTCACTAGTTTTGCATTTGGCTACAGTCAGTGTCACTACTGGTAGCATGAGGCGATACCTGGACCCTACAGAGGTTGCACAGGTAGTCCAACTTCTCCAGGATGGCACATCAATGCGTGTCATTGCCAGAAGGTTTGCTGCGTCTCCCTGCACAGTCTTAAGGGCATGGAGGAGATTCTAGGAGACAAGCAGTTACTCTAGGAGAACTGGAGAGGGCCATAGAAGGTCCATAACCCATCAGCAGGACCAGTATCTGCTCCTTTGGGCAAGGAGGAACAGGATGAGCACTGCCAGAGCCCTACAAAATGACCTCCAGCAGGCCACTGGTGTGAATGTCTCTGGCCAAACAACCAGAAAGACTTCATGAGGGTGACCCAAGGGCCCCATGTCCTCTAATGGACCCTGAGCTCACTGCCCAGCAGCATGCAGCTTGATTGGCATTCGCCATAGAATACCAGAATTGACAGATGCACCACTGGTGCCCTGTGCTTTACAGATGAGAGCAGGTTCACCCTGAGCACGTGACAGAAGTGAAAGGGTCTGGAGAAGCCATGGAGAACATTATGCTGCCTGTAACATCATTCAGCATGAGCAGTTTGGTGGTGGGTTAATGATTGTCTGGGGAGGCATATCCATGGAGGGTCACACAGACCGCTACAGGCTTGACAAAGGCACCTTGGCTGCCATTAGGTATCAGGATGAGATCCTTGGACCCTTTGTCAGACCCTATGCTGGTACAGTGGCTCCTGGTGCACGACAATTCCTGGCCTCATGTGGTGAGAGTATGCAGGCAGTTCCTGGAGGATGAAGGAATTGATACCATTGACTGGCCACCACACTTTCCTGACCTAAATTCAATAGAACACCTCTGGGACATTATGTTTTGGTCCATCCAATGCCACCAGGTTGCACCTCAGACTGTCCAGGAGCTCAGTGATGCCCTGGTTCAGATCTGGGAGGAGATCCCCCACAACACCATCTGTCATCTCATTAGAAGCGTGCACCGATGTTGTCAGGCATGTATACAAGAACACAGGGGCCATACAAAGTGCTGCGTACAATTTGGAGTTGCTGCAATTCAATTTGGGCAAAATGGACTAGCCTGCCACATCATTTTTTCACTCTGATTTTTGGGGCGTCTTTGAATTTAGGGCTCTGTAGGTTGATCATTTTCATTTCCATCAAACGATGTGGCATCCTTTCGTTCCAAACACATTACCCAGTCTAGATCAGTATAGATATCCAGGAGGAATTTTTTTTTCCCATTGAGATCTGATGTGTTTTCAAAGTGTTCCTTTAATTTTTGAGCAGTTTATATATATATATATATATATATATATATATATCTCCTAACTACAGGGTCACGGGGGTCTGCTGTAGCCAGAAGAAACAAACCCCAGGCAGGGTGCCAGCCCACTGCAGTATATATGTTATAATGTTATATACACATACATATCTATATACACATACAGAAAACAGCTCCGTTACCCATATTGTGCTTTCAGAATAACTACGGCACATAGGAACACAGCACATCTGCACATTTGTGAGGTTCATTGCCATCAGGAAACCAGAATGAGGCTTTGAACTAACAGAATGACAAAGTTTTTTTTGTCCCTCCTGACAGCCATGTTGTCCATCTCACCTCTTCTGCCCCAAGGACTGTCAGATACACTCTTCTTTTGTTCTATGGACAGCACATGCACACACACACAAGACAGAGATGCATTCACACAATTAAACTCCTGAGGATTGATGCACTGTTAATGACAAAGATGCTGCTATTTAGGCAAACACTATTATTTATTATATTACTTCTGGACATTACACCATACTTACTGCAAAATGACATACATGCTTCTTTTTAGTAAATACTGTATATATTAGTAAGTACCTTTATTATACATAATGTTACTTTCACATTGAAAATGCTTATTTTTATGTCTACTCTTTTATATTATATCCATCCATCCATTTTCTAACCCGCTGAATCCGAATAGGGTCACGGGGGTCCGCTGGAGCCAATCCCAGCCAACACAGGGCACAAGGCAGGAACCAATCCTGGGCAGGGTGCCAACCCACCGCAGATTTATATTATATATATATATATATATATATATATATATATATATACACACACATTTAGTTTTAACAATGATAAAACGCGCTCTCTCTCTCTCTCCAGGTTGTGGAGTGCCCTCTGCTGGAAAGAACAAGAATGCCTGTTGAAAAGCAAGCGTTACTGTAATGAGTCTGTCATTGTAACAAACTGAAATTTACCAACACTTATAAAGGGTGGCGCATGGAAACGGGACATTTTGGGACTAGGTGTTGGCAGTTGTTTGGGACCTCATTTAGAACCCCTTGCCGTTAGTTACAATGGAGCAGTGGAGTGATGCGCAGTGGAGTGGAGATGAAAGGAATTAGAACATGGATCCCAGTTGTTACTTTAAAGGAGTTCAACAAGAACACAGTGACACAGCTGGAAACCTGGTAAAGTTCACCCAAACATTACAAAGTTTTTCTTTACACAGAGAACTTTAGACACCTGGAATAATTTCATCAGGTAGTGTGGTGAAGAGAAGGACTTTAGGGTTAAGGTTTCAAAATTTGATGTTATTTTGTAGAAATTGGTTGGGTTAGGGGCGGCAAAGTGGCGCAGTGGGTAGCGCTGCTGCCTCATAGTTAGGAGACTTGGGTTCGCTTCCCAGGTCCTCCCTGCGTGGAGTTTGCATGTTCTCCCCGTGTTTCCTCCCACAGTCCAAAGACATGCAGGTTACGTGCATTGGCGATTCTGACATTGTTCCTAGTGGGGGTGTGTGTGCTTGCCCTGCAGTGGGCTGGTGCCCTGCCTGGGGTTTGTTTCCTGCCTTGCGCCATGTGTTTTGGCTCCCGTGACCCTGTAGTTAGGATATAGCGGGATGGATAATGGATGGATGAACTTATTCAAAGCAAATAACATTCCATACAAGCAAGTCAAATTTTACAAAACTAAGTTCAAATCAAATCAATCCCCACCCATGAGAAAGAGAGCTAGGCCAACAGAGTAAAATTTTAATAGTAGGAAAAGTACATATATACTCAACAAAAAAAAGAAACGTCCTCTGACTTACAACTGTTTTTACTTTCAGTAAACTTAATGTGTAAATATTTGTATGAACACTAAAAGAGTCAACACCATAAGACATAAACTAAAAATGTTTCACAATGTGTCCCTGAATGAAGGGAGGCTCAAAATCAAAAGTACCAGTCAGTCTCTGGTGTGGCCACCAGCTGCTTGAAGTACTGCAGTGCATCTCCTCCTCATGGACTGGACCAGATTTGTCAGTTCTTGCTGTGAGATGTTACCCCACTCTTCCACCAAGGCACCTGCAAGTTCCTGGACATTTCTGGGGAATGGCCCTAGCCCTCACCCTGCGATCCAACAGGTCCCAGACGTGCTCAATTCCTTCGACGATAAACACAAATCCGTCCATCACCCCTGGTGAGACAAAACTGTGACTCGTCAGTGAAAAGCACTTTTTGCCACTCCTGTCTGGTCCAGCGAAGGTGGGTTTGTGCCCATAGGCGGCGTTGTTGCTGGTGATGTCTGGTAAGGACCTGCCTTACAACAGGCCTACAAGCCCTCAGTCCAGCCTCTCTCAGCCTATTGCGGACAGTCTGAGCACTGATGGAGGGATTGTGTGTTCCTGGTGTGACTCGGGCAGTTGTTGTGGCCATCCTGTACCTGTCACGCAGGTGTGAGATTCGGATGTGCCGATCCTGTGTAGGTGTTGTTACACGTGGTCTTCCACTGCGAGGATGATCAGCTGTCCTTCCTGTCTCCCTGTAGCGCTGTCTTAGGCGTCTCACAGTGCGGACATGGCAATTTATTCAGCAGTCCTCATGCCTCCCTGCAGCAGGCCTAATGCACGTTCACGCAGATGAGCAGGGACCCTGGGCATCTTTCACAGTCGGTAGACAAGTCTCTTTAGTGTCCTGCGTTTTTAGAACTGTGACCTTAAATGTCTACTTTCTGTAAGCTGCTAAGGTCTTAACGACCATTCCACAGGTGCGTGTTAATTAATTGATTGTGGTTAATTGAACATGCATGGAAAACATTGTTTAAACCCTTTACAATGAAGATCTGTAAAGTTATTTGGATTTTTAAAACATTATTGTTAAAATACACAGTCCTGAAAAAGGGACATTTCTTTTTCTGCTGAGTATATAAATAAATAAAACTCAGTAGCTATATTCGTCTAATTAAAAAGAGAGAAGTTGGGAGCTGGAGTCTGTAGTACATTAAAAGTGAGGGGTCGAAGTCGAAGGTTTTGTGTTCCAGCTCCACAGCCCTGTTTGTAACTGTCCTATCTTGATTAACTTCACCTTAGTAATTGAAGCTGCTCGTTTAACATAAGCAAAAAAATACATTTAATCTGGTTTGGGAAAAAAAAAAAAAAAAAAACATATTCTTTATTTATCAAAAAAACCTGCAAATAAGAGTGTGGAACTGTTGTCACGTAGCTTCACTGACATGAAAAGAAACCCACGTCACTATGGTTGTATCATTTTGCTATGAGCTCTCTAGTTGTATCCTATAAACAGGACTCGCCTCAGTCTGAGAGTTCATCTGCTTTCACCTTCAAACGGACTGGCATCCTGCCCAGGCTGCGTTGCTGCTTGACTTACGCTGCCAATATTGACATAATCACTAGAACATTAGGAGTGTTTAATTATCAATTTGGTGGCATTGGAGTGCCGGTGTTTTAAATAACAGTTTTTCATTGTATCTACACACCAGTGTTCAGATCTCCAGATTTTGTTTTACCAGTTGTGCTTTGAGCGAGTCTATGATCTTCTGGTACACACCATTTTTGAAAGCGGTCGGGCCATAAATATACACTTTGACGACCTTCAGTGTCAAAAAGCCCTGTTGAAGTTTTAGCAGGTTTTTCTGCAGTAGTAGGGAGTTGGATGTACCGCGTTAGCCATTATGGATGCAATGAGAAGTCAAGCAAAACAACACCTTTTATTGGCTAACTAAAAAGACTACAATGTGCAAGCTTTCGAGGCAACTCAGGCAACTTCTTCAGGCAAGCAGGTTTTTCTAAATCTCTAACTATGTCTAGCTGCTCATAATTTGTGGAATCTTTTGGTTGGCGACCATGTGTTCCTTAAAGCTTCCCACAGTGCACTTCTGATGAGCAGAGTTGTGTATGACTATGAATTGATACATTGCAATAGTGTATTAAATACACAAACCCAGGTATGGCATCAAGAACAAACCTTACATGGGACACAAGCTACCACTGCCACCTGGGCAGAATTTGGAATTGTCAATCAACCTAATGCAAGGTCTTTGAGATTTTGTAAGGAAACTGGACTAAGAAAGAAACAATCAGACCGAGACCTGAGACTGACAGGCCTTCGAACGTCAAGGCAAGACATTTCGAGGTAAGGTAGTGATACCCACCAATCACTGTGCTGGAGAGCGGCCCATGTTGCATGTTGATTAGCACATGCAATCAAACATCTCACCGTACTCTGTACGTATGACAATATTGACCCCATGAACCAATAAACCACTGAGTGGAGTCATCATCAAGGCCTCCTGGTCAGGTAAGAGAATTGTATTTACAACGGCTGGGACACCGGTTCATCCCTCACAACACATTTGTATACACAGGACTCAAAAGTGCTTTACAAAATGTCGAAGGAATAGTAGCAAATAACAGCAAATTAAAATTAGAGAAGAATAATAATGAATATATAACACACACAAAAATAATTAATAGAGAAGTGGAGTCGTTAAAAATAGAATTGGTTTTTTTAATTCCCTAAAGATGAGTCTCCGATGGTAAGTCCAGATGGCCGGGAGGAAAGAAAAAAAAAATAGCGGGAGAAAAGTAAACAAATAAAAAAAAAAAGAACAAACAAAATCCTCAGGCTGCCAAATTGTCTCTGAGACCCAAGAAGACTGACAATGAGGCTAAAAACTGGTGACGCTGTAATATATTACAGTACAGTTAAAGATCAAACTAGGCAAACACATCATCAAGAGAAAAAAAATATTTCTGTAAAAGTATTACTTACGAAAATACTTCAAGGTCTCCTCTATCTGTTCTGTAGATAGATCGATATTGGCGTCCGGAGAAATAAGAGGGGTGTGGAGCCAGTCGTCGTGGTCATAACCATATATTGTGTCTGCTCTTAGCTTATAGTGTGGCAGCTGTTCTTCCAGTAGGCTGATAATTTCAACTTCTGGAAGATCAGTACTATTACAAACGTCTGAAAGAAAAACAGAAACAATATAAGATTTTTTTTTTTATTAAAGTGGTCACAAAACCAAGGTCTGAGGCAGTCTCTCTTAAATGGAAGGTGACACTGCATCTTGGGATATTGATGATACAAAACAGCTGAAAAATATAAATAAATCTGTGTCCAGTGAATTGCTGATAGATTATTTGGTTAAATCTGAGAGTAATCTGAGATCGAAATGAAAACCCTTGGGGAAAAAGCAGCAGTGTATTGTTGTGGGAAGATCACTAACAATAAGCATAAAACAGTCCAGTCGGAGTTAACTGATTTTGCGGTGCACAATTTTTTCTCTATAATTTCATTACATTTTGCTAAAGACAAAACAACTTAAATACTTGCATGGACAGTTAACATCAAAGGCAATCTGTTTTCCTGAATTGTACCCAAATCAGTACCATCTGTCTGAGCTGATCAGGAATTCAGAAGACGCCTCAACCTGTATTGAAGATTTTATCACCTGTGAAGGTGTAATGGAAGGTAATTTTCTCTATGACAGGAGGGGGGGAATAAAGAGTGCAGATGGGTGTTGGTCGCTTCAGTGCAGAACCAGCTGCAAGGATTTGTTTTTCGAAAACAGCCAGGAATGTTCTAAAAGATACAGCCAAGGCTTCATTGAGGAGCCTCATTGCACACAACGCTTATTATTGTGCGTCTTCTAGTACTAGGCACCGTCTCGGTCAAGGCCAAGTAGAGGAAAAACAACACCATGTCCCGTGGAAGGGTGTGTACTGAAACTGATCACTTCTGTATACACTGCTTGCACGTAAGCCGCTTTTTGGGCAAGGACACTCAATTAGTATATAAGGGAAGGTTCTGCCCTCAGTTTCTTTGGAAGCTCAACCGCGGGGAATGTGCACACCGCCCGGTACTTTGACTAGGCTCACGAGTTGATCCTCTGACGAGACTGACAAGTGGGCTCCCTCAGTCTACTGGTCTAGGATGATGGCTCTGGGTCTTTTGATATTATTGTAAGCATAATCTTGTTTCTGTATGTCTATTGTCACTGCATTATATGTATTTGAATGTTGCTATAATTGAATAAGTAAATTTTACTAAAATATCGGAACTTCTCTCTCTGATTCTTCCCTACTTACTCTTTAATCTCTTGAACCATTTTCCCAAATTAAAACAGAAGGGAAGGGCACCAGAACTAAACTGGTTTACAGCTTGAGACAGAAGACTCGAAACATAAAACATAAAAAACTGTATTTCTTGGGAAAACTGATGAAAGAGTTTGTGCAAATTCATTCAACATATTGACAACCGGTCAATCAGGTGCATGTAGCAATCACATCTTGCAAAAGCCCCTGGAAGAATTTTATAATAAACCAGTAACGGCACACTGCTCGATAACATGCAGTGAAGACACTTGACTTGAGCACTCACTAGCTTTTCCTACTCTTTCTCTGTACGTTTAGCATTCATTTGCTCAGAGGTTGATGCGCTTGCTGCTTCCTGAGCAGCTCTTCTTTTCTCCACCCTAGCGGCCCGCTTCTTCTCCTCTTTCATCGTCATCTTTTCTTGTTAAAACTGATTAAGTCACTTTTTGTGTTGCAATTACTTAATACGTTTTCTTTAATTTTTCAGTTAAGGTAGCACTTATGTCTTAAATCATTGTTGAGGCAGATTGAAGATATGAAGAGATATGAAGAGGTAGGAGAAGAGACCACGAAGGTGTAGGGATGAGAACGGAGCCACTCTGCTGGCTGCTGCCAAGAGTTGATTCTACAATAAAATAAAATTAAAAAGAGGAATAACCTTGGAGGTCAATCATCACCCCAAAAGTGGATGTTAGACGTCACATAGTATATATGTACCAAATTTCAGGTCAATAGGTAAAACAGCTTGCGAGCTTCAGGTGATTTAAAATCCTGGACAGACAAACACACACCCACAGTAGCATATTAAATATAAAGATATGCCTCGTCTGAAGAGCAACGTCAAAAGAGAACAGAGCGACCAACAGTAGACCAACCCGATAACGAACCTGATGATTACAGTTACCTCTAGGTAAAGGGTAAGTAGTGGGAAATATCACGATAACACAACTACAAAAAGATAGAGAATTCACTTGATACTCCCAGGCCAATGGATACATATAATCTCTCCACCAATAAGTTAAATCCCTAAGTTAAAGAAAATGCTACCTAAAATAATAGGCAAAAGGAGACACAAGGTAACCGATAAAGTTAATCCACCTGAAGGTTTTCAAGATGGGGATTCAGTGTATTTATTCATTAAATCTTTACTACTACTAGATGAATACAGTACAGATGAAGTTAAATAATGTGAGAGTCTAGCAATCAGAACTACAAGTCAATAATTATATCACTAAAGGAATTAAAATAGCTACTGTGTGTGTGCATGTGACACGGTGGTCCCTCCAAACACTCTAATTAGTCAGCTTCACTTTGGTTGCTCAGTAAAATGAGATTAAAAGAAGAAAAGCCAGGCAAGAAAGGTTGAGACACACAAGGATAATGAAGAAAGGTGTAGGAGGACCTGCGGTGGGCTAGCACCCTGCCCGGGGTTTGTTTCCTGCCTTGTGCCATGTGGTGGCTGGAATTGGCTCCAACAGACCCCCGTGACCCTGTAGTTAGGATATAGCGGGTTGGATAATGGATGGATGGATGGTGAAGGAGGAATGCTGATAAATATATTGCATTATCTGCCCACCTGTGCTCAATATTGTTAGATTTGAACCATCCCATTGACACAGTTAAGTGCTGACACCTATCAAGTGTTATTTGAGTCAGAACCTTTGCTATGACACTTGAAATTTAGCTCACACACACATCCAATACCATTGATCACCACTGAGGCGTTTCTAAACCTTGTTTGGAGTCCAAATGTGGTTAATTGTTTGCACCTGATCAGTGCAGGCATTGTGGTGTAGTGGTTAAGGCTTTGGACTTCAAACCATGAGGCTGTGGGTTCAAATCCCACTGCTACTAATTGGAAAAACAAAAGAAATGTAACCAATTGTATTATAAAATAGAATATCATGACTTACAAACTAGAATGCACTTTAAGATCTTACGATGCTGGTCTGCTTATGATTGTAAAGACTGATAAAATAACAGTGGGAGGTTGAGCTTTTAGTTACAGGGCTACTAATCTGTGGAACGGCCTGCCTGCTGCTATAAGAAATGCCCCTTCAGTCTCAGCTTCCAAATCTCAGCTGAAGGCTCACTATTTCAGTGTAGCACACCCTGACTAGAGCTGCTGATTTGTTGCTCGTCAGTAGCACTAAAACATAAGTACTACAATATCCTTCTATATAAAAGCGGTCGGGATTGTCCTTCCGTCCCGTGAGTGCTACGCAGGCGTGGAGTTTCACACATGCCCCGTCCATTTTGCAATGCACGATGGGATTTGTAGTTTCGTTTTTCCAGGTAAAAGATGATTTTCTACTCCAGACTGTGCAATATCTTCTTCTTCTTTCTTACTACATAAAAGCGGTCGGGATTGTCCTTCCGTCCAGTGAGTGAAAAGCGTAGGGGTATTCCGCTTATCACAGACTTACTACTTGCAGCTTGAGGTACGAAGCGACATGATGTGAGCAGAGTTCTGGTGCTCCCATCGTTCCTTTGTTTTTGTGCGATGCGCTGGAAAAATAGACAAAATTATGTCTCTGGAAATAATTAATGTTGATGGAGTACAAATGCCTCACCGCGTAGTAAATATCAGGGGGGTTCAAAAGGCGACCTCAATATAGAAAAAGTTTACATTTCATCACAAAAATAACAGAAACTACGAATATTAAAGTAATACCGCTCAAATGCAATACAACCAAATTAATGAGTTTGTATAAAATATCAAATTGATCTACATATTGAATTGCCTTAAGAAGTGGTCAACTTAAAAGGCAGGTCAGCCTAGTGATTGTTATAATTTGTTACTAACCCTCACCTATTCTGTTTCTCTTCTCCGTACTCAAATGTAGCACTTGGTGCCACTGTCCACTTGCCAAGTTGTTCTGCCTGCCTAAGGTAAAGTCACCTCTGACGGAGGATCGCAGGAATCATTAGATAGTGGGGTCCTTTCATCAGATTGGCTGGCCCAGTGCTGACGCAGCTGTGGAATGGCCAATAGGGGAGGCAGCTTGATGGCCGAGGTCTCCAGGACTCTAAACAAATCCAAATCTGATTATGTGATATCATCTACTCTTGAATTCTGCTCTGCACTTGTAATATTTCTATTGCACTATTATATTGTACTAGCCAACCTGCGGATAATCAGGCCGTTTTTTTAATGATTTTTAAGCACAGGGAGAAAATTAACATTTGAAAAATTGGTAATGTAATAAATCAGCAAGAAAAGCAACATTGTAACAATGCACGGAACGAAGCAACACACAATCGTTCGTGTGGCGCTCAGGCACGGAGGGTGGAACGGGAAGAGAGGAGAAGGACATCCACTCGCTCCCTCCATCATGCTAGTCTGCTGATTTCTCGTCCAGTATGCACTGCCTGCTCATGTGCCCACCTTGTCACTCGAGTCGTTGTCTTTGCACAGTCCAGATGCACCTGTGACTCACGTAGTCTTTTCATTGCTCTTTGCGGTTTTGGCTGCTTTTCTATATATAATCCACCAAGACACCCGACCACGGTAGTAGCGAGGTGGGAGGGGGGTGTGTACAAAGTGCAGGAGCATCTAAGAAGACGCATGTTTGTCGTGGATGCGAATTGCTATATGTAGCGTGTAAAACAGTTTGCTATGGTCACGTGGTCGTGAGTCGTAATCGAAAACTCAGTGTTTAAAGACTGCTTACTTCATTGTGTATACGACTGTAGGTGAATGAAAATATATAACTCTGGAGAGGGCAACATACAATACAGAGTTGTACACGCTGCACACAGCGATTCACATCCGCGACAAATATGAATCTTCTTAGATGGTGCTGTCGCGTCCGCCCATGCTCTCGAAGCACACACACACTGCCTGGTCATGTGCCCGGTCGCAAGAGTAACTGACAGAGACCCGGCCACCGAAGTCTAAGACCATGGGAAACCCCTCAGAAACTGTTTTACACGCTGCATACAACGATTTACATCCGTGACAAACATGCCTCTTCTTAGATAGTCCTGCCGCGTCGTGTGGTGCCTCTGTGTAAACCGGTCAGGCACAGAGAAGGTAAGCTGCTGAGGGAGCGTCTCGACTGTTGCAGGGCCTGCATTGGTGAAGCAGGTGAGACGGTAATGAAACAGAGACACAGGTAGCGAGGTGGGTGTGTACAAAGTGCAGGAGCATCTAAGAAGACGCATGTTTGTCGCGGAAGCGAATTGCTGTATGTAGCGTGTAAAACAGTTTGCTGTGGTGCACGCAGTCATGCGCCGTAACCGAAAACTCGGTTTTTAAAGACTGCTTATTTCATTGTGTTTTACTAGGGTTGCCACATGTCCTTTAAAATACGGAATCGTCCCGTATTTAAGAATGAAATTGCGCTTGGCCCCCAAGGGATGTGGCCCCCGCTGCAGTATGTGTCCCTTATTTTTTTGTATTAAAAAGTGGTAACCCTAGTTTTAACCTCAGTTGTAAAGGAATATTTTATGGATCCCATGGGATACCCCTCGCAAACCGTTTTACACGCTGCATATGGCGATTCACCTCCGTGAGAAACATGCCTCTATGAACAGTCAGCGTGGGTCGGAGCTGCATGTTGCCTCTGCGACAGACGAATATAAATGACGCCATTTTTTCTGTGTCGTCACGTCTGAGTTGGTGGGCATGGCTCTGCGTGTTGTCTTCGTATCCAATGGTCTTGGAGTTGGTGGGCGTGGCTCTTTCCTGCGTGCGCCATAGGTGTCTCACTTGTTAGCGGCTTAGTGAATCCACGCCCCTTCCGGCGTGCTTTCCATGGTTGTCTTGCCTTAGTGAATTATATCTATAGATTCAGGATTACTTGTGTTCGGTTTTGTGTATTGTATTGTATTTACCCCCTTTTTTGACACCTACTGCATGCCCAACCCACGTGGTAAGGGGTCCCTCTTTGAACTGCCTTCCCCAAGGTTTCTTCCATTTCTTTTTCCCCGTAAGGTTTTTTTTCTGGGAGTTTTTCCTTGTCTTCTTTTGAGAGTCAAGGCTGGGGTGTCAAAAGGTAGGGCCTGTTAAAGCCTATTGTGGAGCATCTTGTGTGATTTGGGGCTATACAGTAATAAATTGTATTGTATTGTATAAATTTTGTAAGTCGCCTTGGATAAAGGGATCAGCCAAACAAATAGATGCAAATTATGAAAGGCTATAGAAGGCCTTGGAGCCGAGTGAAAACCAAGCTGTGAGGTCAGCGGAAGTCCCTGCTGAACTTAGAGACAGATCTGGGAAAGCCTGCAAAAACTGTATGTGGCATTGAAGGTGTTCAAGAGTACAGTGGCCTGTATAATTCCTAAAAGGAGTAAGTCTGAAACAATCACAACTCTTCTTAAACCAGGCTGCTCGGGCAAACTGAGCAATTGAACGGGAACGAGTTTCTGTAAGAAAGGTGACCAAGAACCCAATTGTCACTCTGGATGAGCGTCAGGCTGTGGGGTTGTTTTTCAGCAGCAGGGACTGGGTGACTAGTCAGGGTTAAGGGAAAGCAGAACGGAGGAGAGTAAGGAAATATCTTTAATGAAAACCTCCTTGGAGTGCTCTGGACCTCAGAATGTGCCAAAGGTTCTGCCATTCTGTCTCAGCCTAAGCACAAAGCAAACACAACACAGGAGCAGCTTAGGGTCAACTCTATGAATGTTGTTGAGTGGCCCAGCCAGAGCCCAGGTTTGAAACATCTCCAGAGGGACATGAAAATAGCCGTCCACACCAATAGTCTTAAAAGAAAATGACAGGCCTTGAGAAGATCTGAAGAGAAGCATGGCAGAAAGTCCCCAAATCCAGGGGTGTGAAACTTGTTGCGTCAAACCCAAGACGACTCCAAGCTATAATCGCTGAGAGAGGGGCTTCAACTAAGTACTGAGAAAGGGTCTGAATACACATATCAATGGGATGTTTCAGTTTTTTTCATTTTTAATCAATTTGCAAAAATTCCTAAAATCCTGTTTTTGCTTTCTCATTCTGGGGTATTGAGTGTTGCTTGATGAGAGAAAAAAAGGAATGAAAATCATTTTTAGCATAAAGCTGTCACATGTCAAAAAGTGAAGGGGTTTGAATACTTTCTGAAGACTGGTTATGGCTGTCCCGGTGCAGTGTTGGAGAAGAAGATACAAATTCCACACTTTTTTTTCTCTCCATGTAATGTTTCTGTAAGAGCGAATCAATGTCATACCACCTAAGGAACAAATAAGTTATCTTTGAGGGGTACTAAAACCAAAATAAGTCTCTAGTACCTCTATTTAACTTGTTAGTTTGTCAGGTAGCTTGCAGTGCTGACTGCCCTAATACAATGACAACAATCTACAAAACAGAAGTGTAATATTATCCCTACCTACTATTCCAGTATGCAGCATCAATGCTATGAGTGCAAAGCTATGCCATTAAATTTTTAAAAGTTACTTTATGTTGAATCTACATGAGTTTTGTGACTCGGTGTTCTTTCATATTTAGGTATAGGTATATTTGTATTTGTATATTTAGTATATACAGTATCTCACAAAAGGGAGTGCACCCCTCACATTTTTGTAAGTATTTGATTCTATCTTTTCATGGGACAACACTGAAGATATGACACTTTGACACAATGTAAAGCAGTCAGTGTACGGCTTGTATAACAGTGTAAATTTGCTAATATATATGCTGTAATGGATGGCCGGTTTCATATTCCGGCCCTCACACCCAGGCCGCCAGGAGGAGCTCTGCCGAGAGCATGGACGGGCCCCGATTTCTAGCAGGGCCTCATGGACTATGTAGTTTTCATGCACAGCCCTGCTGGATACCTTGGGGGCCACTGGGAGTCGCTGTCGGGAGGCCAGTGGACACTTTTGCGCACTATGACCCGGAAGTTCATCACAGGAAGAGCGACGGGCTTCCGGGGTGAGGAAAAGCATTGTTTACCCTGACCCGGAAGGAATAAGGACTTGTGGACTGTTGGATTGGGGAATATGGGTGGTAGGAGGGCAACGCATCTGGGAGCTGGAGGATTGGTTTATTGAGTACAGTAATCCCTCGCTATATCGCGCTTTGACTTTCGCGGTTTCACTCTATCGTGGATTTTAAATGTAAGCACATCTAAATATATATCACAGATTTTTCGCTGGTTCGCGGATTTCTGCAGACAGTGGGTCTTTTAATTTATGCTACACGCTTCCTCAGTTTGTTTGCCCTGTTGATTTCATACAAGGGACGCTATTGGCGGATGGCTTAGAAGCTACCCAAACAGAGCATGTATTACATATTAACTAAAACTCCTCAATGCTATAAGATATGCATCCCGAGCGGTGCTTGATTGTTTGCTTGTCTCTGTCTCTCTCTCGCCCTCTCTGACATTCTCTGCGCCTGACGGAGGGGCTGTGAGCAGAGGTGCTGTTTGCTTAAAAGATACTGACGCTCCTCTAAAAAAATTCTGCTTTATTGCGGTGCTCGGCATACTTAAAAGCACAAAAGCACACGTATTGATTTTTTGATTGTTTGCTTTAATCTCGCTCTCTCTCTGACGTTCTCTGCTCCTGACGGAGGAGATGTGAGCAGAGGGGCTGTTTGCACAGAGGCTGTTTGCTTAGAAGATACTAACACTCCTCTAAAAATGCCGCGGCAAACTTAAAAGCACAAGTATTGATTTTTTCTCTCTCTCTCCCTCTGAAATTCTCTGCTCCTGAAGAGAAGAAGATCTATTTGCATTCTTTTAATTGTGAGAAAGAACTGTCATCTCTGTCTTGTCATAGAGGACAGTTTAAACTTTTGACTAAAGGGTGTTATTTCATGTCTAGAGGGCTCTAATAATGTTAACAGTGTGGGAGAGTTTATAAGGGCTTAAAATATATAAAAATAACTACACAAACATATGGTTTCTACTTCGCGGATTTTCGTCTATCGCGGGGGGTTCTGGAACGCAACCCCCGCGATCGAGGAGGGATTACTGTATTTGTAATTGTTTAACGAGTAGTGTGGAGTGGAGGGTGCTTAGAGCACATTATTATAATAAAAAGATTTATTGTAGCACTTTTACCTGGTGTTTGGCGTGGTACCTGAGGGTTTCAAGGGAGCGATAGCGCCCCTTACTGTTACAATGCATATTATCTATACATACACACAGGGTATATACTTCCGGCCAATGAATTGTTCAGGAAAGCTGCGTCAAGAAACATGACTGGGGCTCCTTTATACCAAAAACAAAATGCCTGTACTGTATAGCTCTTCACTGGGACTGAGACAGGGACTGCCAAGTCACAAATTTTCTTTCTTATAGTCATTCTGGTGTGTTTAGACCATAGTGTGGGTGTACATGTTTAAATAAATAAATAAATAAATAAATAAAGAGCTTCTGTAAAATGCCAAATTTCCTCCTGGGGACCAATAAAGTTCTGTCTCTCGATCTATCTATCTATCTATCTATACATACAGTATGGGTTCAGTACATACATTCTCAGTTATGGTTATAAGACTTCATTCTTACCTTCTTTTAGACATTTAAACTAGTTGCATTATTCTCCTTTAAGCAACCTGTACGATTATAAAGACTACTTGTTTTACACAAACACCACACATTTGTTTTTTCTAATATGAAGATATATATGAAGATATAAAGCAATGTGCTTTTGCACTGGCAAGCTTCTAAAAATATCCCCTATGAATCACAACTTCAAGTTTGGGAAGACAGCACAATAAATGTTCTCACAAATAATTCCAGCTGGAAAACATTCAGCAGGAAGGATAAAAAAAAGAAGAAAAAGACAAATTAAAAGGCACAGTTCTGTATGAGGAGAGCACCAACCACCTCCCGAGGAGAACGTTTTACTCACTCATGGTTCTTAGGCTTCTTCTTGGGGATTACATTTCCAGAAGAAATCACCTGTGTCACAGTGTCCTCTCCATGGCACGAGCCCAGCCATGTCCCCCATAGTGACAGAGAAGCCAGCAGTCAAAATCACGAGAGGCCCGAATCTCCTGACTAAACACTACCTAATTACTGCCAGGCCAGTGAGCAGCTCTACTGATCCACTGTCTTTGTCCTTCAGTTCTCAAAATTAACTTTTCACACTGACTACGTGCAAAGTTTGAAAACACTGATAAATAATAAGTTACTGAATGTTAGTCTAAACCAAGAAATTCGACTAATCAAAAGTTTTTTTTTATTTGCATGTGCAAATTTGAACACATTTTAAAGACAGAGTACATGTTTTTAAACATTGAAACTGATTAATCAAAAGAATAAGGCACTCCGAACAATGACAGAGAGAAAGAGGTGAGGGAGGACATATGACTTAAGGGTATTCGGGATGGGCTTAGTGTTAGTCAGAGCCCACTCAAGTACACACTCACACGGAGCTAATTTAGAATTGTCAATTAATCTACCATGGATGTACAAAAGGAAAATGGGAGTACCAGACTGAATACCCACCCATAGAGACACGGGTTCAGACAACAGCAAGGTATGGCAACTTTAGCTACTCGTGATCTGTTTTGTCACAAGAATTACCATAAAGAGCTGTCAATCATATTTACAATTTTAAGAGCAAAGGGTGCCAGCAACATTTGACCTGGTGCAGCTTACAATAACAGTTTAGTATATAGTATGAGATAATGTCATTATTTGCCATACATTCTTTTATTCCTTGAATAGCTTTCCTTTCGTTTCCTGCATAGGGAGTGAATCATGAAAAATGTAGGTATGAGAGTGCCATGACATGTACTGTTCGCCGATTTATCAATTAAGATGGAGCTATTTTAGAAGAATATTGATGGAGCCACCTGGAGAACAGCACTGAAGGTGACCCGTATTTGTTTCACCAGGTGGTAAAATCTGCTTTGATCAGCTCTGTATACTGCTACTGTGTCGTTTGCACTGGGGAAACTGATGACATCTGTAATTTATCTCATTGGGCCTGTGGGAGCTTCTCTCTTATGGCCTTGCATCGGCAAATAAAACTAAGACTGGTGTGTGTTTTAGGTAGGAATTTACCCTTTTTATTAACATGTTCATTGCTCTGTGGTGCTTTCACAATTTTAGAAGTCATTTGTGCTGGCACAAATGGAAGATTAATAATTGATCACAGTTTTGATACTACATCCTTAATAGCTAAGTTAAGAGTATTTAGTCTTGTGTTGCTGTCTTTGGTTTAGAACTCTTTATGATCAATTTCGTAACCTGGTCCTGCAACACGTGATTTTAAAAACAGCCCCCAAGCTGATGTTACTCGATTATATTTAATTTCTTTTGTAAAATCATTTTGGATGAAAGCCCCTGCCAAATGAATGAATGCAAATGCTGCCTTTCTCCAATATCCCCTGTCCAAAATACACACAAATTCAATTTTACATAACTATTAAGTTAAATGGAGAGGCACTGTGACACAATGGTAGCTCTGCTAAGACCACCAAGGTTTGTGTCCATGAACAGCATGTTCTCCCTGGGTCCTGCAAGGATGGCCTCCAACAGTCCAATGACAGGGAGGTTAGGAGAATTGGTGATGCAGAAATTGGCCCCTGTGTGTGTGTGTGTGTGTGTGTGTGTTAACCCTGTGATGGACTGATGCCCTCCCCAGGGATTGTTCCTCCTCCATTACTGATTGCAGAGCAGAAATCAAATCCTGGTTTTCTTCACATTTCCTTAAATTAAATAGTGACGTAACGGAGGTTCTCCTCATTGGTACAAAATCAGCATTATCCAAAACCGATCATTTTTCATTTGTTATTGATAATTCCTCTGTCTCCCCTTCCCCACAGGTGTCATCCTTGACAGTACTTTATCCTTTCAGTCCCACATCAATAACATCTCTCGGTCTGCGTATTTCCACTTGCGTAACTTTAATCGTATTCGTCCCTCCCTCACTCCGCACACCACTGCTATCCTTGTTGCATAGCCTTGTCACTTCTCGTCTCGATTATTGCAATTCCCTTTTCTTTGGTCTTTCTCGCAAATCTCTTTATAAGCTTCAACTGGTCCAGAATTCAGCTGCCTGCCTGCATCATTACTAGATCCCCCTCTATTCACCATATCACTCCCATCTTGCAGCAGCTTCACTGGCTTCCAGTTAAAGTTCTGCATTCAATTCAAAATTCTCCTACTAACTTAAGGCTCTCCACAAATTCGCCCCTCCATAACTGTCCAACCTCCTCCATGTTGTCATGTTTACTTTTGTTTATAATCTGTGCTTTGTCTATTGTTCGGTGTCCTTGAGTGTTTAGAAAGGTGCCGACAAATAAATAAAATGTATTATTATTATTAAATGTGCCTTATGCTCCTCCCCATGGGCTCACCATCTATGGGAGGGGCCAAGGAGGTTGGGTGCAATGTGAGTTGGGTGGTGGCGAGGCGGGACCTTGGCGGTCTGATCCTCGGCTACAGAAACTGGCTCTTGGGACGTGGAATGTCACCTCTGAAGGGAAGGAGCCTGAGCTAGTGCGCGAGGTCGAGAGGTTCTGGCTAGATATAGTCGGACTCACCTCGACGCACAGCTTGGACTCTGGAACCAATCTCCTTGAGAGGGCTGGACTCTCTACCACTCTGGAGTTGCCCCGGTGAGAGGCCGAGCAGGTGTGGGCATACTTATTGCCCCCACTGAGCCTGTGCATTGGGGTTTACCCCGTGGACGAGGGTGGCCTCCCTCCCTTCGGGTGGGGAAGGGTCCTGACTGTTGTTTGTGCGTATGCGAACAGCAGTTTGGAGTATCCACCCTTTTTGGAGTCTCTGGAGGGGTTGCTAGAGGGCATACCTTCTGGTCGTTTTGCTGGGAGACTTCAATGCTCACGTGGGCAATGACAGTGAGACCTGGAAGGGCGTGATTGGGAGGAATGGCCCCCCCGATCTGAACCCGAGCGGTGTTTTGTTATTGGACTTCTGTGCTCGTCACGGATTGTCCATAACGAACACCATGTTCAAGCATAAGGGTGTTCATATGTGCACTTGGCACCAGGACACCCTAGGCCTCAGGTCGATGATCGACTTTGTGGTCGTGTCGTCGGACTTGCGCCATATGTCTTGGACACTCGGGTGAAGAGAGGGGCGGAGCTGTCAACTGATCACCACCTGGTGGTGAGTTGGCTTCGATGGTGGGGGAAGATGCCGGTCAGACCTGGTAGGCCCAAACGTGTTGTGAGGGTCTGCTGGGAACGGCTGGCAGAGTCCCCTGTCAGAAGTAGCTTCAACTCCCACCTCCGCAGAACTTCAACCACGCCCCGAGGGAGGTGGGGGACATTGAGTCCGAATGGGCCATGTTCCGTGCCTCTATTGTTGAGGCGGCTGACCGGAGCTGTGGCCGCAAGGTGGTCGGTGCCTGTCGTGGCGGCAATCCCGAACCCGTTGGTGGACACCGCGTGAGGGATGCCGTCAAGCTGAAGAAGGAGTCCTATAGGACTTTTTGTCCTGTGGGTCTCTGGAGGCAGCTGATAGGTACCGCAGGCCAAGCGAACGCTGCTTCGGTTGTTGCTGAGGCAAAACTCGGGCATGGGAGGAGTTTGAGAGGCCATGGAGAACGACTTTGGACGGCTTCGAGGAGATTCTGGTCCACCGTCCGGCGCCTCAGGAGGGGAAGCAGTGCAGTGTCAACACCGTATATAGTGGGGATGGTGTGCTGCTGACCTCACTCGGGACGTTGTGGGTCGGTGGGAGGAGTACTTCAAGACCTCCTCAATCCCACTAACATGCCTTCCACGAGGAAGCAGAGCCTGGGGACTCTGAGGTGGGCTCTCCCATCTCTGGGACTGAAGTCACCGAGGTGGTCAAAAAACTCCTTGGTGGCAGGGCCCCGGGGTGGATGAGATACCGAGTTCCTTAAGGCTCTGGATGTTGTAGGACTGTCTTGGTTGACACGCCTCTGCAACATCGCATGGACATCGGGACAGTGCCTCTGGATTGGCAGACCGGGGTGGGGGCCCCCCTCTTTAAAAAGGGGGACCGGAGGGTGTGTTCCAACTATAGAGGGATCACACTCCTCAGCCTCCCTGGAAAAGTCTATTCGGGGTTCTGGAGAGGAGGGTCCGCCGGATAGTCAACCTCGGATTCAGGAGGAACAGTGTGGTTTTAGCCCTGGTCGGAACAGTGGACCAGCTCTTCACCCTTAGCAGAGTCCTGGAGGGTGCATGGGAGTTTGCCCGACCGGTCTACATGTGTTTTGTGGACTTGGAAAAGGCATTCGACCGTGTCCCTCGGGAATCCTGTGGGGGTGCTCGGGAGTATGGGGTACCGGACCCCTGATAAGAGCTGTTCGGTCTCTGTACAACCGTGTCAGAGCTTGGTCCGCATTGCGCAGTAAGTCGAGCCCGCTTCCAGTGAGAGTTGGACTCCGCCAGGGCTGCCCTTTGTCACCATTCTGTTCATAACTTTTATGGACAGAATTTCTAGGCGCAGCCAGGGTGTTGAAGGGGTCGGTTTGGTGGACTCAGGATTGGGTCACTGCTTTTGCAGATGATGTTGTCCTGTTTGCTTCATCAGGCCGTGATCTTCAGCTCTCTGGATCGGTTCGCAGCTGAGTGTGAAGCGGCTGGGATGAGAATCAGCACCTCCAAATCCGAGAGCATGGTCCTCAGCCGGAAAAGGGTGGAGTGCCCTCTCAGGGTTGGAGGAGAGATCCTGCCCCAAGTGGAGGAGTTCAAGTATCTCAGGGTCTTGTTCACGAGTGAGGGAAGAATGGAACGTGAGATCGACAGGCGGATCGGTGCGGCATCCGCAGTGATGCGGGCTCTGCATCGGTCTGTCGTGGTGAAAAAGGAGCTGAGCCGTAAGGCAAAGCTCTCAATTTACCAGTCGATCTACGCTCCTACCCTCACCTATGGTCATGAGCTATGGGTAGTGACCGAAAGAACAAGATCGCAAATACAAGCGGCTGAAATGAGTTTCCTCCGCAGGGTGTCTGGGCTTTCCCTTAAAGATAGGGTGAGAAGCTCAGTCATCCGGGAGGGGCTCAGAGTAGAGCCGCTGCTCCTCCGCATCGAGAGGAGTCAGATGAGGTGGCTCGGGAATCTGATCAGGATGCCTCCTGGACGCCTCCCTGGTGAGGTGTTCCGGGCACGTCCAACCGGGAGGAGGCCCCGGGGAAGACCCAGGACACGCTGGAGGGACTATGTCTCCCGGCTGGCCTGGGAACGCCTTTGGGATTCTCCCGAAGAGCTGGAAGAAGTGGCCGGGAGAGGGAAGTCTGGGCCTCTGCTTGCTGCTGCCCCGCGACCCGACCTCGGATAAGCGGAAGAGAATGGATGGATGGATGGATGGATGCCTTATGCTTGACTTGAAGAAGCTGCAGCTTCTTCATGACCCTGCTCTGGGGGTTTAGAAAATGGATGGATTAAATGAACTGTTCCAAAGATAAATAAAACAAATATATAAGGCCGAGACCCCTGCTACAGAACATCCAAACTCTGGAACAATCTGCCTGCTAATATTTGAGAGTTTCCAAACGTCTCAGCATTTAAGTCCACATTGAAGGCTCACCATTTTAGCAAAGCATGCGACTACTGGGGCTGCTGATGAGGTTGTTGTAAATTAATCTTTTCAATTATTTAAATTATTTGCTGTAAATTAAACCCTTACTAGAGTGTTTTACGTTTTCTTTCCCATCTCTGACTCCGTGGTCACACATGGCCTGCTATAAAGTGGTTGTGTTCCTCAAGTATGACAAACCTGTTTTTCAGGTATATTCTACCCAAATGAAATTGGAAATTTGTCATTCTCCTATGAAATAATCCTTTTTCTGAATGTGACTGATTTAGGTGAGCTGGAATTTCGACTGAAAACCAACCTGTAGACAATATATGGATATTTTTCTGTCTGTTAAATACTTTCTAACTGTTTACGTTTCAACATAAAGTTATGTATTTAGATGGACAGACAGATGTGAAAGGCACGGAGGGATGGATTGATGGTTGAGTAATCTCAAAGGAAACTACAGGGTTATAGCAGCACACATAAAAAGGCACAAATATACTGCTCAAAAGAATTAAAGGAACACTTTTTAATCAGAGTATAGCATAAAGTCAATGAAACTTATGGGATATTAATCTGGTCAGTTAAGTAGCAGAGGGGGTTGTTAATCAGTTTCAGCTGCTGTGGTGTTAATGAAATTAACAACAGATGCACTAGAGGGGCAACAATGAGATGACCCCCAAAACAGGAATGGTTTAACAGGTGGAGGCCACTGACATTTTTCCCTCCTCATCTTTTCTGACTGTTTCTTCACTAGTTTTGCATTTGGCTACAGTCAGTGTCACTACTGGTAGCATGAGGCGATACCTGGACCCTACAGAGGTTGCACAGGTAGTCCAACTTCTCCAGGATGGCACATCAATACGTGTCATTGCCAGAAGGTTTGCTGTGTCTCCCTGCACAGTCTTAAGGAGGAGATTCTAGGAGACAAGCAGTTACTCTAGGAGAGCTGGAGAGGGCCATAGAAGGTCCATAACCCATCAGCAGGACCAGTATCTGCTCCTTTGGGCAAGGAGGAACAGGATGAGCACTGCCAGAGCCCTACAAAATGACCTCCAGCAGGCCACTGGTGTGAATGTCTCTGACCAAACAACCAGAAAGACTTCATGAGGGTGACCCAAGGGCCCCATGTCCTCTAATGGGCCCTGAGCTCACTGCCCAGCAGCATGCAGCTCGATTGGCATTCGCCATAGAATACCAGAATTGGCAGATGCACCACTGGTGCCCTGTGCTTTTTACAGATGAGAGGAGGTTCACCCTGAGCACGTGACAGAAGTGAAAGGGTCTGGAGAAGCCATGGAGAACATTATGCTGCCTGTAACATCATTCAGCTTGAGCAGTTTGGTGGTGGGTTAATGATTGTCTGGGGAGGCATATCCATGGAGGGTCACACAGACCGCTACAGGCTTGACAAAGGCACCTTGGCTGCCATTAGGTATCAGGATGAAATCCTTGGACCCATTGTCAGACCCTATGCTGGTACAGTGGCTCCTGGTGCACGACAATTCCTGGCCTCATGTGGTGAGAGTATGCAGGCAGTTCCTGGAGGATGAAGGAATTGATACCATTGACTGGCCACCACACTTTCCTGCCCTAAATCCAATAGAACACCTCTGGGACATTACGTTTTGGTCCATCCAATGCCACCAGGTTGCACCTCAGACTGTCCAGGAGCTCAGTGATGCCCTGGTCCAGATCTGGGAGGAGATCCCCCACAACACCATCTGTCATCTCATTAGAAGCATGCACCGATGTTGTCAGGCATGTATACAAGAACACAGAGGCCATACAAAGTGCTGCGTACAATTTGGAGTTGCTGCAATTAAATTTTGGCAAAATGGACTAGCCTGCCACAGAATTTTTTCACTCTGATTTTTGGGGCGTCTTTGAATTCAGGGCTCTGTAGGTTGATCATTTTCATTTCCATCAAACGATGTGGCATCCTTTCGTTCCTAACACATTACCCAGTCTATATCAGTATAGATATCCAGGAGGATTTCTTTTTCCCATTGAGATCTGATGTGTTTTCAAAGTGTTCCTTTAAGTTTTTTGAGCAGTTTATATAAATTACTCAAAAAACGCGTGTCAATAAAAAACTCAGCCACAGGGGATGCACAAACCAGTGTGTTTCTTCGTGCCGGTCCTAAGCCCAGATAAATGGGGAGGGTTATGTCAGGAAGGGCATGTGGTGTAAAATTTTGCCAGATCAACATGTGGACAACAATATAGCTTGACAGAGCTGGAGGTGGCTGTTCCTTTTAGGGGTGATAGCTCCCTAGTTGGAATAAGTTCTTTTGTAATTGCAGTGTTTTTAAGTAACCGAAAACTATCTAGATATGATATTAAAAGGTGATAACCCCCCACCCCCATAGTGATTCGGCAGTAAAAATCACACAAGAGAAAATAGCAGCTTTCTTTACTGACGATTTACGCGGCATTAAAGACAGGAAGCCTATAGCAAGACAAGGTGGGATCTTGATCTGTACAGTCTGCCATTTTTCGTCGTTGCGCTGGAAGGCTTTTCAGGACGGATGACGATATCACCCATCTGTCTGTCGGCTTCAAAGTATTTGGCTGCTGTCTTCTCCACGTGCAGGCTCTTACTTAGGTTCCAAACAAGGGAAGGAGAGGATTCCATTTCATCTCTAACATACAGAAATAGTACAATGCCCATTTTCGCAGTCGTACCTTCTCTCTTCAAATGCTTGCCTAGCAGTTCTAAATGCTGAGAGCTCCCTGTGTGCTAACTTTGGCCTGGCCTGTACATGTGAGTGGATTTATAAAATTCCTATTACAGTGGCAGAGTTAAAGATGCTAAGATTTGTATTGGGAGTGTGAGGAGGATGGAGAGGATTAGAAATGAGGACATTAAAGGGTCAGCTCAGGTTGAATGGTTGGGAGATAAAGTCAGAGAGGTGAGAGGGCGTTGGTTTGGTCATGTGCAGAGGAGAGATGCTGGGCATATTGGGAGAAGGGTGCCAAGGATAGAACTGCCAGGGTAGAGGAACAGAGGAAGGCCTAAGAGAAGGTTTATGGATGTGGTGATAGAGGACATGCAGGTGACGGGTGTGACAGAACAAGATGACGAGGACAGGAAGATATGGAAGAAGATGATCCGCTGTGGCGACCCCTAATGGGAGCAACCGAAAGATGAAGAAGTGTGTCAATAAATGTTACTGGGGTTCCAATACGCCTTTATAGTGCCTCTCTGTGACTGCTCTTTCATCCTCAGCCAGGTCAGAGGTTTTCTTCACTTCTGTAATTCTTTGCGTGTATTTGTTTGTTTGTTATAATATTTCTTGAGCTCCTGTAAAAAGTGGAATTTCTATCTTGGGGCCATTAAAGTTTTATCTGTCTATCTAATGCAGGGGTAGGCAATGCTGGTTCTTGAAGGCTGCAACAACTGCAGGTTTTTGTTCCAACCATGTTGGTAGAGGTTATTGCTGATGAAGCACTTATTGCTCAAGTGACATTTTGATGCTTCATTTTCAGTGGTCTCACTTGTTAAGGTTCCCCTCCTTTAATTACTTACTTTATTCTTAAACAGCTGCATTGACTGCTTTGATGGCTGCTTGTTAAATGCAAATGACAAAGGAGCCAGCAGTTCTCCATCTGACTTGTTTCCATTTACATCTGTGTGTGGATTCATCCTGCACTATTTGGTTTAATAAAACACTAAAGAGAAATATGTGACAGACTGAAAATGATCCGTTTCGGGCATCAAATCTTTTAGATGATATCCTTTAAAAGGAAAAAAAAATCTACAATAGAAAAACCTAACATTGCAGTCTAACAAGCCAATAAATTAAATAAGGTTTCAGACAGGAAAGGATTGGGTTCTAATTAGGCAATGGAGTTGGAACGAAAACCTACAGCCATTGCTGCCCTGCTGGACCGATGTTGCTTACCCCTGTTCTAATGGGTGATAAAAAGTAGCTGGAATAAGCAGCTTTTGGATGTTATATTACTAGCTGAGAATGAAATATTCTCTAAACTGTATAACCCAATAAAGGTTTGTTACCAATATGGCCTATGTAACCAACATTGGATACAAAAACGGAACTAAACCTGGACGGAGAATGCCAGACACACTCACTGCACAAATATATTGATAGACAGACAGATAAATGCTGAGGGATGATTAATCCCAAAGGAAACTACAGGGTTACAGCAGCAGACAGCAGGGAGGAGTGATGGCTCTGAGCATAAGGATCTGCCCCAGTTTCCAGAAGGTTGCCGGTTTGAATCCCCTACTCTGCTGGGCCCTCGAGCAAGACCCTTAACCTGCAATTGTTCCAGGGGGCACTCACTGTACAATGGATGACCCTGCCCTCTGACCCTAAAGGGTATGCGAAAACTATCCATCCATCCATCCATTTTCCAACTCGCTGAATCCAAACACAGGGTCACGGGGGTCTGCTGGAACCAATCCCAGCCAACACAGGGCACAAGGCAGGAACCAATCCTGGGCAGGGCGCCAACCCACCGCAGGACACACACACACACCCACACACCAAGCACACACTAGGGACAATGTAGAATCGCTAATCCACCTAACCTGCATGTCTTTGGACTGTGGGAGGAAACCCACGCAGACACGGGGAGAACATGCAAACTCCACGCAGGGAGGACCCGGGAAGCGAACCCAGGTCTTCTAACTACAAGGCAGCAGTGCTACCACTGCGCCACCATGCCACCCATGCGAAAACTAACAAATTCCTAATACAAGAAATTGTATAAGGCAAAAGAAAGAACAAAAGAAAAAGAATACAAAGGCACAAATACTGTATACAGAACAGAAATTATCATAATCTACAATTAATCTAAAATTAACAAGGTACAGATAATATTCTTGCTAATATGTATTTATAAGTGTATTACCAAAGTGGAGGTATTTGCTAAGTGTAAAGTAATCAGAATTGCACATGCTTATCAGTTATAATGTCACGGTGGAGGACGTCAGTCATTGGCACCATTGTCTGTTAAGATATCTGCTAGACCAGCTCAGTACCATTCGGCACGCAGATGGCACAGTTCCAGCTCAGCCTTGGGTGACTTATCATACAACCTGCCTGATGGCGGTGGGTAGAAACAACGTCACATGGCGCTCCTTGGAACATTGCAGCTGTGTCTCAGTCTGTTACTGAAGCTGCTTTTTGGTTTAGCAAATATCTCAAACAAGGGATGACAGTCATTGCCATTTCTGGCTAAAATATTAGAAAGAATTATTTATAATCAATTGGTTGATCACCTTAACTCCAATAATTTATTTGAGATCTACCAATCTGGCTTTAGGCGTTATCGTGGTGTTGAGACGGCCCTCCTTAAAGTATTCAGTGACATCTCTATTATTACTGACTCAGGCGGCACTGCAGTCCTTGTCCTCCTTGACCTGTCTGCTGCCTTTGACACTACTGACCAGGAGATATTGCAGATGCGGGTTGAACATCTTGTTGGGCTTAAAGGGGCCGCTCTTACTGTAACTGGTTCAGGTCATATCTAACTGGTAGACAATTTTCAGTGACTTTAAATTCCTCTTTTTCATCTACGGCTCATCTTAAATGTGGGATCCATTTTGGGTCCTATTTTATTCTCTCTATACCTTCATCCTATTGGAGATATTTTTAGGAGATTTAACATTTCTTTTCACTGCTATGCTGATGATACTCAGGTTTATATTCCCGTCTGCAACTCTACAATAAATCAACTGCACAACTGTCTTTCTGAACTAAGATCCTGGATGGCTAATCATTTTCTTGATCTGAATCAAAATAAAACGGAGGTGCTTATAGTGGGTTAATCAGCTAAAGCCCAAATTGGCCTTGGACTTCTCGGCTCTTGCTCTGTCTTTTGCAAACCTCAAGTCCGAAATCTTGGTGTTATCTTTGACAGAAACCTTTCTTTTGAGAAACAGATTAATCCTGTAGTCAAGAGTTGCTTTTTCCAGCTTCGTCTATTAGGTAAGATCGAGCCTTTTTTTATCTTCTAGGGGTCTTGAGAAAGCTACTCATGCTTTTATCTTTTCTCGCCTCGATTACTGCAACTCTCTGTATTCTGGGATTAGCAGATCTCTGATACGCAGGTTACAGTTGGTCCAGAATGCTGCCGCTCGCTTTCTGGTTGGGGCAAGAAAGTCTGATTCTGTTTCTCCAATATTAGCTTCTTTACACGGGCTGCTGCCTCTCAGTTTTTAAACTGATTTTAAAATCTTGTTGCTGGTTTTAATATCTTTACATGGGCTCACTCCTGACTATTTATCTGAATTGTGTGTTTTACACCAGCCATCCAGAGTGCTTAGATCTTCTGGTCAGTTGTCTCTTGTTGTCCCTCGTACCGAGTGTCAAACTAAGGTGGACAGACAGGACTTGTACAGCTGCTGCTCCTCACCTGTGGAACTCTTTACCTCGTCACATAAAGGAGTCGTCGACAATTCAAAACGAGATTAAAGACTCATTTGTATTCACTTGCATTCCATGACCTTCAGCAATACTGATGATTTCCTTATTGTGACTCTATAATCTTCTATTTATTATTTTATTTATGTTTATATATTTTATTTCTATTTATGTTATTCGTGTTAATTGTATGTTTTTCTTTTATTCTATTATTATAAATCACTTTGGCCACAGCATTCCTATGTTGTTTTAAATGTGCTATATAAATACATTTGACATTGTCCAGAATAGTAGGCAACTTGCAGAGTGGCCTCTGTTTTACCACTTCCGTCAGTGAGTCCAGCCTAACTTCCAAGACTGAAGTGGCTTTTTTAATTAGTGTATTTAGTCTGTTGGCATCACCTGCACTAATGTCATTTCCCCAGCACACTACCACACTGGAAACTACAGGCTGGTTGAACACATGTAAGTGTGGTCTGCATACACCACATGACCTCAACTTCCTCAGGAAATAAAGACTACTGTGACCCTTCTTGTATACAGCCTGTGTGTCGGTACTCCACTCAAGCCGGTCGTTCAGATGCACACCGAGGTACTTTTATGCCTTCTTTACCTCGTCATCTTCACCATCAATGAAAACCAAGGGCAGAGTGGGCTTGAGTGTACCATTATTCACTTTCTCTTATGGATGCCGAGTTGTAGGTAATTTAGTTTGCACCATTCAACAAAGTTTATGTTGCTCTTCTGTTTTTACATTAGAGTATTTATAATAATTGCATAGAATGCTAAACTCTGAATTGGAAGCAAACTTAATAAGAATAAACTGAACTCAATTGATCCCACTTTTGTTCTTTATCTATGTTTTAAAACTGTGAAAAAGAAAATGCAAGTACAGGTAGTCCCCAGGTTACGGACATCTGACCTACGACTTACGAACAGGGCTGCAGCTGTGATGCATGCACCTCAGTAACTGCCGCTCCGTCATCTTCGGCCTGGGGACGCTGCAGGTGGTGGCTGGAGGGGGGCGATTTCGCTGCTAGCGCAGTGTAGAGTCCCTCGGGCGGCTCCCGGTGGCAAGCGGTTTCACTGCCCGTCCACCACACACGGCTGCCCTGTTCGTTCTCGATGGGCGGCTGGTAATGCTGCAAGCGGTGACCTGGTTGTGGCTGAACAGAAGCCATTGAGGGTGAACGCGGTGGCGGGGGGTAGCATTATAGTGTGCCTCGGGTGACTGCCTGTTGAATGGGGGCGGTGGTGGGCAATTCACTACCCGCCTTTGTCCACACCCTGTTAATTCTCGGTGGGCTAACGCTGCAGGCAGCATACTGTAGTGGAGGTGACTGTGTGGTGGGTGGGTGGTGAAACCCCCCTCACCGCCCCCATTCATTCTCAATAGCAAGTCTGCTTGTACTGTTATGCACATAGCAGGAAGTTGTCTCTCGTCAGTGCATCAGACGTGTTGATGACGGGTGCCTTCCTGCTGTGATAGCGTGTACAGTGCTGTGCAGAAGAGCTCATCTTAACCCTTCAACAATGTCTCTGAAACACAAATCTAATGCAAGTGCTGGTGATACAGTAAAGAAGAGAAAAACCATCGCCATGGAAAATAAAGTAGAAATAATAAAAAGGTCAGAGAGACGTGAAACTCCATCATTCATTGGCAGAGCACTTGGTTACAGTCAGTCAACGATAGCATTTATTAAAATAATGTACCTGTTCAACTTAAGTACAAACCTACTGTCCCTATCTCGTACGTAACCTGGGGACTGCCTGTAGTTGCTTAGTATTTGTTGTTAATATACAGAGACATGGAACGAGTCAAAATACTAAACTACAAAATGCTCGTGTTCCTGCGATACTGAATGTGGAAACATTAGGAGCAGTTGGTTAAGGAAATGGATGGGGAGTTCAGCTGGAATGCAACTGCCGAACAGTGTTTTACTCTTAGTTTTCTCAACACCATCTCTATAAATATATAAAATCCAACTCCTGTCTGTCTATATTTCCACTTTTCATGTGTCAGGAAATTTCACTGGTATCGGTATCAAATACAAAAATTCTGGTATAGTGGCGTCTCTATTCTGCTGTTAATTTGTATTTACTTGTGTAGAGATGTAACACTAAGAAAGATGCCTTGCAACTGCATTGCCTGGAAAAAAAAAGTTCAGTTCAATTCTACTGTATTCACAAAATGACGATGTGTACCGCACGTGCTTCGACTTCTTCTTTTTCTCTAGCTATTCCCATTTTTAATTGGGCTAAAATTCTGAAGCCTGACTACATTCTGTATGGCCTAATACAATCTGACTAAAAAGTATATGGATACCGAATATTCATTTATCACATTTCTGCCCAAGGTCTAACTCTAATTATAGAGACAAATATTTCTGTAAGTAAGGTAGCACATCTGCTGTAAAGCTGATTGGAAGAATACCTAACACCAAAGCTGTAAAATAAAATCAAGTCGGGGAAAAAAGGAAGTCTTAATTCGATTTTCAATGCATCATATTTATAACAGAGACTAAATGAGGTGAACTTTCATCTCAGCTGATCCTGAAGTAATGCTGGACTCATAAACAGCACTGACAGAGACATTTAAATGTCATGGTCATGGTTTATGATATTTTGGCACAGTGGCTGTCACACCTGACATTCAGCACTTTGTATTTTGGCTGGTATGTTTCAGTGTGGCGTCTGCTTCCTCTTTATGCATTTATTTTGGTCTACTCTGGGGATTCCACTTTCTTCCCACACTCCTAAATTACAGCTTTGATTGTTAATAATAAAAAACACCCTGTGTGAGTGAGTGGGTGAGTGGGTACACCTTGGCCTTCCAGGCCATATGCTCAACACATTCTTCAGGGGCACCTTAACCAGCTGTCTGGTATGTAATATAATACAGCAGATAGTGTGCACTGGAGAGACCATCACAGGGACATGTTCACAAAGTGTTGTATCTGTAAGGTCTCCAGCATTGTGGGGGATCCCTTCCAACCCTCCCACAATATCTTTTCCCTGTTTCTATCAGGTGGAAAGTATCAGAGAATGTGGACCAACACTGTCAGAATGAACAACAGCTTCTTCTCACAGTCGGTCAGGGTTCTCAACTGAATGTTACCACTCGTCAGAGTGTGTGCACCCTTATCATGGGCTCTTACCTAACTACTGTTCAGTCCTATATTCCCTGGCACACTTAGTCCATTGTATATCTTCGATCAACACTAACTGCAATTCATCGACATGATACTGATCTGTACATTTACTTTTACTTACATTTATTTATTTGGCTGATGCCTTAATCCAAGGCGACTTATAACATCCATTCATCCATCCATTATCCAACCCGCTATATCTTAACTACAGAGTTACGGGGGTCTGCTGGAGCCAATCTCAGCCAACACAGGGGGCAAGGCAGGAAACAAACCCCGGGCAGGGCCGGCCCACCGCAGGGCACACACACACACACACACACACCAAGCACACACTAGGGACAATTTAGGATCGCCAATCTACCTAACTTGCATGTTTTTGGACTGTAGGAGCAAAACCACGCAGACACGGGGAGAACATGCAAACTCCACGCAGGGAGGACCCAGGAAGCAAACCTGGGTCTCCTAACTGCAAGGCAGCAGCGCAACCCACTGTGCCACCGTTGTTCCGTTATTGAGTTTCTAAATCATAATGAATGTCCATCCATCCATTATCCAACCCGCTATATCCTAACTACAGGGTCACGGGGGTCTGCTGGAGCCAATCCCAGCCAACACAGGGCACAAGGCAGGAAACAAACCCTGGCTAGGGCGCTAGCCCACCACAGGGCACACACACTAGGGACAATTTAGAATCGCCAGTGCTCCTAACCTGCATGTCTTTGGACTGTGGGAGGAAACCCACACAGACACGGGGAGAACATGCAAACTCCACGCAGGGAGGACCCGGGAAGCGAACCCGGGTCTCCTAACTGCGAGGCAGCAGTGCTACCACTGCGCTACCGTGCCGCCCGACTTATAACATTTATGATACAATTGGTTTCATTTCTTTTGGTTTTCCAATTGGAGCACAGGCAGGTCAAATGACTTGCTCGTGGACACACAGTGTCAGTAGAGGGATTCGAACCCGCAACCTCAGGGTTTGACGTCCAAAGCCTTAACCACCACACCACACTGCATCTGTACAGATGTTGTTCTTTGTTCTATATTCCCTTATGTAAAAATCGGGAGTGTGCTCCATTCGACTCTACTGAGACGGAGAAAAAGGTCATCAGAACCACTTCCAGTTGCACAATATTTCTCAAATAACAAATCTCTTTGTTTCTCATCATAACCAATTAATAATATCAATACACAATCATTTGTTTCTATTTATAACATATAGATTACGTGCAAAGTAAAAAGAGTTATGGTCACCTAAAAACAGAAAAAATGTTAAGTGTTATATAATATTTAATGCAATAAATTGCTATAGGTAAAACTGCATTTAGCTACATTTTATTATGGTAATGATAGAGGAAATAAAAAAAAAAGAATCATAAAATTAAAAGTGTTGACCAGGAACACGACGGGGACGTAGAAGCTTATTATTCCAATTACATCTTTATATTTACATGTTCAATGTTTACACTTTATTGTTAAACTGATGATGTAAAAATGAAAATAAAATTAATAATAGTTATTGAAAGAATTTGTGTTACATTGAATACAGTTTTTAATATTGTGTGCACATTTATATTTCCATGAAACAAAAAATTCAGATGGCTGTTTAAATAAAATACTACTTCCGGTTGAGTATGTTTTTCATATCCGTTTGCTTTTTATCATTATAAATATCTATACAAACTTTGAATCATCTACCTGTAATTATAACCATAATTTTCTTGAAAATTTGCAAAAGTGTTCAATTAAAGTACCACTTCCGATTGCTGGAAGTGGCCCAAAAGTTGATAGGATTTCTTCTTTTTGATATAAAGCAGGTGTACAAAATCTCATTGACCAAAAGCAAAGAGCTTGAGTTATTGTATTTACACACATACAGACATGGTATTTTAGGACTCAGGAAAGTCTAAAACGTCAAGATTCATCAAAATTTCGTGGTCAAATTTTTTCACGATTCCTATACTTTCTGTGTATACGAGAAAGTAAAAATACCCAACCCCTGTATTGTTGCATTTGTTGTCTAAATATTGCAGTGTGGCCCTAGGAAACATCATTTTGTACGACTGTTTAATGTGCCAAGGTATGTGTGCAGCGGGCATGATGACAAAGCCCACCTCATTTGCCGTGCACAGGACTGTGGGTCCATGCAGAAGAATTTCTTGCTGTGTGTTTTTCAGGGCCAGGCTGTGCACCCATTTGTTCCAAGCTTGTGTTGAACAATGCAAGATTAGAAAATGGATAGATAGACAATAAAGAGCATAAGCTTGAAATATCAAGTTGGACGGATTATAACTACAAAATGTAACAATATTAAATAGGTGAGGAATTGCAGTATTTTTTTTTTTTCCTTTTCTCGAAGCGCTATAATTGCACATGAAACTTTATATGTACTGTAACTTAACTAAGTACTTAATAATATAACTCTAGAGGCCCATTCCAAAATCTGAGCCATTGCCAAAATAACTTAACCTGCATTTTCCATAGCAGGGGTCGCCAAGTCTGGTTCTGGAGTACCACCGTGGCTTCCATTCTAACCCTTTTCTTAATGAGAGACCTGTTTTTGCTGCTAATTAACTTCTTTTGAACTGATTTTAATTGGACTGCTCTTGATGACTTGGACCCCCTTAATTGTTTCTTTTTCCTTAATTTGCGTCCAAACAATAATGAGATACAAAATGAGCCAAAACAACTGGTGTCCATCATACAATATCTGAAAATAAAGAAATGTGAAGGTCTCAGGAATGTCGATTTGCGCAGGTCCACAAAACATTTCATCAGCGCTCTTAGAAAAGAGAAAATCAACAATTTCTGAAATGTCTGCTAATGCACGGAATTAAAGAATGGGTTTAATTAACAACAAGAATTGGCACCTCATTAAGCAGCTGGTTGGAGTGAAATTAGCTGGGGTTTGAGGCCCTGACTTAGTTGGTCTTCTGTTGGCTCCCTCACTTCACATTTTATTTTGGTTTGGGTGCCATTTAAGGAAAGAAATTACGCAAATTCAGAGGAACAAATCTTAAACAAGCAATTCAATTAAAATGAATTCACAAGAAGTTAATGAGCAGCACAAAAGGGACACTCATTTATAAAAAGGGTTAGAATGAAAACCTGCAGCCACGGTGGTCCTCCAGGACTGGACTTGGTGACCCCTGTTCTATAGCAAAGTAGAGAAAGGCTTTACAATCGTCTCATTCACTTACCGTACACTTAGAATATCACTAAGGATTTCTGTGTACTCTATAGGGTGGTCCGGATCTAATTATGCAACTTTTAATGCAACACAGGAAAACAATACAAGACAAAAGAATTCCTGTACTGTTCAACAGACAACCGTCTCCCCAACATTTGGTGGTGCCATCTATCGGCAACAAAAATAAATTTTTGTGAATTCTCTATGTAATAAACTTAGTAAGTTATAGCATAATGAAAATTGCATAATTAGATCTGGACTACCCTGTATACACGTGACAGTAAGCTACTACATACATATAGATTTTTAATCACCAAAATAATTCATAAAAAAACTCAACCGCAATAGTTGTTTGAAGACCTATCCAGGAGCACATTTAAGTTTTTTTTTATTTAATAGACACTCTAATCCAAAGTGGCATACAAACCCCTCATTCGTAGTACATACTTTTGATATTTCCATACTATGAGCACCGGAAAGTGAAGCAGATTGGGTAACAGGAAAAATCAAGACTAAAATAATACTCTCCGGCTTTATAGTCCAAACACCACTGTGTCACACTGCTTGAATCACGCATAGAATAAAAAGCAAAATCCAGTGTATACTACACGTCATATTAAAGGCTTTTAGACACATGCCTTGCATATACTGAATTGGTAATTTAAAATCCTACAACGGTGCCATCTTGTACACAACACCTTCCAACTCTTTAGTCCTATTCCAAAGAGGCAGAACACTCACCTGTTAACAGCCACAACAATGTCCAGTTTTAAACCATGGAATCCCATTTTTACATGCAGTGCTTTGCCATTTATTAAAAGGACAAAGTTCTCCATGAGAAACACCTGGTGGTATAGTGGACTTTGTGTAAATGTACCAGCTTTACAGCAATTAATGTTTAACAGGACATGGCATCTCCCAAGAGAACATGTGGTAAATTCTTGAGCCGTACACTTAAAAATTAACATTCACATTTCCCCTCCTTCATTGGATAACACCTTCCATCTGGCATTTAGGAAATTTACGTTTCAGATTTATAATAGTTATCATCCATTCATTCATTCATTCATTTCTGATCTCACTTAACCTATGTGAGGGTTGTTGGACTCGGGAGCCAGACAACACAAGGCAAGACCCCTCCAGGTTGGGACACAGTCCATCAGCAGAACAAAAAAACATTGCTTTGATCAGCAGTTTTTATTAATTTTTGGTGGGTCTCCCTGAATGATAAGTAATAAATCTTTTCCTCCAGCACTGCCACGAGCGGCCATGCTTATCGGTTCACTGCCCCCTCCCAATGTACTCATTCATTTTGCAATTTTTGCACAATGTACATTTATTTATTTATTGATTAGCACTGTTATTTGTATGCGTCTGTATCCTTGTTCATGCTTCTTCTGCTTTATGCATCTCCATTTTCCCCAAGGGATTAATAAATTTTGCTTACTCTAATCAAACCTTACCTAATCTAATCAAGTATGTATCTATTTAGGAGTTTCAGAACTTAAGGATTGTGAACATGATGCTTGTTTTTTGCTTCAAGACCTTTTTATAAAGTTGAAAATTTTAAGTGCTATGCCGTGACACCATCTTTTGAATTGTTCTGGGGCACTGCCATTTCTGAACAACTGCACTAGGAGTTTCCAAGACAATAGTACCCACAATTCTCCAGAATGTTTGACACGTGTGACATCAGAGGGACTGTATAATGGTCAGCACAAGCACTTCTGTAATCATCTGACTTTGAGGATGAATTCCAGAAAGACACTTACACATTTTATTATTATTTTCTCTAAGGCAATTCAACTTCTTAGGTACGTTTTTTGACTACGATTCCAGGGTTAGAGTTGGGTTTTGGTGAATGTGTGGTTTGTTTTCTGGTCACAATTCCTGTGTGTTATTTTGATTAAGTCTCATTTTCTGGGTTATCTCACTTAAAATGCTATCTCTGCATCTCAAATCAGTAGGCAAAGTTGCAAAAATTTATATTAAAATGTACATTATTAAAGGTGAATAACACTGCTTTGCAAAACAGAAAAGTTGTTTTTGCTCTTGTCAAAAATATTAGGTGTTTTTTATAGATCTGAGGACACTGAATCCAAATCTAACAATGAAATTGATTTATCACTGCCAGTTTTTAAGAAACAAATAAAATAAAACATTTAAACTATATATTTAAAAGACAAAATGTTTATATATTTAGAAAATTAATCATTTATTCTTCTTTTGGCTGCTCCAATTAGGGGTTGCCACAGCAGATCATCTATTTCCATATCTTCCTGCCATCTTGTTCTGTTACCCCCATCACCTGCATATCCTCTCACCACATCCATAAACTTTCTCTTAGGCCTGCCTCTTGTCCTCTTCCCTGCCAGCTCTATCCTTAGCACCCTTCTCTCAATATACCCAGCATCTCTTCTCTGCATATGTCCAAACCAACGCAATCTCGCGTCTCTGACTCTCTTCCACCCGCCCTACCTGAGCTGACCCTCTAATGGGGGAAAAAAACACAATGATTTGAAATAATTAAATTTTCCAGTTAAATGTTCTTAAATAACCTTATAGTTTTTAAATATCATAATATGGATCTATGATAGATAGATAGATATGAAAGGCACTATATGATAGATAGATAGATATGAAAGGCAATATATGACAGATAGACAGATATGAAAGGCACTATATGACAGATAGATAGATAGATAGATAGATAGATAGATAGATAGATAGATAGATAGATAGATAGATAGATAAGGTATTACTGTGTAGTCATGTAGGCACAATACATAGAAAACAAGGCAGTATGCTCCATGGTTAGTTACTCTCTCAGGTGGGCATTAGCATATCGTAATCTCTTGGACCAATGGTGTGAGTTTTCTGCCTTTGACTTATACGACTGGCATTTTAAAATACCAGAAATGAAATGGTAAAATAAAGCCCCGATTTATCCGTGGGAGAACTTATATACGGTAGGTCATTACGATAGAAATTGATGAGAAGAATTTATAATTAATTGCAGAATTCCGGTATTTGAGGGTTCCTCTAGAGCAGGGATCTCAAACTCCAGTCCCGGAGGGCCGCAGTGGCTGCAGGTTTCCATTCTCACCCTTTTTCTTAATTAGTGATCTGTTTTTGCTGCTAATGAACTCCTTTTCCCTTCATTTTAATAGCCCTGTTTTAAAGGATTCAGTTCTCTGAATTGATTCTTTTCTTCATTAAATGACAGCCAAACAGAAATGAGACGTGAAACGAGATAACTGATGACCAGCTAAACTGGGGCTTCAAACTCCAACCAATAGATAATGAAAGACACTATAAAATAGATAGTGTAAAACTATCCTTAGCACCCTTCTCCCAATATCCCCAGCATCTCTCCTCCTCACATGTCCAAACCAACACCATCTCGCCTCTCTGACTCCCAACCGTCCAACTTGAGCTGACCCTCTAATGTCTTCATTTCTAATCCTGTCCATCCTCGTCACACCCAATGCAAATCTTAACATCTTTAACTCTGCCACCTCCAGCTCTGTCTCCTGTGCCACCGTCTCCAGCCCATATAACATAGCTGCTCTCACTACCGTCCTGTGGACCTTCCCTTTCACTCTTGCTGATATCCATCTGTCACAAATCACTCCTGACACTCTTCACCACCCACTCCACCTTGCCTGCACTCTCTTTTTCATTTCTCTTCCACACTCCCCATTCCTCTGTACTGTTGATCTCAAGTATTTAAACTCATCCACCTTCTCCAACTCTACTCTCTTCATCCTCACCATTCCACTGACCTCCCTCTCATTCACGCACATGTATTCTGTCGTGGTGGTCCTACTGACCTTAGACCTACACATATAATTGTTTTAAATATAATTATTACTTACAAAAAGCAGTCACTTGCTAGTTTTTTCCTCTTATAATCCTGTGAAGGTGATTCACAGTGGAATGACCGTCAGATGTCATTTCCACTTTCCACTACACGGTCTCTCCAGTTGAGCGATGTCCTGGTGAAACTTCTCCACATTAATCAGAGACCGCTCCCCATGTTCTCAGGGAAAAAAATTCCAAATAAGAGAATAGGAGATGGATTTTTAGGAAAGAGATTTGTTTCACCCAAGCACTTGATAGAGAGACACAAGCTCATCAAGTAGCTCCTCGTAGTTTTCCACCTTTATGTTCCCCAAAGCATTGTGGCACAGGCTTTATTTTCTTTAATAAAGGAAGGCTGTATGTTCTTTTAAAGGTTTGCTTACCTGTTGTCCGGTCAAGACCTTAGATGGATCAAACTCTACCTTACATAATTCTGTAAATAAACATTTAAACAACAACTTTCTCTCTTCTGGACGATAAAAAAGGCATCTTGTCTAACTTTCTAAATATAAATTTGTAGCTGCTTTGAAGGAATGTGTAGCTAATACATGATTTTGGGTTGTTTACACCTCAATCAACATCAAGAACAAGCAAGACTAACACTTTTTAGTTTAAAATATACTTCAAATGATATTCTGTGCACAAAAAAAACTTATGCCATATAACAAACATGATTTATTTAAAAACAAACAGAGAGAGAGAGAGAGAGAGAGAGGGGGTCAGGAGTCTGCGCTGATACGGCACCTTGCTGCACACACCACATGACAAACCTCCTCAGGATCCCAGACTAGGAACCGAGTGCAGCCATGCGACGGGTGACACCTCAGCACCACATTAGTTTAGATGGAATTGAACAATGTGAGGTTTTTTATGGAACTGTTTTCAAAATGCCATTTTACACTGAATCCGATATGTAAAGAACACAGTTTATGGTAGAGAAATTTTAAATTCAGAGATGGATTCAGTCAAACAAGTGCATCAATTTTTTGTACAGTCCAAAATTAGAAATTTGCTGAAAATATTCCAACAGGCTTGTGAATGCCTGAAGTTGGGGATCTCAAACTTGGACTTTTATTCAACTATTTGATTATGTTATGACTTAATATTTTAAAATTATTAACAAAATATATTCTTACAAAATGCAACCAGTGACTCTCTCTTATGTGCTGTGCATTTATAAAAAAAAAGCCTAATGTTTCAGTCTATTTTCTGTCAGCAGAAAGTTAAATGACGCCTTCAAAGTACCTGAATGTTCAAGACCCATCGCCGTTCTCCTAGTCCTCTCTCTAAGCTAAGAGCTCCCCACAACGCTTTTGCCCTTCATTTGAGATCTGGACCGATGGAAGGGACTCTGCCAAGTGTACGGAAAGAGAGGCTTTGATAGAGAAACCGCAGCAGTGTGCAAGTCTAAGTAGTAGAAGCCCTTTCATCAGAAACCCCAGCTTACCCACGTAAGCTGTGAGTACAAGTAATTGTCTCTATCCTCCTAACTGACTAGATTTTATATTGATATTTTTTTGTTTTAATAATATGGAAATAGAGGAAACACAATGGCACAATGGTTAACATTACTGCCTTAAAGCACCAGGGTTCAGTTTTCACTCTGTAGTCCGTGCGGAGTTTTTCAAGTGTTCATGTCCATTCTAGTTTATGAGGATGTGAGTTTTTATGTTGGCTTGTGACGAACAAGGAGTTAGCTGATTAAGTGCCTTGGGGGAGCTCTTTCAACAAAATTCCAGATGCTGGAAGGGCTCTTTTGCTAGTGTGCATGGTGATGCAACTACTTATTAAATGTATAAACTACCCATTGCTCATCATTGAGTAAGCTACCGGACATGTAAGTGAAAATTTATACATACTGGACGGCAAAGTACCAAATGTTACAAATTATTTAGTTTTTTGTTTACAATACAGAGGTTCCGGCTATATGAAGACCCACAATACAATGTCGATTATTTGTGACAATGTCTCTCAAAACAACTCTCCGTATCCCTGCGAAGCATTTTATTAATATAAAAAATGAACAAAAATTCACAGTAAAACACATTGAAGTTTTGTAAGTCTTTATGCGAGGGCTGAATATTAATAATAAAATTAAAAAAAAAAAAAGATACAAGCTGGACTGAATAAATGAGGTTAACAAAGACAGACTGACAGAACTACACATTGCACATCAAACACTGCGTCTGTGTGAGGCTTTATGGGTTGCTTCCCATGCTAGACTGGCACTGCTTTAGTTACCTCTTAAAGTTTTTTGAAGTGATGAAAACTAATAATCCTCCTCGTCGTCACTCTTCTTCCAATCAAAATGACAGCACAATCCACCTCAAAGCCTCCAGACACAACAACCAATAATCTTTAGTGATACAAGCTTAAGAAAACCATTCAGTTAACTATCACTGATTATGTGCCATTTGTTTTGAAAATTATTAATTTCACCATGCACTGTACTCTTAAATTCTACATTAAAAAGTTGTGTTACAATATGGGGAAAATTTGTGACACTTGGTCCTACTTAATAATATTTTACACTATTACTTATGGGAGAAACAGTAACATTTTTAGACTTTTCTTGGTCCATATTAGCGTAGCATAGCATGGACTCCTCGTAAAATTGTCCTTTCTGCGTTCCAAAACATCACCCACCACACAATGCTGATTACTTGTTACAATGTCTTGTAATATAACTCACCTCATCCTCCTGAAATACGCTGGTGGTATCTTCTTATATACAGTATTATGCTACCGTGGCTGTCCGTTTGTCTGTCCAGGATTTTAAATCACCTGTAGCTCGCAAACTATTTGGCCGATTGACCTGAAATTTGGTACACATATACTACGTGACATCTAGTATCCGTTTTCGGGGTGTTGATTGACCTCCAAGGTTATTCCTCTTTTTATTTTTATTTTATTGTAGAATCAACTCTCGGCAGTGGCCAGCAGGGCAGCACACATGTACGGGTGCCATACTCATCCCTGCCACTTTTGCCATCACTTCCCCTATCTTCATATCTTAAATCATTCTTGAGGCAGATTGAACACTTAAGTGCCAGCTTCAGTGAAAAATTAAGGAAAACATACTAAGTAATTGCAACACAAACACTGACTTAATCGGTTTTAACGTGAAAAGACACTGACAAAAAAAGAGAAGAAGCAGGACGCTAGGGTGGAGAAAAGAACAGCTGCTCAGGAAGCAGCAAGCGCATCAAACTTTGAGCAAACGAAGGCTAAACAGAGACTGAGAAAGAGGAGGAAAACTAGGAATGCTCAAGTCAAGTGTATTCACTGCAAGTTATTGTATATAAATAAATAATTAAGTTTTCACTAACGAGGGAAATTCATGATGTGCAGTGTTTAAAGGACGCATAAATAAAAAAAAGCCAAGATCGCATCACGCACACACACACACACACACACATTTATAGCCACATCGCCGTCACTAGATGTTGTACATGTGGTAACACTCTGAAAACATTAGCAACAAAGACATGCAGGTTAGGTGCATTGGCGATCCTAAATTGTCCCTAGTGTGTGCTTGGTGTGTGTGCGGATGTGTGTGTGTCCTGCAGTGGGCTGGCGCCCTGCCCAGGGATTGTTCCTGCCTTGCGCCCTGTGTTGACTGGGATTGGCTCCAGCAGACCCCTGTGACCCTGTGTTAGGATATAACAGGTTGGACAATAGATGGATGGATGGATGGATGGATGGAGGGTACAGTGAACATACATCAAACAAGCAAAAAGTCATTTATCTTGTATTTTTGGTTTATTATTTTAAAATAGGGCTAACTTTCATCTATATTTTGCTGAAACACATATTACATATGTATGATAATAAATATAAAATGCTATTATACATTTGCAGAATATGATTTTTTTTTTGTATAGAAAGAAAATAACATTATACATAATGTGCCACTAGAGGGTGCAAAAGGTTTACCTATGACAGCCTTCCCAGCTCACACAGCCCTTGAGTGGTCACAGTTTCTAAGTCAGCATTAGTTTGTAATAAAGAAAAAAAAACACACCCCGTTCCCTGTTTTATTTACTTATCTTTGTACAACTCTGCCAAAGAGCATAGGATGTCCTCCGAGACTGTGACACTGCAGGCCATAGCCACAATAAAGGAAACCTCCAACATGGAAAATGAGGGACATTCAAACACTGCACATACTGTACTTCACAAAGGAATAGAAATGTCTCTTGCACTTAAGTTGTATTGTTGTAATCTCTATATATAATCTTCATTTGGATCTTGATCTTTGTTTGTCCGCGAATGAATTAGAAGAAGGAGCACTAGATGGCAGTAGAGAGACAGCTAAAACATAGGCATTGCATTAAGAATCTGCTCCCGGCTTATACTACTGAAGACTGCAGTACGCCAGTCACACCTCAAAACACAGACATTCAAACTAAACAAATTGTTGTGCTTTAAATTAACTACAGAGATCTTCATTTAGATCTTGATCTTTGTTTGTCTGCGAATTCCACACATGCGTAGACCACCTTCCAGTTTAGTACGTTGTTGTTACTCACGGATGTCAACAATGTGCCGGAATAACGAAAGGGGTGGTGGACAGTGTTACGCTGGTTAGCTCCTGAGGCCTGGTTAGAGAATGAGATTGCCGAAGATAAAAGGTACGTGCCTACGTAACATATGAATGAAAGAAAGACAGTGGGTAAAATGAATGACAACGTAACAGCACGTTCCGGAAATTATTATTGTTACGTTGTAGCTGGCGAGTGCTGTGCGTCTCACAGTTGTACCGTGGCTTGCTCACATGTCAGTGACGTGATCCCTATTGATGCTTTAAAGAGCCTGGATACCTGTGTGCCCCCCTTTTATAGCCATTGCTCCATGTATATTGCCTTACTCTTTGGATTGCCACAAAGCAACCTGCGAGATTGGAGAAAGGTTGAGAAGACATCGTGAGAGGAAACGACAGCGTCGTGAAATACAAGACGGACTGTGAACGGACAGAAGCAGAAATGCTCCTACACCACCACATAATTATGATTCGGACAGTGATTCCAAGTAGGCCATTCCTATCAAATCAATGTCCAAGGGTTTTCTTTTCTAATTTTGTTTCCCTTATAAAAAATCATAATGCTGTGCGACGAAGGGCACAGACAACTTTAACACGCGCAACATAGTTGGCTGCACATGGCTAGTAAAAGATAATTCCGTTTCATTAGTTTACTTCATTATCTTTATTATTGTAAATAGAAAGCTAATATCTCTGTAGATCAAAATGTATTTTGCTTTTGTCCATTGTCTCAATGAATTTTCCACATAAATGGAAAGCTCTAAGCATGGTGAAGATTGTACACAATTAAAATGCTTATTCTTCTTTATTAAAAATCACTCAATTACAGTCTATATATGAGAACATTTTTATACGTGTAATTTGCATTATTACACAGTATAGTCTTGTGCTTTGCATCAATAATATAAATATTATATTAATACTATCTGTCAGGCACATGTGCTTCTGAGTCATCTTCAGGACCCTGAAAAGGTAAGCGGTAGTACCCCGAACCAAGTGGGGGCATCAGAGTAAATGTATTCTCCCTCTCAGTCCACAGTCTAGAAGCTCCAGGACCAGAAGAGTAACCACATCACTACCACCTTCTGCACCAAAGCCCAACCCTTCTGGAATCACTACATAAAAGGACAATGGTGTTCATTCCAAACCTGGAAACCGACCAGACCATTAGGCGCTCTCTAAACTTGCTTAGACACCTTTGGCTGTGGCTTTTGCACCCTCGGGTGCCTTTTCATTTCTGTATTTATTTCCGACCTTGTTAAGCATGGTTGTCAGGTGACTGCACCACACTTTTTTGGTTGCGTTTTGTTTTACAGATCCCATTCTCAAACTTCTTCATTCAAGTCAAGGACTTGGAGTCTGGAATCTATCCTGGCAGCAAAGCGAGAAAAAGCCATAGATAGAGTGCCAGTCTATGGAAGATATAAATTTTTAATAATACAATACAATAAAATTTATTTCTGTATAGCCCAAAATCACACAAGAAGTGCCGCAATGGGCTTTAACAGGCCCTGCCTCTTGATAGCCCCCCAGCCTTGACTCTCTGAGAAGACAAGGAAAAACTCCCCCCCCCAAAAAAAAAACTCTTGTATGGAAAAAAATGGAAAGGCAGTTCAAAAAGAGACCCCATTCCAGGTAGGATGGGCGTGCAGTGGGTGTCAAAAAGAAGGGGCACAATACAACACAACACAATACACAGAACAGAACAAATTCTCCATGCAGTATAAAAATAAAAATTTTACAAGTACGAAGCAGAATTTAACAGTAGATGATATCACATAATAGGATGTGGATTTGTTTAGAGTCCTGGAGACCTCAGCCATTAAGGTGCCTCCCCTTATTGGCCATTCCACAGCTGAGACAGCACTGGGCCAGCCAATCCGATGAAAGGACTCCTCTGCCACACGATTCCTGTGATCCACTATCAGGGATGACTTTACCTTAGGCAGGCAAAACAACATGGCACGTGGGCCACATCCCCAAGGGGAAATTGTCTTTTGCATGATCTCTGGAGATCAGAGCACAAGGTCGGCCATTGTATAGGGCCAATGGACCAATTTTCTGGTTAAAAGCCTTGCTCTAGGATTAAGCAGAGAAATATAATTATTATTGCTGTTGTTTTTTATTACTATTATTAATATTAATAATAATAATAATGCTGGATAAACTCCCCAAGTCAGCGTGAAAGAGATCCAGATGATCGCACTCCTCAGCATGGTCCGAACAACAAACTGAATTCAAAGGAGGGTATAATAATAATAATAATAATAATAAATATTATGATGATAATAATGACAGCTTCTTTAATACACATCACTGTCCTATGTGGGATGCACTCTGGACCCACCGGAGGCAGCTGTGAAAAAGGGAACAAAGACAAACTGATGGCTATCATGAACAATGCTGCACATCTGCTCCTCGACACACAAGCACTGAGGACTTTCAGCCACCGAATTAATCATCAGAAGTGTGTAAAGAAACACGAATGGGGCGCCTTTAACATTCGTACCAATATTCCTTTACCGTGCCTACCTGGGACTATGGCAGCTCTTTTAATTTTCAGGCAAATCAGACATTTTCTTTCTTTTTAGTATTTTCCTTCTTTTTTTTTTTTAAGCAATTCTTGTGTGTTATTTGTTTGTTATAATATCTATTGACCTTCTCTAAAAAGCCAAGCTTCCCTGGGACAAAGAAAGTACTATCTACCAAAAAAAGATATACGGTGTGTGTGTATATATATATATATATATATATATATATATATATATATATATATATATATATATATATACATACACTCACCTAAAGGATTATTAGGAACAGCTGTTCAATTTCTCATTAATGCAATTATCTAATCAACCAATCACATGGCAGTTGCTTCAATGCATTTAGGGGTGTGGCCCTGGTCAAGACAATCTCCTGAACTCCAAACTGAATGTCAGAATAAGAAAGAAAGGTGATTTAAGCAATTTGGAGCGTGGCATGGTTGTTGGTGCCAGACGGGCCGGTCTGAGTATTTCACAATCTGCTCAGTTACTGGGATTTTCACGCACAACCATTTCTAGGGTTTACAAAGAATGGTGTGAAAAGGGAAAAACATCCAGTATGCGGCAGTCCTGTGGGTGAAAATGCCTTGTTGGTGCTAGAGGTCAGAGGAGAATGGGCCGACTGATTCAAGATGATAGAAGAGCAACTTTGACTGAAATAACCACTCGTTACAACCGAGGTATGCAGCAAAGCATTTGTGAAGCCACAACACACACAACCTTGAGGCGGATGGGCTACAACAGCAGAAGACCCCACCGGGTACCACTCATCTCCACTACAAATAGGAAAAAGAGGCTACAATTTGCACAAGCTCACCAAAATTGGACAGTTGAAGACTGGTAAGATGTTGCCTGGTCTGATGAGTCTCGATTTCTGTTGATACATTCAAATGGTGGAGTCAGAATTTGGCGTAAACAGAATGAGAACATGGATCCATCATGCCTTGTTACCACTGTGCAGGCTGGTGGTGGTGGTGCAATGGTGTGGGGGATGTTTTCTTGGCACACTTTAGGCCCCTTAGTGCCAGTTGGGCATCGTTTAAATGCCACGGGCTACCTGAGCATTGTTTCTGACCATGTCCATCCCTTCATGACCACCATGTACCCATCCTCTGATGGCTACTTCCAGCAGGATAATGCACCATGTCACAAAGCTCAAATCATTTCAAATTGGTTTCTTGAACATGACAATGAGTTCACTGTACTAAAATGGCCCCCACAGTCACCAGATCTCAACCCAATAGAGCATCTTTGGGATGTGGTGGAACGGGAGCTTCGTGCCCTGGATGTGCATCCCATAAATCTCCATCAACTACAAGATGCTATCCTATCAATATGGGCCAACATTTGTAAAGAATGCTTTCAGCACCTTGTTGAATCAATGCCACGTAGAATTAAGGCAGTTCTGAAGGCGAAAGGGGGTCAAACACCGGATTAGTATGGTGGTCCTAATAATCCTTTAGGTGAGTGTATATATATATATATATATATATCAGAAAAAGAAAAAATAAGATATGTAGAACAATCCTATTTACTCCCCATTTAATACAATGTAATAAATGAAAAGAAACTGTAACATTTCTTTCAGGATTTTATTTAACATGTTCCATATTCCTACCCACAATATCTAGATCTACTGAATTTCAGGCAAAATGAAAACAGGAACCTGTAATTGCAACTTGATGACAAGTGTTCATTCACTGAATAACGACATTCATTCTGATCAAAGGTAAATGAAGACCTTGAAAGTCCTTTTGCCTGTACTGTCGCCTCCTCCGATATCAGCAGGGCCGCTATGGACACAGAGACTGCTATTTACACATCTGTGTACAAAGACAACTCATTCATCCCCAAAGCAATGATTTAATGAACTTGCCAGTTTCCTGAAGCTGTGAATGTGCCGCACAAAGGCCGGCATTAGCTGCGCACACAGACAATATTGTGACTGAGATCACTGTTAATTGAAGCTTCAATTGCATTTAATTTAATTTTGTAATATTTCTATCATTTATCATGTAGTTGGTGACACAATTTTTAATGGACCATCTCACTAATTTTAAAATATCTTTTCAAATTCTAAAAGACATTTTATAGATATACATTTATTTTTTTAATGGAGAAAAACACCACCCAAGCTTGAACATACTGTAGGCCCATTTCTTTCACTGTCTCTTTCAGCACCCACTATAAATCTGCCTGAGGCGCAGGAGAGGCAAAGCCCACTCAGACAGCAGGAGGTGCAAAGCAAGAACACTTCCATGAAAAGTAAGAACAATTCCAACTGAAAGGAGCTCAGACAGCAATGTTGAGTTAATAATAAATAATAATAAAATATTATTTAGAGCACATTTCCCATGCTAAAGGCCAACAGACACCCTAAGTTAAATAATTCATTTCAAGTTTATCCAAACTGATAAAGTACATATCGGCTAGGCCACTGGACCTTAAAACACAAAGGTGCATGTTACATTCCCACCCCTGTCTAACTGTGTGACCCTGAGCATCCCACTGTGCCAAAACTGTAAAGTTACTTGTGTCCTGCTCCTGTGATTGACATTGGGTTCACAAGGGGTCATACATACAAAAATGACCACTTGAGTGGACAGCACCCCTCCTTTAACCGTCACCTTATCGTGGTGGAGGGGTTTGCGTGTCCCAATGATCCTAGGAGCTATGTTGTCTGGGGCTTTATGCCCCTGGTAGGGCCACCCAAGGCAAACTGGTCCTAGGTGAGGAATGAGACAAAGAGCGGTTCAACAAACCTCCAATGATGAGCGTAAACTTTGGACGACATTTTCCCTTGCCCGGACGCGGGTCACTGGGGCCCCCCTCTGGAGCCAGGCCTGGAGGTGGGGCTCGATGGCGAGCGCCTGGTGGCCGGGCCTGCACCCATGGGGCTCGGCCGAGCACAGCCCGAAGAGATAACGTGGGTCCTCCTTCCCATGGGCTCACCACCTATGGGAGGGGCCAAGGAGGTTGGGTGGTGGCCGAAGGCAGGGACCTTGGCGGTCTGATCCTTGGCTACAGAAACTGGTGACGTGGAATGTCACCTCTCTGGAGGGGAAGGAGCCTGAGCTAGTGCGCGAGGTTGAGAGGTTCCGGCTTGTTATAGTCGGACTCACCTCGACGCACAGCTTGGACTCTGGAACCAATCTCCTTGAGAGAGGCTGGACTCTCTACCACTCTGGAGTTGCCCCGGTGAGAGGCACAGAGCAGGTGTGGGCATACTTATTGCCCCCCGACTTGGAGCCTGTGCATTGGGGTTTACCCCGGTGGAAGGGTCCTGACTGTTGTTTGTGCGTATGTGCCGAACAGCAGTTTGGAGTACCCACCCTTTTTGGAGTCTCTGGAGGGGGTGCTGGAGGGCATACCTTCTGGGGATTCCCTCGTACTACTGGGAGACTTCAATGCTCACGTGGGCAATGACAGTGAGACCTGGAAGGGCGTGATTGGGAGGAATAACCTCCCCAATCTGAACCCGAACAGTGTTTTGTTATTGGACTTCTGTACTCGTCACGGATTGTCCATAATGAACACCATGTTCAAGCATAAGGGTGTTCATATGTGCACTTGGCACCAGGACACCCTAGGCCTCAGTTCGATGATCGACTTTGTGGTCGTGTCGTCGGACTTGCGGCCATATGTCTTGGACACTTGGGTGAAGAGAGGGGCGGAGCTGTCAACTGATCACCACCTGGTGGTGAATTGGCTTCGATGGTGGGGAAGATGCGGTCAGACCTGGTAGGCCCAAGCGTGTTGTGAGGGTCTGCTGGGAGCGGCTGGCAGAGTCCCCTGTCAGAAGTAGCTTCAACTCCCACCTCGGCAGAACTTCAACCACGCCCCGAGGGAGGTGAGGGACACTGAGTCCGAATGGGCCATGTTCCGTGCCTCTATTGTTGAGGCGGCTGACCGGAGCTGTGGTCTTAAGGTGGTCGGTGCCTGTCGTGGCGGCAATCCCTGAACCCGTTGGTGGACACCGGCAGTGAGGGATGCCGTCAAGCTGAAGAAGGAGTCCTATAGGACCTTTTTTGTCCTGTGGGTCTCTGGAGGCAGCTGATAGGTACCGGCAGGCCAAGCGGAATCGGCGCGGTTGTTGCTGAGGCAAAACTTCGGGCATGGGAGGAGTTTGAGAGGCCATGGAGAGCGACTTCGGACGGCCGAGGAGATTCTGGTCCACCGTCCGGCGTCTCAGGAGGGGAAGCAGTGCAGTGTCAACACCGTATATGGTGGGGATGGTGCGCTGCTGACCTCGACTCGGGACGTTGTGGGTCGGTGGGGAGTACTTCGAAGACCTCCTCAATCCCACTAACATGCCTTCCAATGAGGAAGCAGAGCCTGGGGACTCTGAGGTGGGCTCTCCCATCTCTGGGACTGAAGTCACCGAGGTGGTCAAAAAACTCCTTGGTGGCAGGGCCCCGGGGGTGGATGAGATACACCCGGAGTTCCTTAAGGCTCTGGATGTTGTAGGACTGTCTTGGTTGACACGTCTCTGCAACATCGCATGGACATCGGGGACAGTGCCTCTGGATTGGCAGACCGGGGTGGTGGTCCCCCTCTTTAAAAAGGGGGACCGGAGGTGTGTTCCAACTATAGAGGGATCACACTCCTCAGCCTCCCTGGAAAAGTCTATTCGGGGGTTCTGGAGAGGAGGGTCCATCGGATAGTCAAACCTCGGATTCAGGAGGAACAGTGTGGTTTTCGTCCTGGTCGCGGAACAGTGGACCAGCTCTTCACCCTTAGCAGAGTCCTGGAGGGTGCATGGGAGTTTGCCCAACCAGTCTACAGGTGATTTGTGGACTTGGAAAAGGCGTTCGACAGTGTCCCTCGGGGAATCCTGTGGGGGATGCTCCGGGAGTATGGGATACCGGACCCCTTGATAAGAGCTGTGTCAGAGCTTGGTCCGCATTGCCGGCAGTAAGTCGAGCCCATTTCCAGTGAGAGTTGGACTCCGCCAGGGCTGCCCTTTGTCACCGATTCTGTTCATAACTTTTATGGACAGAATTTCTAGGCACAGCCAGGGTGTTGAAGGGGTCGGTTTGGTGGACTCAGGATTGGGTCACAGCTTTTTGCAGATGATGTTGTCCTGTTTGCTTCATTGGGCCGTGATCTTCAGCTCTCTCTGGATCGGTTCGCAGCGGAGTGTGAAGCAGCTGGGATGAGAGTTAGCACCTCCAAATCCGAGACCATGGTCCTCAGCCGGAAAAAGGTGGAGTGCCCTCTCAGGGTTGGGGGAGAGATCCTGCCCCAAGTGGAGAAGTTCAAGTATCTCGGGGTCTTGTTCACAAGTGAGGGAAGAATAGACCGTGAGATCAACAGGTGGATCGGTGCGGCATCCTCAGTGATGCGGGCTCTGCATAGGTCTGTCGTGGTGAAAAAAGAGCTGAGTCGTAAGGCAAAGCTCTCAGTTTACCAGTCGATCTACGTTCCTACCCTCACCTATGGTCATGAGCTATGGGTAGTGACTGAAAGAACGAGATCGTGAAATGAGTTTCCTCCGCAGGGTGTCTGGGCTTTCCCTTAAAGATAGGGGGAGGAGCTCAGAGTAGAGCCGCTACTCCTCCGCAACGAGAGGAGTCAGATGAGGTGGCTTGGGCATCTGATCAGGAGGCCTCCTGGACGCTTCCCTGGTGAGGTGTTCCGGGCACGTCCAACCGGGAGGAGGCCCCGGGGAAGACCCAGGACACGCTGGAGGGACTATGTCTCCTGGCTGGCCTGGAAACGCCTTGGGATTTTCCCGGAATAGCTGGAAGAAGTGGTCAGGGAGAGGGAAGTCTGGGCATCTCTGCTCAAGCTGCTGTCCCCACGACCCGACCCCGAATAAGCGGAAGAGGATGGATGGATGGATGGAGGGATGGATGAGTGGACAGCATCTTTAATAGAGGTTGAAATGGCAGTCTGGGCCTCAATCGGCTAAAGCACTCGAGTGGAAGGCACACGCTTGTTGGCTCAGACTTAGCGGTAACTTACAGTGTAGAGTTACTGCAGGCAGTCCCCAGGTTACGTACAAGATAGGGACTGTAGGTCTGTACTTAAGTTGAATTTGTATGTAAATCAGAACAGGTACATTATTTTAATAAATGCTATTATTGACCGAATGGAACCAAGTGCTCTGCCAATGACTAATGGAGTTTCACTTCTCTCTGACCTTTTTATTATTTCTACTTAATTTTGTTTTTCTCTTCTTTACTGTATCACCAGCACTCGCATCAGATTTGTGTTTCAGAGACATTGTTGAAGGGTGAAGGGTTAAGATGAGCTCTTCTGCACAGCACTGTACACGCTAACAGCAGGAAGGCACCCGTCGTCAATACGTCTGCTGTACTGACAAGAGACAACTTCCTGCTATTTATGTAACAGTACAAGCAGGCTTGCTATTGAGAATGAATGGGGGCGACGAGGGGCAGTTCACCACCCTCCCACCACATAGTCACCTCCACTTGCATACAGTATGCTGCCTGCAGCACCAGCCCACCGAGAGCAAACAGGGTGCGGTCAAAGGTGGGTAGTGAATCGCCCACCACCGCCCTATTCATCAACTGAAGCTGCCTACACTGCGCGAGCAGCAAAATCGCCCACCTCCAGCCTCCGTCCAAGCACCGCTTGCAGCGTCCCCAGGCCGGAGATGACAGAGAGGCAGTTACTGAGGAGCTTGCGTGGCGTCCCCCGGAAAGATGAAGGAGCAGCTGCGGCCCAAGTTGTATGTCAGATGTCTGTAACATGGGGACTACGTGTATCAGTGCTCCAATGAAGCAAAAAGAAAGTATGAAAGTATAAACTAAGCCAATGAACGTAACGGCATGGAAATCATTTTTTTCTCTGTAAGACTCTGCAGTGGTTGCACAGCAGTGTAACTCTCTGATTTCCAAGTCTCAGATGTGGCCATTAAGCTCTTTGTCTTAATCGTTTGAAAATAATTACAATATACCGACATATGACCATGTGATATACCTTGTATATTAATTGTACTCTGCGGATACCAGAAACTTCCATGGTTGTGAAGTTCTGATCTACATAGGAACTGCTTCTGATAAAATTCTCTGTTGCCAGGCATTACGGATGTTATTTTTTTCAACATTAAGTCCATTTCTCATTTCTCCCCAGTTATGGTGCCATCAGGAAGTATTCAAACCCCATCACCTTTTCACATTTTGATATGTTGCAGCTGTATGCTAAAATCAGATTAATTTTTTGTGCCTCATTAAACAATACTCAATACATCAGAATAACAAAGCAAAAACAATACTTCAAAAAATTTTCCAAATTTATTAAAAATAAAGAATTGAAATATCACACTGACCACAAGTATTTAGACCCTTTGCTGTGACACTTAAAATCTGGCCGAGGTGCTTCCCACACTGTCGTTCATCACCGAGATATTTCTTCACCTTGTTTGGAGTCAACCATGTATTCAATGCATCTGATTGGTTTCATTAGGAAAGGCACACGCAACTGTATGTAGAACCTCGACCGAGCAATGAGGCCAAAGGAGCTGCCTGCAGAACGTAAAGACAGGACTGTGTTGAGGCACAGGTCTGGGGGGGACGCAACAAAAAAAAATTCTGCAGTACTGAAGGTTCCATAAAGCACAGTGGGCGTCATAATTCTTAAACAGATGACGTCTGGAACAAACACACCTCTTCCTGTAACTGAGCAATCATAGGACAGGGGTCTCAGTAAAGCCCAAAGATCACTCTGGCTGAGCTCCAGAAAACCTGTGTGGAGACGGGAGAAACGTCCAGGAGGACAACCACCACTGCAACACTCCACTACTCAATTTTCAATTTCAATTCTTTATTGTCATGTGTACAAGTACGAGTACCATGTACAATGAAATGCTTGCTTGCATGTGCCACTGTAGACAGTGAACACAGACACAAAAAAAAAACACACACAATAAATAAATGAATATAATAAGTAAATACAATTTCCAGAATCCTTGGAATAAATAGAAACAGTGGCAGAAGTATATGTGCAGGTAGCAGTGGAGGTGACACAAGGTTACTGATTGTTCAGGAGTCTGATTGCAGTTGGGTAGAAACTGTTCCTGAACCTGGAGATGAGTGTCTGAATGGACTTTAGTCGCTTCCCCGATGGGAGGAGGGTGGAAAGTGGCAGTGCAGGGTGGCTGGGGTCCCGCCTGATACTGTTCACTTTCCTGAGACAGCGTGTAGAGTGGATGTTATGGATCGCAGGGAGTTGTGTCCCCGTGATCCGTTGTGCTGCGTTCACCACACGCTGCAGAGCTCTGCAGTCCTGAACTGAGCAGTTGCTGTACTAGGATGTGATGTATCCTGTCAGGATGGATTCCAGAGTACACCTGTAGAATCTGCACAGGGTTGTGGAGGACATCCGGGATTTACTCAGTCTCCTGAGGAAGTAGAGGCGTTGTTGGGCTTTCTTGACTACTGCCGCAGTGTGACTTGACCATATAAGGTCATCAGTGAGGGGGACTCCGAATGGCACCTAAAAGGACTCTTCAGACTGTGAGAAACAAGATTCTCTGGTCTGATGAAACGTAAATTAAACTGTCTGGCCTCAATTCTAAGCATCACGTTTGCCAGAAACCAGGCAGCACTCATCACCTGCTGTGTCAGAGGGCAATGATGAGGAAACTAGAAATCATTTCAGCTGATGACAGCCATTAAATTACATGCATCACTGACCTTCACGAACAGGGAGGATAGTAACCTTAGAAACCCCCATAAAGTACTCTAGGAACTATTGAGTGCATCTTTCTAAGTATTGACAATACTGTGCTTCTAGATAAAAGCAGTCCTCAAAAAATGTCCTTGTTGTTTCTGTAAACACAACAGAGTAGACAAATGTCATGGCATCTTTAAATAAATACTAGCGACTGAGAGGCCGATCGAATCGGGCTACAAATCCTACGTTTGTGAAATCCATACTTTGTCTGCAAATAACTATTTGTTTTTTTAAGTCCTTGAAATGATTTTGTTATCATGGCACTGATTTGTGCTTAAAATGGACCTTTTCGGCCAATGTAATGAAGAGCTTCCTGTTTAAATGGGGCTGCGAGACGTGAACTCAGTTCTTCGGCGCACCTCATTTGATTTTTTCCAACAAACAAATTTTCAAAACAAACCGTATTTTAAGACTCTAATTAGAGTCGGAGTAATAATTATGTTGGCGTGGTCATTTTAAATCTGAGATCGGCTAAAATTTAAACAATGACCGTTGTTAATACCCAGCCATCATTACTCAGTTTGCCAATAGATTTCAAAAGGACGGATGCCAAAACCGAACTGCGCAAAGACAGATTTTGACATACCAAGCAAATGGCGATACGTTCTGAATTACTTACGGTTCCGGAACTGTCGAAGGGTTTAAGTCAGTCGACGATGTTAGTCCTGGAAAGTACACCCCACCAAACCAACTTTCCAAAAACGAACCAAACTTACTGTTATCTGCTACAAACCAACACCGACTTACTATACTCGGCCATCCAGCGGCGTCACTGAAGCATTCGAACATTCTTAGCCAATCATGCAATACTGCATCCGCGTTTGCAACGTTATGTTCTAACTACAGAGGCAGAGTCCCATTGCATGGTTCTAACTTGTATTGAGTCGAGGTATTAATCATCATCATCATCATCAAGTCCTTCCGTGAGAACCGTAAATACAAAGAGGACTGTTTGACTTATGTTAGGTAGATTGCCCAGAGGGGACTGGGCGGTCTCTTGGTCTGGAACCCCTACAGATTTTATTTTTTCTCCAGCCTTTGGAGTTTTTTCTTGTTTTTTCTGTCCACCCTGGCCATCGGACCTTACTCTTATTCTATGTTAATTAATGTTGACTTATGTTTATCTTTTATTGTGTCTTCTATTTCTCTATTCATTTTGTAAAGCACTTTGAGCTACATTTTCTTTGTATGAATATGTGCTATATAAATAAATGTTGATTGATTGATTGATATTAACGCTAACACCATACATACGGATAGTATCAAATTATATATAAGGATAATCTAAGTGTGACGCCTTGGGTGGCACGGTGGCGCAGTGGTAGCACTGCTGCCTCACAGTTAGGAAACCAGGGTTCACTTCCCGGGTGCTCCCTGTGTGGAGTTTGCATGTTCTCCCCGTGTCTGCGTGGGTTTCCAAAGACATACAGGTTAGGTGTATTGGCGATCCTAAATTGTCCCTAGTGTATGCTTGCTGTGTGGTTGTGAGTGTGTCCTGCGGTGGTCTGGCGCCCTGCCCAGGGATTTGATCCTGCCTTGTGCCCTGTGCTGGCTGGGATTGGCTCCAGCAGACCCCCCTTGACCCTGTGTTAGGATATAGCAGGTTGGAGAATGACTGACTGACTGACTGTAATGCCTTCATTTTATATAGCACTGTTTAATAGCAAACACCACCCTAAAACACTTCTCATATAGAGAAGCAGAGCACAAACGTTGACACCATTTTTTTGTCACAAATGGAGCACAGACAGGTTAAGTGATTAGGTCAGGGTCACATAGTCAGTCACAGAAAAAACTGAAGCAGCAAACTCGAGGTTCATAGATGTATTTCTTAGCCACTATGTTACTCTACCTTTGAGAAACGACATGTTTTTTTCACGATTGATTCTGCATTCTGATGCTAAAATACTACAAAAGGTTTACAGAGCCTTAAATAATCTCGTCCTGTCCTTATTGTGGAATGACTGTCTCCTTACACTCCAAGTGTTAACCTCAGATCTTCAAATGAAGGTCTGCTTATAAGTCCAAGAGCCAACCTGAAAAGAAGTGGTGAGATGGGTTTTTGCTATTATGCACCTAAAATTTGGAATACTTTACAAACAGAAATTAGCCAAAAAAAAGTGCTGAAAATCCATTATTTTAAAATGGCTTTTCGTAGCTACATTTTAGTTGTACCTCTTTTAGCCACTATGGGCTCTGCGTTCTGCAAATCCCTACTAATCGCTACTATTCTCTGCTGTCTTTTCTGGTTCTTCTGTGGTGGCGCTCTGCACCACCACCACCTGATCAAGGTTCCACACTGCCCTCATGTTAATGGACTAAATGGCGGGTGTTCCAGATATCCACATGACCATCATCATCAATTTCTTCCATGTGAAGCCTGTATCAATCAATCAATCAATCAACATTTATTTATATAGCACATATTCATACAAAAAAATGTAGCTCAAAGTGCTTTGCAAAATGATGAATAGAAAAATAGAAGACACAATAAAAAATAAACATAAGTCAACATTAATTAACATAGAATAAGTAAGGTCCGATGGCCAGGGTGGACAGAAAAAACAAACAAAAAAAAAAACTCCAAAAGCTGGAGAAAAAAAATAAAATCTGACCACGAGACCGCCCAGTCCCCTCTGGGCAATCTATCTAACATAAGTCAAACAGTCCTCTTTGTATTTAGGGTTTTCATGGAAGGACCTGATGATGATGGTCATGTAGACTTCTGGCTTTCTGTTCATCAATGTTGGTGCATCATGTTGCTTTGAGTAGGTGGTGGTGGCGCAGGCTGCCACCACAAAGAAACCGGAAAAAGAAACAGAAGAGAGAAAGCCATAAGGACCAATTTTGACCTTAAATGTAAGGTAGAAGGCCTAGTGAGGGCCTGGGTGGTCTTTTGGCCTTGGAACCCCTGCAGATTTTGTTTTTTTCTCCAGCCTAACTGGAGTTTTTTTTTTGTTTGTTTTTTCTGTCCTCCTTGTCATCCAACCTTACCTTTTTATTACCTTCCTTTTCTTTGTTACATACCGTATACTATTATTGTCTAATCTTGCTTATGTTTTATATTAGCTTCCTTTTATTTCATTTTGTAAAGAACTTTGAGCGACATTGTTTGATTTTAAACGTGTTATATGAATAAATGTTGTTGTTGTTGTTGCAGATTATGAACAACAAGGGAATGACTTGCAATTAGGAGGATGAATGGAGATAAAGTGGTCACTTAGGCCTGTAGTTCAGTGCTTTAATAGTGTTACTTGTTCTAAATCACTTTCACCTTCTACAATTAATATAAATAAGAAACAAACATATTCAGACATTTTAAAGCCACACTTTTGAATCTCCATGAACGCTTGTCCTCATTCACAATGCTGTCACTGCGTTGTTCATTATTTGGATGCAACACTTTGTTAAAATTTCATTCTTAGAATTTTCATAGGCAAGTCATTAACGAAATATCGACCTCATTTTCACATCACGTGGCCGTACCTATGAGTCTATCACAATGCATCTGCTCAAGCAGTAAAATGCAGTCAGACAAAATGGAGGTAAAATCATTTGTTTCAGAGACAGCTACAAAAACACACCACTCATAGTATAGGTGTATGGCTATAGCTGTTCACTGTATGTGGCTAAATCTGTATTTCTATACAAGTACTTGAACACAAAATGAAAAAATTATAGTTATCGATAAAGCACGTCCAGTGAGCGCTTAACGGCACTGTATCATTTTGATACCAAAAACAGCTTCATTTGTTTTTGCTGAAATATTGTATACTTTTCTCATCTGCAGCTCATTTTCTATGGTCCCCGTAGCTAAAATATTCACAGATGGACACAGGCCAGCAATTCAAATGTTATCTGTCCTCACTCCCACTATTTCTGGAGGTCAAGCATTTTTAAAACAGACGAGGCCTACAGAAAAACAAGTCAGGCAAGTTGTCTGCTTCTGAAATGAAACAACCATAAATAAATGGAACAAATTTACAAAGTAATGCACTCATGGACTTTCTGACAAAACATAAGGATCTGCATCACATGGTGATGTCAACTTCAAAGTTAGGGTCTTTGAAATATGAGATTAAGTGGTAGCTCCCAAAGGATATTAGTCTAAAACTGCATGAAAAATGACGGGTCCACACACAGTTTATCCAAGATGGGGCCCAAGGGCAGTAAGGCTTCAATTTCTTTTTTCTTTTCTTCTTTATTTCACCTTATACAATTTCTTGTATTAGGAATTTGTTAGCTTTCATATACCCCTTGGGGTCAGATTGCAGGATCAGCCATTGTACAACGCTCCTGGAGCAAATGAGCAGAGCAGAGGAGGATCTCTTTTGACAGTAACGCAGATACTTAGGCTCAGAGCCACCACTTCACCCCAGTTATAGTCCTATCCCACGGCTTTACTACTATAGTGAATTCAGAAAGTATTCAGACCGTCATTTTAGTTTCTTTACATTTTATTGCGTTGTGAATTTTATGTTCAATGGAAAAAATTGTGCCAATCAGTCTACACTTAAAAAATCCTCCAGTACTTCTTTATATTCCTTGCTGCGTTCCCCAGTAAATAAGAGTTATCGCCAATATACTAACAACCCAATTGTGCTTTATTCACAATATGGAACCAATGTAGGAAGTATTTTAAGCTACAGAATATTTTATCTGTGACACCTCTACATGATAATCACCTTTTCCCACCCTCTCAAACGTATGCAGTTTTTAATGTCTAGAAAACATTTGGGATTAAATCACTTAGAGATCTGAACATAGACAACGTCTTTGCCTCCTATGAACAATTACACTCCAAATTTAACTTTCCAGCAACACGTTTCTTTCACTGCCTTCAAATTAGAAACTTTCTAAAACAAAACCTGCCCAATTTCCCTCACCACCCACCATCTCTATTCTGGAAAAAATACTGATCAGTCTTGAGGACTTGGACAGCATTTCTGTAATATATTAAAACATTTTAAAGTCCCTCCCTTTTAAAGATCCAACAGGACAGTGGAAATAGGATCTTTCATACAACATCTCAGAAAAGGAGTGAAAGGCAGGCCATGCACAGAATTCACTCGAGCTCCATATGTGCAAAGCATATAATACTTAACCTAAAATCATCTATCGAGCACATCTCTCTTATTTAAAATTGTCCAAATTGTTTTCAGGGCAAGATCCAACCTGCAAACATTGCAATCAAGCTCCAGCCTCATTGTACCACGTGTTTTGGGCCTGCACCAAGTTAACATCATTCTGGACCAAAATATTTAAAATCTTTTCAGACAGCTTTGGTGTTCCAATCAAACCTAATCCACTAACAGATGTGTTTGGTGGGCTCACAGAGGGGCTTCAGTGGAGAAGGGCAAACAAACTCTAATGGCCTTCACTTCATTATTAACACGTAGACTTATCTTACTCAACTGGAAGAATCCTACCTCTTTTAAATCAGTAAGTAACTGATGTTATATACTATTTAATATTGGAAAAAATCAAATTCTCACTTAGAGGATCTATGCAAAACTTTTTTAAAACCTGGAAGGATCTCATCAATAACATTTTAGAATAAGCATTTAAATTGAGGAAGTAGATTCTCTACCCTTTTTTATTCTATTTATTTCTTTACTTACTTACGTTTCCTACTATTAAAGTTTTACTCTGTTGGCCTAGCTCTCTTTCTCATGGGTGGGGGCTGATTTGATTTGAACTTCATTTTGTAACATTTGACTTGCTTGTGTGGAATGGTATTTGATTTTAATAAATTTAATAAAATGCTATAAAAAAAATACACACTTACCGTAGATCCCGGAATACAGGCCGACCCGGTATATTAGCCGAACCCCTTCTCTAACTACTAAATTACATGTATTTGCCGATGACCGGTATACAAGCCGACCCCCATCTCCAAGCAAAATTTTCTAAATTTCCTTAAAAGTGTCTCTTCGGGTATATTTATAATTTTTATCCGTGAGAATTTGAGACTGCCGGCATTTTTGATATATAATATAATGTGCATAATTTACCAAAACAATAATTTTTCTAATGTACTAACCAAAAAGTTATAAAAGTGCCTAGCCTACTTCGATTAAGCTAGGAAGAATGGCGGCACGCATGGTCGCAGTGGCTCAGGGCTCTCCTTTTCAGTGCACTTTTTTGTTGTTTTTGTACTTTTTTTTGTCCTTGTTTGTGCACGATCAGTTCGGCGAACATCCGCTACACCATTCAGAACCTTATAGACATCGATGTCCAGAGCCAGACATCTGTTTTTCGAGTGTTTTTCATCACACGCACAACATCCCAGACAACATAGCGAGACCAGCGGGCTCTCCGTGGATTGTTGTCGGGTCTAGGAGACGACACAGACGGAGGGGGAAAGCGAAGCGGGTCGCAGATCCGGCGTTATGCTAAAGCTAAAAAACAACCATACAAGCCCTATACAGAACTTTTTTCTGCACTGAAGGAGCTGCTTTTAATCTCATTGTAGATGCTTATAGTGACAATAAAAGGCATTCTATTCTAGAAACAATTTCATACTGTACTCACCATTTAATTTGACATCTTTGGGCTGCAGGAAGGGAGGAGATATTTCCACACAATGTCCATCTTCATTTCGATTGCGATCGCTTACTTTTACCTTCTCTTCCTTCCTTAGCAATTATGTGTCTTGCTTGCATGGTCTTAATGAATTATATATAGGTAAATCACTGCAATGACGGAAATTACATCCACAAACACATGTATCTGGGCTCCGACTGACGCTACTAACGCTCTCGGTTGTTTGTTTACAATCACGCAAGCGGATACACGTGACGCATCCGTTTTCGTACGCAAGATGCTGATCGTAAATCAAAACAAAAATTTCATTTTAAACTTCCCGATAATTTATTATAAATTTTATTAATAAAATCAACAACTAAAACACTTTTTTGAATAAATTCTTTATTTAATTTAAAGTACCGGCATGCAAAGTTACTTCTTCACCTGAAAGATGGCTCTGTGGTTTCGTCATTATTTACTTCCGTATTCATCGGCAAAACCGGCATTGCGCTGGAAATCTTGAATCTGAAACGATACTCGTTGTATAAACCAACCCCCAAACTCCAAGCCAAAAATCTAGGACGAAATTCTCGGCTTATATAACGGGATCTACGGTAATAAGCCTTAATGACAAAGTGACAGGATATTTTCATTAAGGTTTGCAAATATATTTAAAAACATCCAGACATTTTGCTGCGGCACTCCACATTGTGCTCAGGTGCATCTTGTTTGCTTTAATTCTCGTCACAACGCGTCTAGAACTTGATTGGAGTTTTTGGACGTTGTTTAGAAAGGCACATGTGTACCCGTGTATGGAAGGTCCCACAAGTCACACCGTATGTCAGGACAAAGTCCAAGGACCTCCCCTTGTAGACGTCCTCAATCAGTTTGTGGTGAGGAATAGATCAGGTCAGGGGTATATCACTAATAATAATGGTATCAATAACTGTGCAATGGAGGAAGTCTGGAACCACCAGAACTCTTCTTACAGCTGACCATTTCACAAAAATGAGTAACCGGGCAAGAAAGGCCTTATAGAAATAAAATGTATCATTATTATCATTATTGGGTCATTAAGGAGAAGGAAAAACCCAGCAGTCACTCTAACAAAGCTTCAGAAGTCCTCTGCTCCGATGGGACAACCTGTTAAAAAGACGACCATTTCAGCAGCACTCAATGAATCAGGTGACAGCCCGCTAAGAGTTTGCCAAATGACATTTGAAGGACTCTGACAGAATGTTGAAAAAGATTCTCTGGACTAATGGGATAAAAACTGAACTCTTTGGGCAGCATTATGTCCAGTGAAGACCAGGTACTGCTCATCAGCTGCTAATACCATCCCTATGGTGAAGCATGGTGGGGAGGTCATCATGCTATATCGGGGAGCAGGGACAAGGAGACTGATAAGAGTTGAGAGAAGGACCAATGCAGTCAATCACAGAGAGGTCCTGCTTCAGAGTGCACACAACCTCAGACTGGGGCGACGGTTCACCTTTCAGCAGGACAATGACCTGAAGCATACAGTGAAGACAGCATTGGAGTGGCTTCAAGAACAAATCTCTGACTGCCCTTGATTGGCCCAGCCAAAGTCTAGAATTAAACCCAGAGAGACCTGAAGATGGCAGTTTACCGATGTTTCTGATCAAATCTAATGGAGCTTGAGAGGCTCTTTCATGAGGAATGGGATAAACTGCTCAAATCCAGCTGTGAAAAGCTTTTAGGGGCTTACCCAAGGAGACTCAAAGCTGTAATTTCTGTGGACTTCTACAAAGTACAGAGTTAAGAGTCTAAATACTTCCATTAATAAAAGATTTCAGCTTTTAATTTTTAATAAATTTGCAAACCTTTTTAAAGACACGCTTTTTCTTTGTCAATATGAATTTCCCCTTGGGATTAATAAAGTATCTATCTATCTATCTATCTATATGGGTTACCGAGTGTAGATTGATGGGCAAAAATGTCAAGTTTATAGATTTAAGATTAGATTGACAAGACAACAAAGTGTGCAGAAAGTGACGGAGTCTGAATACTTTCTGAATCCCCTGTATCTGCAAAAAAGGTTTGTGCACTTTGCATGAACAGCACATGGTATAATTCAACTGCGGTGTGTTTGGTCTAACACACTGGTGATGTTTCAGCCAAGTGTGGTTTGTCAACAGCAAAAAAGCTATAATATAAAATTGGCTTTAAGGTAATTACAAAGCATGGATATACTCAACATGCCGCTCCATCTACTGTACTTCTGTGACCAGTTTTGATTAAATCCCAAGTAAGATGTAAAGTTTTTTTTTCAGTTACCAGCAGTTACTTAACTCGGCAGTGACATTCATGTCTCTGGTGACCCTTCCTTTGAAGTCTTTAGACAGATTGGGAAAGCATGAGTGGGTCAGAGGTTGCCAAAAAGGGGTGTGTGGCACTCCTGATATCTCTGCAAAAGGACGAAGGTCCAAGTCTTTAGAGTCCTGGTGCTTTCTGTTTGTGAGACTTGGACGCTATCCAGTGACCCAAGATGAACACTGGACTCCTTCAGTACTGTGTCTCTCTGGAAAATCCTTGGGTACCATTGGTTTGACTTTGTGTTGCTCATGGAGTCCCGAATGAGGCACATTACCTGCATTATGAGGGAGCGTCAGTTACAGCACTACAGCCATGTGGCGCAATACCCCGTGGGTGATCAGCTCACAGAATCCTCATTGTTGAGGCTGGACCAGGCCAAGGGAATGCCCATGTAACACCTGGCTGCGACAGACAAAGGGTAATTTCTGGAGGGTGGGACTGGACTGTGTGTCTGCCTGGTTGCCAACCAGGATCCTGAGCTGTTTCGTCGTGTGGTGGGTGTGACAACATACTGCACCAGTGCATGCTCCCCAGCCAGACCCGACCTGTTACCAGCAGTACATTCCCATTTCGTTTCAGACTGTGGTCAAGTGATTAAGCTGAACTGTGCAAATCACAAGGTTGTCCATTTATTCTCACCTCTCACTCATTTTTTGATCCTTAGCAAGACACTTAACGTTCCTCAAGTATTACTGGCACCCTTTGTGAAATTGAGCAAGAAGGGTTAAAGAAAAAAATCCCTATTTGCTGAAGAGCTGCCATTCAGCACTGAAAAAATGAGAAACATCTGACTTTTAATTGACACAAGTTAATTCAAAGAAAAACAAAGCAGTCATCAAGATACAGATATTTATAACAAAAACACATGCGCCACAATGTTGGCACCCCGGCATTTAATACTTTATACAACCTTCCATAGAATTATGTTTCTGGACTTCTCTAGTGCCTTCAAAACCATCCAACCTCTGCTCCTTAGGGACAAGCTGACAGAGATGGGAGTAGATTCACACCTGGTGGCATGGATCGTGGGCTATCTTACAGACAGACCTCAGTATGTGTGTCTTGGGAACTGCAGGTCTGACATTGTGGTCAGCAGCACAGGTGCGCCGTAGGGGACTGGACTTTCTCCAGTCCTGTTCAGCCAACATACATCAGACTTCCAATATGACTCGGAGTCCTGCCACGTGTAAAAGTTCACTGAGGACACTGCTATGGTGGGCTGCATCAGGAGTGGGCAGGAGGAGGAGTATAGGAACCTAATCAAGGACTTTGTTAAATGGTGCGACTCAAACCAACTACACCTGAACACCAGCAAAACCAAGGAAGTGGTAGTGGATTTTAGAAGGCCAAGGCCCATCATGGACCCCGTGATCATCAGAGGTGACTGTGCAGAGGGTGCAGACCTATAAATACCTGGGACTGCAGCTGGAAGATAAATTGGACTGGACTGCCAATACTGATGCTCTGTGTAAGAAAGGTCAGAGCTGACTATAATTCCTTAGGTGGCGTCCTTCAACATCTGCAATAAGATGCTGCAGATGTTCTACCAGGCGGTTGTGGCGAGCGCCCTCTTCTACGAGGTGGTGTGCTGGGGAGGCAACATAAAGAAGAGGGACGCCTCACACCTGGACAAACTGGTGAGGAAGGCAGGCTCTATTGTAGGAATGAAGCTGGACAGTTTGACATCTGTGGCAGAGCGACGGGCGCTGAGCAGACTCCTGTCAATCATGGAGAATCCACTGAACAGGATCATCTCCAGACAGAGGAGCAGCTTCAACGACAGACTGCTGTCACTGTCCTGCTCCACTGACAGACTGAGGAGATCGTTCCCCCCCCCAACACTATGCGACTCTTCAATTCCACCCGGAGGGGTAAACACTAACATTATTCAAAGTTATTGTCTGTTTTTACATGCATTTTTATTACTCTTTAATTTAATATTGTTTTTTGTATCAGTATACTGCTGCTGGATTATGTGAATTTCCCCTTGGGATTAATAAAGTATCTATCTATCTATCTATCTATCTTTGCCAATAAAACAGTACAGAGTCTTCTATTGTAACCTTTTATAAGGTTGGAGAACACAGAGCATGGCATTGGAGCCCATTTGCCTTCATAAAATCTCTTCAGATCATCCAGGGTCCTCGGCCCTCTCCTGTGGACTTTCCTCTTCAGCTTGCTCCACAGGTTTTCAATAGGGTTCAGGTCAGGGCACTGAGATGTCCATGGCAGAACTTTGATTCTGTGGTCGGTTAACCATTGCAGGGTTAATTTGGACATGTGTTTCAGATCATTATCCTGCTGGAATTTCCAGTGACGACCCAGTTTTAGTTTCCTGGTGGAGGCAGCCAGGTTTTGATTTAAAATCTCCTGGTATTTCATGGAATCCATGATGCCAAGTACCCCAACAATGTTTCCAGGGCCTTTGGAGGAAAAACAGCTCCACAACATCACAGAACCTCCACCATATTTCACAGTCAGGACAAGGTTCTTTCCATTATAGCCATCCTTCTTTTTAAACCAGACCCACTTTGTGTGTTTATTGCCAAAAAGGTAAATTTTTATTTCATCAGACTACAGAACACGGTTCCAGTCAAAGTTGTTTTACCATTTTATAAACTCCAGGGGCCTCATGTATAAACGGTGCATACGCACAAAAATGTTGCATACTCCCACTTCCATGCTCAAATCGCGATGTATAAAACCTAAACTTGCCGTAAAGCCACGCACATTTCCACAGTAGCTCATTCCCTGCCATATACAAGTTCTCCTCGGTTTTGCAAACTGGCGGCACCCAGAGCCAAAGTAGCGCTACTGTTCCTGTGTGGTTTCCCTTTCTTTTTTAGATTCACATCCCCGACGCAGATTTATAAATACACTGAAATTAACCGCATATTGTGTATTAGTTTAATGCATCGGATTGTAATTAACCAGTAACAATATAATGGTCCACAGAATGGGCAAACTATTCTAAATACCATAACTGCTTTAGTGTTGTTACTCTCACTGCACCTTCTTCTTTTTCTTCTTTCAGCTGCTCCCGTTAGGGGTTGCCACAGTGGATCATCTTTTTCCATATTACTCTCACTGCACCACTCGGAGTATTTATATCACTGTATCTGAGTGTGAATCACAGCTCTACAGCAGCTGATCAAAAAGAGAATTATCGGGATACAGCATCAAGCCCACGCTGCCTCAGCCATGCTGTCTATTGAACTGCTCTCATATGACAAACGCTTCAGAGCCTTTCCTGTACGGACCTCGCGGTTCAGAAACAATTTCATCCCAAGAACTATAAATGCACTCAATCAATCAATCAATCAATCAATCAAGTGCTCCTTGTAGAACGCTTTGCATTTATAAGTACAATCACTTCACTGTAAACTTGCGATACAGCTATAATATTGCAGAACCAGCGGCACTTTATAAAGCGCGTATCTACACATGATTACGATATCATTTTTAAGATGAAATGCAGCAAAATATATTTATTACATTATACAGATAAAATATTAACATCATTTAAATAATCTATATTGTTAATAATTAAACATGTGAGGACACGGTGTCGCAGTGAGCTGGCGCCCCGATTATTCCTGCCTCTCGCTGTATTTTTGCTGGTGCTGGCGCGACACTAGAAATGATAGATGGATATAATAATTAAACATGTACTACAAAGATATTTCAATGTTCCTTAAAAGTTTTGAAGAATCGGCGTTCTAAGCTTATAGATGGCTTAACGTTTATTACAGAGCTGATTGTGTGGCGATCAGGTATTTGGAGAAAGAAAAGAAAGGACAGGAATTGGAGGTTAGTTCGTTTGAGAGAGACAGTACTGCTGCAATAAATTATTTCACTGAAGGTCACGCACGGAGCAGCAAGCATCTTGCATGAGGCAGGAACAATCTCTGGACAGGGCTCCAGCTCGTCACTATCACTGCACCATCGTGCTCCCATGTTTAATAACATGCTTTAACTCCTATCATCGTGAAAATTATATCAAGTATACATCTCAGTATTTTAATTATTCAGAGAGCTGTAATATCAGGAATGTAATGGATTCTGTGTCCTGTCGGAGGAAGAGAAAGCCCGGAAGCACGTAGTGATTCACGCACACAGAGCACATTGAAGATCAAATACAAAACAAAGCATTTAACGTGCTACTTCAGTTACGATGGGATTTGAGAAACTAGTAAATTAAACGATTTAAAGATGAAGTTTATGTTCTGCTTTAATGACAAAATAAACTATATGATTAAAGTGGAAATTTCAAGATTAAAGTTGACATTTCGTGCTTTTCTCCCCCATTGTGTGCCTATTTTTTTTCTCTGTACCCTAATAAGCTTTCATATGATACTCGGACGGTGGGCTACGACTCGCCTTTTCACGGCGACTTTGATATCTGACAACTTTTTTATTTCGGGCACTATGTGACGTTGTGAACTTGAGCTTTCGAGTTTCTCCGACACTCCATGTCACTTCCTTTTGTTGTTTATATCAATGTTTAAACCAACAAATAGTACCCTTTTCCTTGCCTCCACTTGGTATTCGCTGAAATTCTATTCCCCAGGTGCTTTTGCCACAGTCTATTCACAGAACGCTAATCTTAAGGACTATTTATATTGATTTGCATATTCAAAGAGGCATAATTCTGGGAGGAGACGGAGCGGGGCAGCAGGCGCGTGGACGTGCGTTACTTTTCACGATGACCGGGATTTATGGAGCAGAAGAAAGTAAAAGCTGGCAAACGCATATCGCTATACTTCCCCTGGGCCACAAGAGGGCAGCCACCTTGGTCTGCATCTCAGCCACGAGATCAGAGCTTAGAAGCTCAACCCTGTTGGGGCCCATGGCCACCACCAGGGGGCACCCAAAGGATTATAGAGCCTTGGATTGCAGCACTTCCGCCACACCCAGAAGTGCTGCCAGAAGAGATTCCAAGCACACCCAGAGTGCTTCCGGTTGCTCATGAGGCACTTCCACCACACCAGGAAGTGCCGCAAGAAGATCAGAGGGCACCTGGAGTACATCCAGGTGGATATAAAAGAGGCCACCTTCCTCCAGTCGAGAACCGGAGTCAGGAGGAAGAAGACAAAGCTTGGGAGAGAAGAGCAGACGCGGTGAAGGAAGAACCATTGAGAGTCCCGGACTTTAGAAAGGTGTTTGGTGCAGGGGGCAATGTGTTGTGTGTGGGACAATTCTGTAAATAAACAATGTGGGTAGTTTGGAACTGCCAGTGCCAGTCTGTTGGTGTCTGGGCTGGTTTACCACAATATATATCACAGCATTGCCTGTAATCTTAAAAGATTGCATCATGTGAAAATCCCGAAGGCATCCGTTTCAGAGATGCAAGAACCAATATGTCTGGCTCCAACAATCAATCCATTGACCAAAGTCACTTAGATCATGCATTTTGTCCATTGTAATACTTGGTCAAACACTATCTAAACTTCTTGATGAGGTCTCCATGCTATAAATATTTAAAATGCAGTCACATTATTGGCTGTTTGAAAGAGTAGGCTATCAACATTAACAAGCGGATGGACCCAATAAAATAGCCTCCCAGTTCATCTGCCAGAATTGTTATGGTGCATTTTGTAAATGGTTTCCAGGAATCCAAATCCTGTGCTATAAATGGACGAGTCTTTTAAAAACCTCCTTGAAAGACAATAGCATGCTCTTAATAACAACCTAATATAAAAAGAGGATATTAACTCTCAGAGACTCTACTGGTGCTATTTCCTAGTCTTAACTTTAATGGAGTTAGTAAAATGAGTAAATAAAAATCAATATGTGTGTGTAATCTAATGGGCCAGTTCTCCACCTGTAGAAATACGAAAACAAGTGTATGCTGCACTCACTTTCAATAAAAGTGTTAATAAATATCTTCTTATATAATACGCTACCGTAGCTGTTCATTTGTCGGTCCAGGATTTTAAATCACCTGTAGCTCGCAAACCATTTTGCCTATTGACCTGAAATTTGGTACACAAATACTACGTGACATCTACTATCCGCATGCAGGATGATGATTTTTATTGATCTTTTTATTTTTATTTTATTGTAGAATCAACTGTCGGCAGCGGGCAGCCGTGCAGCACATATATACGGGCGACATCCTCATCCCTGCCACCTTCGCCATCACTTCCTCTACCTGTTCATATCTTAAATTATTCTTGAGGCAGGTGGGAGTCTTTTTAAGAAAAACATATTAAGTAATTGCAACACAAGAACAGCTTTAAAGCAAAAAGATGCTGATGGAAGAAGAGAAGCAGCGGGCCGCTTGGGTGGAGAAAACAAGAGCTGCTCAGGAAGCAGCAAGCGCATCAACCTCTGAGCAAACGAATGCTAACCAGAGACAGAGAAAGAGGATGAAATCTAGGAATGCTCAAGTTTAGTGTATTCACTGAACATTACCATGCAGTCCGCCGTTACTGGTAACTATTAATGCCACTTTTAAAAGTGGAAGAAAATTAAGCTGGTCAACATCCAAATGAGAGTCAAGAGAAAAAAAAACTCCTGCAAATCCCAATAGCTCAGTCTATCAGACATACAAGAGACTTTTCTCCATACTTACCAGTAATAGTACCGGCATCTCTGCATTCTCTGTAGTTTGGCTCATCCTCTAATTTCAGTGCCTCACTCACATAATGCTCTTCACCGGTGCCTGATCTACAGGCTAGCGCTGGGCAATCACTGGACTCTGAAGAGGGCAGGGCAATGGCCGAGGCGTTGTGGTGCGAAGCTGTGGCGTCCAGCTTGGCAGCTTTCACAGGGGAGTGCAATGTGCCATTAGCAGAGCCAGCACTGGCAGCAGCGTCGGGAAGGCAGAAAAGCAGGCCAGGCTTGCTCTTACTACCAGTGTTCTCCACGTACCTGTAGAGAAGAAAAAGAAGAGTACGTTATCCTAAGATGCAAAACAGAGAGGGAAGATGGACAAAACTTGTTTCTTCAGCTGACAGGCACTAAAACAGCCCGATTAAAAATCGGTAAATGAGTTTGCGGTTTTACTTATTGTGGTAGAAGAGATACAGTATAAAAAAAGTTATGAGAAGAAGCCAAGCTGCTGCAAAAATCTATTTAAACCACATCATATAATTGAGGCTCTGGATTGCACAGTGACAAAAAGTTGAGGGCTTCCTATCTTGTTTGTACGTGAAATCCTCAAAATAACTACAAGATCTAAAAGATAAAATAGAAATCTACAAGATAAAAATTTGGATGCGACTGTCAGTAGACTTTGCACCCTAGGAACCAAGTTACCCAAACTATTCTCTAACGTGTCAGTAATTATTTACCACTCTGATGCTCATCTTTCTGATCATAAAATACTGTATATACTCGTGTATAAGTTGGGTCTTGAAAGCCGAAAAATCGATCATAAAATCTGCCCCCGACTTATACGCCCGTTCAAAAATGCGACACTTAAAATGATTTTTTTTCACATCTTCTTGCCTCCTCCAATCTCGCAACAGTTTCTCAGACACATTGAATTTTTTTGCAGCAGCACAGTTACCAATTTCTTTCGCTGTTTCAATGACGTTTAATTTAAAACCAGCTTCATATTTTCTTCTGATCGAACACTCCATCGTAGATAAGGGATGCTCTTACGATAAAGGGTGTGAGATACAAAAAACACACAGCACAGTGCAAACATCGTTTCTAGATAGATAGATAGATAGATAGATAGATAGATAGATAGATAGATAGATAGATAGATAGATAGATAGATAGATAGATAGATAGATAGATAGATCAGGTATTACTGTGTAGTCATGTAGGCATAATACATAGAAAACAAGGCAGTATGCTCCATGGTTACTCTCTCAGGTGGGCATTAGCATATCGTAATCTCTTGGACCAATAGTGTGAGTTTTCTGCCTTTGACTTATACGACTGGCATTTTAAAATACCAGAAATGAAATAGTAAAATATAGCCCCGATTTATCCGTGGGAGAACATATATACGGTAGGCCATTACGACAGAAATTGATGAGAAGAATTTATAATTAATTGCAGAATTCTGGTATTTGAGGGTTCCTCTAGAGCAGGGATCTCAAACTCCAGTCCCGGAGGGCCGCAGTGGCTGCAGGTTTCCATTCTCACCCTTTTTCTTAATTAGTGATCTGTTTTTGCTGCTAATGAACTCCTTTTCCCTTCATTTTAATAGCCCTGTTTTAAAGGATTCAGTCCTCTGAATTGATTCTTTTCTTCATTAAATGACAGCCAAACAGAAATGAGACGTGAAACGAGATAACTGATGACCAGCTAAACTGGGGCTTCAAACTCCAACCAATCTCTTAATGAGAAGCTGATTCTTGTTGTTAAGTAAACCTGTTATTTAATTTCATGGCTTGTTGTTGCTCTCATTCTGCCACAGCAGACATTTCCAAAACTTTCAAACCGTCAAAATGTTTTGGTGACCTGAGAGATCAGCCTTTATTTTCAGATATTGACTGGTGGGCACAGGTGATCTGGTCATGCGGCGGCTTGTTTTGTGTCTCATTATTGTTTGGTTGCTAATTAAGGAAAAAGAAACAACTAAGGGGTTCTGAGTCAAGTTAATTAAAACAAAGGCAAAAGAAGTTGATTAGCAGTAAAAACAGGTCACTAATGAAGAAGATGGTTAGAATGAAAACTTGCAGCCATTGTGGTCCTCTAGGACCGGAGTTCGACACCCGTGCTCTAGAGTGCCTCTTTCTTTTGCACGATTTGGCTCAAAAACTAATCAGCACGTCATCATCTCATAACAGGCTTAAGTTTCGAGTTTGGTATTTTTCCACCCAGTCGTTTTAACTCCAGACTGTCCTCAGGAAACTTTGACACATAGACGAACACACATCCATCATCGAGATATTGATGTTTTCGATATCAGGGGACCCTAAAACAAGATCCTTTAAAAAGCAGAGATCAAAATTTTTGACAAATCTAAAGTGTTCAATCCTCCCCCATAGACGCTAGGCTATGGTGGGTGAGGGCGCAAAGCAAAAATACAAATCTACAAGATAACTTGTACATATGAATTCATATTTCAAAAATATGAGATAAAATTACACAACAGCATAAGCAATGTGAGGCTCAGGGTTAAATAATTATGCAGGATGCAAGAGTTAGGGCTCTTTGTTTCTCCATCTCTTCCATCCTAAGCGACTCATTAGGGAACTGATCAGATAAAATTATTACACACTCGCTCTGTTAAAGTGAACTTCATGTGAAGACACGTGGTGTCTGTCGCGGTTTTACTGAAGCATCTTGTGGTGTCATTAACTCATTAACATCATACAATTATATATGAAGGACAGCAACTTCGGTCAGGCCTGGATGGGAAGCAAGCCAATCACTGAGCACACGCACGTATTTGTCGTAGAATATTCTTATCCAGGAATTCAGTGAGAATTTATCACAGCGTAACAAAGCTGGGCTGGTTTGTAAAATAGTCACCCCTTTGTATGCTAATGACCAACATTTTTTGGTATCTTGCCTTTATTATGTATTGCTTACTCATCCTGGCCCATCCCTTTATGCTAATAACCAACACCCATTGGCGTCTCACCATCATTATCTTCTGTTCTTTTTGACCATGCCCCCTTCTTGCCTATTCTCACGTGCAATGGAAAAACCTAGTAACTGCCATTTTGGTTTTTTGGTTCGAGTTTTTTTGGTTTTTCCCTATACGGTAGCATTGATGGCCAAATATGTCTTCATTCCTGTCATAGCACGACGGAAGCAGTTAGCATGTACACAGTACTTTACTTTACTGTACTTTACTTGGCAATAATGGATACAATGAGGCTATTAGAAATAAACTGGATACATTAGGATTAAAAGTCAAGACGGAGGTAAAAAGCTTTGGGGTAATTGTTGACTGTAATCTGAATTTTAAATCACATATTAATCAAATCATTAGGACAGCATTTTTTCACTTAAGAAACATAAGTAAAGTTAGACCTCTTATATCACTGAAAGATGCTGATAAATTAGTTCACGCGTTTGTTTTCAGTCGACTAGATTACTGCAACGCACTCCTCTCAGGACCACCCAAAAAAGACATAAATCACTTGCAACGAGTGCAGAATGCAGCTGCTAGAATACTAACTAAGAAAAGAAAATCTGAGCACATCTCTCCAGTTTTGATGTCACTACACTGGTCACCTGTGTCATTCAGGATTGACTTTAAAATTCTGCTTATGGTTTATAAAGCCTTAAATAATCTCACCTCATCTTATATATCAGAATGTCTGACACCTTATATTCCAAATCGTAACCTCAGATCCTCAAATGAGTGTCTCCTTAGAATTCCAAGAACAAAACTTAAAAGAAGTGGTGAGGCGGGCGGGCAGCCTTCTGCTGCTATGCACCTAAAATCTGGAATAGCCTGCCAATAGGAATTCACCAGGCTGATACAGTAGAGCAGTTTAAAACACTGCTGAAAACACATTACTTTAACATGGCCTTTCTATAACTTCACTTTAACTTAATCCTGATACTCTGTATGTTCAATTCATCATAATAACTACTCATGGTGGCTCTAAAATCCGTACTGACCCCTTCTCTCTCTTTTGTTTCTTTTTCTGGTTTCTTTGTGGTGGCGGCCTGCACCACCTCCACCTACTCAAAGCATCATGATGCTCTAACAATGATGGATGGATTAAAAGCCAGAAGTTCACGTGACCATCATCATCAAGTCCTTCTGTGAGAACCCTAAATCCAAAGAGGACTGTTTCATTTATGTGAGGTAGAATGCCCAGAGGGAACTGGGCAGTCTAATGATCTGGAATCCCTACAGATTTTATTTTTTTCTCCAGCCGTCTGGAGTTTTTTTTTTTGTATTTTCTGTCCCCCTTGGCCATTGAATCTTACTCTTATTCTATGTTAATTAATGTTGATTTATTTTATTTTCGTACTGTGTCTTATTTTTCTATTCTTCATTATGTAAAGCACTTTGAGCTACTTTTTGTATGAAAATGTGCTATAGAAATAAATGATGTTGTTGTTGTTACATACTGCAAGACAAAAACCTAGCAACTCCACTGACCAAAGAGGAAAGACCAAAAACCGATGAAAACGTTGGGTTACGATCACAAGATTTAAATCAAAGGTGTTGTTTATTCGTGAAAAAAAAACAATATTGTGTATGTGAAGCTCAGGAAAAACGAACTCTAGAGATCGTTAATCATAGGGGCGACATCATTTTCTCAATTCGCCAAAAACCTGAAATATGTGACTTACAAGGTTTTTCCACAGTTGGCGAGTATTCTCCACCCAGTCCTTTGGGATAATATTTTGGGATGTTAACTCTATTTCTGCCAATCTCTTTTTAGTGTAGCTGCTGGTAGGGGAGTTTGCAGTTCGTGTTTTAACATCTTATCTATTTTGACTGCTGCCACAGCTGCTGTTAAGTCTAACCTTGGCGTCATGACGGCTTTCAGTGGTGCTTCTCTCAACTCCATAATTAGAAATGAACAATGTCTCTTATGTTCTTTGTCAATTAGAAGAAAATAAGAAGCAGCGCTGTATCCATCTTCAGAAACGTCTCCAAAATGATGCATTTGTGCAGACTTATGTGACCAAATCCAATTGGTTTAATGCACACGTTCACATTGTAATCCATGAGTACTTTCAAATCAGCCATACATTTTTTCCATTGCTGGGCGTACTTAACTTCCACTTCTTCATCCCATCCATATTTCTCTTTACACAGTTCCCTTAGTGAGAAGTCAAGCAAAATGCCCCGTTTTATTGGTTAAGTAAAAATATTACAATATGCAAGCATTCGAGGCAACTCAGAGCCCTTCTTCAGGAAAGATGTAAGAGATTACAAGATTACCTAGGCTATACAAAATGTTTTATGTTATTATTTTATTAATGAACCACGTATGTGAGTGGAATGATTTGTGTTTTTAAATGTACCGGTTGTTCTTGATTTCATGACAGGGCAGAGTGGTGGCTCTGAGGCTAAGGATCTGCACTGGTATCCCAAAGGTTGCCGGTTCGAATCCCCGTCACTGCGAAAAGAGATCCTCTGACTCTGCTGGGCCCTTGAGCAAGGCCCTTAACCTGCAATTGCTCCACGGGTGACTGTACAATGGCTGACCCTGCACTCTGGCCCCAAGGGGTATGCAAAAACTAACAAATTCCTAATACAAGAAATTGTATAAGACGAAATAAAGAACAAAAAAAAAAAAAAGTTTGTTCATGAATGTGTTTTGTTTTTACTTTAATATTCATAAAGTGTGTCTCTTGTGCTCTGACAGTTAACCCTAAGGGCCATGATGACACAGTGACTGAATAGGTGACGCAAAATGTTTCATAGTTTTTTGTTTACTAAGTGCGTTCTTTAAAAAATGCTTGACAGACTTCTGTGGCACTGAGACATGTTTTGAGTCTTTTCTCTGCTGAAGAAATTCCAAGTTTGCTTCTTGACCAACACTTCAAACTTTATGGAAGAGTATTCAGCGTTACCATCCAGACATTGGCAGCAGCTCGGCTGCAATCTATGCACGGACAACTATTTTCTGTGGTTCAGTGCTTTTTGCACATTTGTTTTGATAGAAATATTATAGAACTACCTGGTTTATTTATTTATGACGTGTTTAAATTTATGAAGTGTTGTTCCACACTTTATCACAGGTTGTCTGGAGACTAATACTTAAGAGAGAAATGTTATGTGTAAAAGCTGAATCAACTGTCTCCTCATTCATAAGCAATTCCAAGACAAAATGGTGTTTGTTGGTTTTTTGAGTCTGTGCCTGATGGATATTACGTGGCCTAGCCGGGGTTAGACTTGGGATTCCTGGCCTGAGTAAGCTTCCCAGTGCGGCCCTGCAGATGTGTGTGCCTTTCCTACTTAGTCTAATCAATTGAATTGACCACAGATGGACGCCAAAACAAAATGTAGAAACATCTTAATGATGATCAATAGAATGGAATTCCCTTAAGCTAAATTTCAACTGTCATATCAAAAGGGTTTGAATACTTTTTATGTTGTGATATTTTAGTTTTGTTAACATTATACAAAGTTACTGTCTGTTATACCTGCATTGTTATCACTCTTTAATTTAATATTGTTCTTTATCAGTATGCTGTTGCTGGAGTATGTGAATTTCCCCTTGGGATTAATAAAGCATCTATCTATCTATCTATCTATCTAAATACTTCTAAAATCCTGTTCTCGCTTTGTCATTCTGGGGTATTGAGCATTGCTTGACGTGGGGAAGAAAAAAAAAATTAAACAATTATAGTACAATGTTGCAACAAAACAAAATGAGTAAAAAGTGAAGGGGTCTGAATACAGTAGATTTACATTTAATTATTTGGCTAATGCCTTTATCCAAGGCAACTTGCAACATTTATGATACAATTGGTTCTATTTCTTTTGGTTTTCCAATTAGAGAACAGGCAGGTCATGTGACTTGCTGCTGGCGTCACAGTGTAGCAGGATTTGAACCCACAACTCAGGGTTTGAAGTCTAAAGTCTTAACCACCACACCACACTGCCTGCCTATACTAAAAAAGATATGTGCATTGAGTACTTAATGTAGTCAACGGTCAGACTTAAACTTAAAAAATGAATAAGATGTACTGATTTTCATTAATCTTCACGATATAAAGAGCACCAATTAAAGAGATTACGTAACAAATGAGCATCTGTAATTCATTACTTTATGAATGTAATAACTGGCCATTGCTAATTATGATCTGGTTTCCTCTACATTTGCTTGTGGTGTTTCTATTGCAGCACATTCTCAGTTCCTGTGCTTAATTGCTCCATTTATGCAGGGTGCCCTTGAAGTTTGCTTTTAGCAGCAATATCATCTCTGTCATCTCTGCATTAGGGAGCAAGAACAGACCACTTAACACACAAAGCAATATGTGCCACCTGACACGTTTTAATGCAGAACAGCACCACAAGTAAGCCAAACACTGCTAATGGAAGGAGGCAGAACTTAATAAAGAATCTAAAAATATGGATCTGGTCTTCATAAACAGCAATACTAGAATTTGGCTTTTATCACCTTTTCTTTGAACTAATGTCATTTCATTTTAATGGTCTTCCAGTGGTTTAAAAGGCTGCTGCCACAGTCTTGGTTTCAGGAACCTCTGGTGGTTCCTCTATGCTGGCTTTCCATTTAGAACTTTACTACCGACATATGAAGCTGTTTATATCAGCACTCCAGAATAATTAAAATGTATTAGAATTATATATTAGAACATTAGAACAATCTAGATGAGAACAGGCCATTCAGCCCAACAAAGCTCACCAGTCATTTCCACTTATTTCTCTCTATTATATATGAAGCTGTTTATATCAGCACTCCAGAATAATTAAAATGTATTAGATAGATAGATAGATAGATAGATAGATAGATAGATAGATAGATAGATAGATAGATAGATAGATAGATATGAAAGGCACTATATAATAGATAGATAGATAGATAGATAGATAGATAGATAGATAGATAGATAGATAGATAGATAGATAGATAGATAGATAGATAGATAGATAGATAGATACTTTATTAATCCCAAGGGGAAATTCATTAGAATTATATATTAGAACATTAGAACAATCTAGATGAGAACAGGCCATTCAGCCCAACAAAGCTCACCAGTCATCTCCACCTATTTCTCTCTATTATAATAAAAAAAAATCCTGGGACGCAACAAGACTTTTTAGCCTGGGACAAGACGTGACTTTTTCAGAGAGATACTTTCACATCCCGCAAGACGAGACTTTGGGCCAAGAGATTTAACTACGCCCGGGGCCGGAAATAAAAGACAAAGAGTAGATGACAAAGTACAGGTAGAATGTCGTAAAGAATTCAAAAATTCTTAAGTGATACACATGCAGAGCAGGTTAGAGATAATGAGAGTGCTAAAATTCGAAAGTCTCAAAAAAATGATAGTAAAGATCGCATTAGGGTCAGCTCAGGTTGGATGGTTGGGAGACAAAGTCAGAGAGGCGAGATGGCCTTGGTTTGGACATGTGCAGAGGAGAGATGAGGGGTACATTGGGATGCTAAGGATAGAGCTGCCAGGTAAGAGGAAAACAGGAAGGCCTAAGAGAAAGTTTATGGATGTGCTGAGAAAGGGCATGAAGGTGATGGGGGTGATAGAACAAGATTACAAGGACAGAAAGATATGGAAGAAGATGATCGGCTGTGGCAACCCCTAACGAGCAGCTGAAACAAGAAGAAGAAGAAGAAGAATTGGTGTCACTGAACAACTGAAATCTATGCTTGCCCATTACATTTTCATTGTGTATTAACCAACACTATAACAGCACGATCCCCAATACTCAGGCCTTTTCTTAGTACCCATTTCTAACACTTTTTGTTTTAGAAAGGCTCATATTTCAAGTGACTTACAAATGATGACTGCATCAAGACGTCTGAAAAATGCCTTTATGTGCCAATATATGAACAGTGAGATCAGGGAGAAGCATTTCCATGAAGAACATTTATTACAAAAAACTAATCACAGGCATCTAACGTACAACACTCCAATCTTTAATGAACCACCAAGGAATTCTCAGCAGTGTAGGGATCTGAGAAACTCTGCATTTCATCACATTTTCTTAGGACAATGAACTTTGTCATTAAAAACTGAAATGCTGTTTTTTTGGTTAAGTCATTCATTATACAGATTATTTTTGTGTGTTGTTACTTCCCAATTGCACATAGATTGACTGGTTGTATATAATGGTAGTAATCTTCTTACTGGTATCCTTGTATCCAATTTTTATTTCTTATATTCATCCATCCATTATCCAACCCGCTATATCCTAACTACAGGGTCACGGGGGTCCACAGGGCGTAAGGCAGGAACAAACCCTGGGCAGGGCGCACACACACCCCCACACACCAACACACATGGGACAATTTAGGATTGCCAATGCACCTAACCTGCATGTCTTTGGACTGTGGAAGGAAATCCACGCATACACGGGGAGAACAAGCAAACTCCACAGAGGGAGGAAGCGAACCCAGGTCTCCTTACAGCGAAGCAGCAGCACTACCACTGCGCCACCGCGCCACCCTCTATTTGTTATATAGTAAACAGGAAATGCATTTGATGAGATTTTAATGGGATCAATGCACTCTCTTTGTCATATCTGACTTCCATTTTGTGTTCCTGGGAGAAAACAAACGCTGCCTATTATTACAAACAGTTTAAAAGCCATATCTCCGGCAAAATGGCCTCAGTAGAGAAGGCCTGACTCCTGAAAGTCTCAAGGACAGATATTATTGAAGTGTTTTGGGATAAGAAATAGAAACTTGAAAGCATAAGTGAACTGTTCTTAACAATACTCAAACTGAAGGACAGTGAACTGGAGTGACAACCAAACAACAACGTGCAACGACACAGACCATTCCTTACACCCCTACCATTGATTTTAACACACCCAGTCGATTGCTACATAAAAATGTTTGTGTCGAGTATCTCAAATATTTTCACAACAAAATCTAATTCCTAATTTCAGTTCTTCCTTCTGACAGGAGTACAAATAATGTAAAAAGTCCTTTAAAACAAAGTAAACAAGACAACGGCACAGTAACAGACAAACCCAATGAACTTCTTCTTCTTTCGGCTGCTCCCATTAGGGGTTGCTACAGCGGATCATCTTTTTCCTTTCTGTCTTCTGCATCTTGTTCTGTTACACCCATCACCTGCATGTCTTCTCTCACCACTGGAACATTTGCTTTTGGCACAGTTTTATTGTGTCATAATTAAAAGAAATATCAACCAAATGATCGATTGCTTTCTACTACAGCACACAATTTTATCTTCAGTTTAAAGTACAATACAGTAAACTTTTTCAGCAAGACCTAAAACATGATCCACAATTGGAAACTCCAGCACAGGGGTCCTCAATCACATTCCTGGAGGGCCGCAGTGGCTACAGGTTTTCGTTCCAGCCAGTTTCCCCAATTAGAACTCCGCTCTTGCTGATAATGAAACTTGCTATTTAACTCTAGGCTTTGTAAGCGCTTTCATTCGTCAAAGACAAATTTTAGTTACACTGATCAGAGGTCCTCCATTACAGTTCTGGAGGTGCGCAGTGGCTGCAGTAATTCATTTCAACCATTTTCTTAATTTGAACCCATTTATTTACTACTAAAGCAATACAGTTGTTGGGATTTTAGTGATCTGGCCTGTTACAATTCTGAACCATTAATAGCCTATTTAAGTGTTTAGCAGCTGCATTTAAAATTGTTGCCTGTTTAATTAAAAAGGCATTACAGTAGTACCTTGAGATACGAGTGCCCCAACGTATGAGTTTTTTGAGATACGAGCCGTCACTAGGTCGATTTTTTGCCTCGAGTTACGAGCCAAAATTCGAAATACGAGCCATCAAAGAGCTTGTCGCCGCACATACAGAGGAACTAACGACGGAGGAGTTGACGGGACTACAGACACGGCAACATACGGAGGTTCTGCAGGAGATCGGTATCACGGAGGAGGTTACCTCATAAAGTAAGATAAAGGAAGTGTTTGCAATTTGGGAAAAAGTTTCGAACTTTAAAGAAAAGAACCATCCTGAAAAAGTTGCAACTGATAGTGCAGTGGAGCTATTTAAAGATACTTGCCTAACGCTTCTCTTTATTAAAAAGAAACATCCTACAAAAGTTACAACTGATCGCGCAGCAGCTCTATTTAATGACACTTGCCTAACGCATGAATTTATTTAAAAGATAACCCTGAAAAAAATTGCAACAGATAGTGCAGCGGACCTATTTAATGACACTTGCCTATCAATTGACTTTATTGAAAAGAAACATCCTGAAAAAGTTACAACTGATCGCGCAGCAGCTGAATTTAATGACACTTGCCTAACACATTTTAGAAACATTCTGAAAGACAGGATGAAACTCATTGGACAGGTTTTTATCGAAAACCCCTGCAGATGAAAGTGAGGAAGGTGCGACGAAAAGGGCAAAAATCAGTGAATAACATTCAGTTATTTAGTTCAGCCTTTCTCCACCACCTCCGTCAGCATCTTCAGCTCGTCTGATCTCCAAGGTAAATGCTGTACATTATACTGTACTTAATAAAACCAGTTTATTGCAGTACATTCTATTGTATTGTGTTTTTATACAATATTCATACATTTTTCTTATTTAAAAACATGTAACAAAAAAAAAAATGCAGTGTTCTTTGGGGGTCTGGAATGGATTAATGGCATTTCAATTCATTCAATGGGGAAAACTGATTTGAGCATTTTGACTTAAGAGCTCGGTCACAGAAAAAATTAAACTCGCATCTCAAGGTATCACTGTACTTAATAATGAAAAGCAGGTAACCAATAAACCAGCAGCTCTCCAGATAAAGGGCTTCCTTTTAAACCTGTGCATGTGCACCATGAAGTATCTGTGTTAAAAATAAATAAATCTCTCTATTATATAAAAAAAATCTTGGGTCGAGACGTGACCTTCTCAGAAAGACACTTTGACACCCCGCAAGAACAACCAATTTAAAACAAGATCACGGCCATCTATCCTCTCAGCTGTTGGAATGCTTTTGGTAGACACACTTCATGTGCTCCCAGCTCTTAAAAATTTTATACGCTCAAGCTCAAGTTCAAATTCAAGCACTTTATTGTCATAAAGGGATCTAGAAGGTTGCCGGTTTGAATCCCGTAAATGCCAATAGGGACTCTGCTCTGTTGGGCCCTTGAGTAAGGCCCTTAACCTGCAATTGCTGAGCGTTTTGAGTAGTGAGAAAAGCGCTATAGAAATGCAAAGAATTGTGTAACACAACGAAATGACTTTTTGTGACAGCCCCAAGGTGCATTTAAAGTCAAATAATTCCAAATATGTCGTATAAAGTGTTAGGTGATCAAGTAACCTGAGCAAATTATTATTGCTCAAAGTACTGCAGCATAATTTGTTATTGCACCTGTTAATGAATAGTACATTACATGTTCTATATTGTATTACATTAGTATATTGCACATTACCAATATGGCTTATTGCACATGTTCAATTAAAAATGATCTCAGACTGAGGAGATTCAGAGTTCAGAAGGTTTATGGCAGATGGGAAAAAGGCTGTTTATTAGTCTGTTTGTGCGTACTTCTAGAAGGCACCTCAAAGACTAAGCAAAGAAGAAAGAGCAGCGCATCGAAAAGAGATCCAAAAGCGCTGGAAAGAAAAGAAGGCAAAAAAGAATGCAAAAAGGAACAATAACAATCCATGTGCAAATTCTGAAAAGAAGGAAAGTAATAATCAGCCCGGACCAAGTGGAATTAAAAACCTCACATGTCCAAATCGGGGTCAGAAATAAAAGACTTCATAAAGACGTTCAAAAACGTTGGCGTGATACACATACAGAGCACAAATATGAAAGAAGTAAAATTCGAAAGTATCCAAAAAAAGAAAGTAAAGATCGCATTAACACAAACAAACAGAAATTATTACTCAGTGAAATAACGGAACAGCAAAAAGAGATCGAATATATGGATATATGTGATATGTCAGAATTATGTAGATATTGTAAGGTTTTAAAGTTTGAGTCGGAGACTTGTAGATCGTCTAATTCGTGTTGCCTCCCAAAGAAGAGGCGTATCTGCAAGAATGAAAAGATTTGTTCTTCGGTGAAAGTGAAATCCACAAACACTACAGGCAAAATATCAGAGTCTACAATAATGTTTTTGCGTTCGCATCATTCAATGCTCAAAATGTAGATTTACACAATAATGGACCATATGCTATAAGAATCTGTGGTCCCGCGACAATTAAAGCTACGACAAGTTTAATTTCGTAGAAACCACAGTTTGGTCAGGTGTTTATTTCTGATCACGGAGAAGCGATGCAACATAGAATCGAAAGAGCATGCAATAATTCCCATAAAAATACATTAGAATCGAAAGAGCATGCTATAATTCCCATGAAAATAACAATCTCTTTAAATTGTATATCCATTTAGCCAAACCCGGTTGTGGGTGAGTGCAGCAAGCAAATAAATAAATGAGAGGGGGATTGGAAGGATCGTTAAGTTTAAATCTGTTCTGGTCCACAATGCACATGGGTAATGTCCTCAGAGAAGGAAACTCTACTGTGCAATTAACATTTCCCTTGTTTGAATGAACACGCTAACAAGACAAATAGTTAAATACCAAGTTTCATTATCAGCAAGGACCGTCTTCTAATTAGAAAAGTAGTTGGAAGGAAAAGCTGCAGCCACTGCGGCCCTCCAGGACCGTGATTGAGGACCCCTGCTCCAGCAAACTGTAGTAATGGAAAATTCTGGAAATTTTGAGGAAAAGGCATTGCAAAAGTTAAAAATGTTAGAGAATACAATGACTATTAAGTAATTGGAAGACATTAACACACTAAATACAGTACTAATGAAAGGTAGCAAAGCACAGGAAAACAATAAAACGGCTCAAATATGGACAGCATTTAGCAAGTACTTCAAAGAAGTTAAAGCTCAAATTGAGTAAAATACAAATCTGTGAATAAATGCACTGGAAAGGATGTGCAAATTCCTCAAACACCATTATCAGAAAATGCTTCTGAAATCAAAAACAAAAGTAAAAAGTACAAACTGCATGCGTGCGTAAGCACACTGCTCTCCAGAAAATGGTGAAAAATGGAAGCCCAGTTATCATTTGAGGGGTACTAAAATGCGACACGGTGCAGGGGCCGTAACTCTAGTTAAGGAGCAGTTCACCTTTAATCTTTCCTTACATACTTTTTGGAATCACTCCTGTCCCTTTATTTGTAATATGGAGACTAAAACAGCACACTGTATTCCAGATAAAGGCTCACAGGGATGCTCTATGATTCTGTTAGTCTTCTTAATCACTTTGTTATCGATCAGGCTCTGCTTTTGCTGTTCAGAGCTGATTCAATTATAGAGAAAACACTTTCAGAAAGTTAACAGTTTAGTAAGGGATATCATCTGCAGATAGACACAAGTCTCATATCTCACAGTAACGAAAAACCTTTAAAGCCAGTTAATTCACCAAACAATCTGTTCAATGCCGGCGGGGTTTTCTCTCTTGCAATGGCAGAGCTGGTACTGCTCCTCTACATCTTGAGATAACACTGATGAAGGCACCTTTGAATGGGAGTTGATTTGTTTCAAACCAAAAAATTTGTAAAATTTGACTCGCTTGTATGGAATGGTATTTGATTTTAAAAAATTCAATAAAATGTTAAAAAAAATGAATTCTTTAACATCTGAGGAATCAAACAACTGAATAAGTCTATCACGTTTACGGTGTGCTTAATAAGAATAAAGTATGTTTAAAAGGACTTTTCTGGTGTTTGTGCAATTCTGAACCCTAAACCTGACAAGTAGTACCAGAAGTGGGGTTGTATAAAATACTATCAATACTAAGAAGAGTATCGCTTCTGTACACTGCCTGGGTATGATTCCTTAGAAACATTAGGCAAATTCCACTCTGCCAAAAAGGCCTTCTTTTCAAAATAACCACAGAGCATCTACAAACCTTCAGAAGCCATTTGGGGAAACGGACTATAGGACTATCCAGTAATTAAACGTACATTTGCCTTCCAATTGAGAAGAAGTAAAAGTATTTTTTACTAACTAACTCTTTCAATCAATGGCCATTTGGGTTAAAAGCTAAACGGCTATTATAAAAGAGCAAAGGCTGGAATACTTAACAAATGAAAATTTCCATCTCTGTTGAGAACTGCCAGCAATTGGTGTCTGCCAGCATATAGTCAATAAGCATCTTGAATTTCACACAGCTTAGCTTAATGTCGCCGCAGTCAAAAGGCAAGCTGTTTAGAGTCAGTTTTCGCATGCGCACATGGAAAAGAAGTGTGACCTTTATTGTCAGTGGCTTCGCTGTTCTCTGGAAGGTTTTTACATAACACGACCCTCCTCTCTGCGCGTGCACACTCACACACACACACACACAGCTTCCCACTAGCAATTTGCAAGGCTTCTATAAATAGTCATCTACCCCATTGCAAGCCAAACATCACGAGCCAGCAGATCCTATTCCCTAAATGCATTAATATTGCCCAAGCTAATTTGTGCAAAGCTCTGTGGCCGAGACTGTGACAGTAAAAAGGACGAGGGAGACTAGGACTTCTGGCTAGTCTATCGAGTAATACTAGCTCAATTCAAAAAAACAAACACTTAAGATTTTTTAAAATTATACCTTAAAACTAATAAAAGCTGATGTGACTGTATACGCTTCATCACTGCTTTTACAGTACGTATAAAAAGCAGGCTAGCAAGAATTCAAAAAACCAGAAGGTACTGTAACAGTGTCTCAAACAGTAATGGCTTGCGGCATAAAGAATTCAATTTAATAAGTGCTTTGCCATTTTAAACTATGGAACATTCTTCTCGAGGATTTCCTTGGCCAATTGGTCACTTTGTAACCAGAAGAATGGAGAGCTGGGTTAGCAGCAGCTGTGTCTTTGTACGTAAACTGCTGCTAAGCTGTGTCCACCGTTCACATGAAATGTGCTCTTGGGTAGTGATGAAGTCAACTGCAAATAAAAAGCTGGCTTCTTAACACAGAGAGATGATGTGTCCTTCTGTGTAGAAAATAACTGATATCATGGAGGTTTGTGCAATAAATAGTTGTAACATCCAAACATCCATTATCCAACCTGCTATATCCTAACTACGGGGGTCTGCTGGAGCCAATCCCAGCCAGCACAGGGCACAAGGCAGGAAACAAACCACAAGCTGGGCGCCACCCCATCGCAAAAGTTGAAACATTCATAAACAAATCAATTCGTTTTTATTAAGTGCACTTTTGAGCAGCACGTTAGCACTGCTGTATAATGAATTTAGCTATTAAGGAATATGTCAGACAAAATACAGATAAAAGTACTATGAAATGTGACAATAAATATACAGGATGAGCCAAAATGAAGTACCACATTTCTCCAGGACATCACGCAAAGGTAGAAGCAGCTGGGTTGGGGTGGGGGAATTTTGATAGGCGACCCCTTGTAGTTTGTGCACGCTGGCATACTTTCGCTGTTGAAGCGCTCATCAAAAACAACGAATCCATCATCACTAGCGCCTTCCGAACGCACTTCAGATACTCCTAACAGTGACGTCCCAAATCAGAAAACAATTCTTCATTGTGGCTACATTTAGACAGACGGGTAAATCATTGAACAGAAAATCTCCAGGTCGTCCTCGGACTGTACGATTGAATACCTGAAAACATCCAAGCTGTAAGGGCATCAATTTTGAAGTCTCCTAGACGTTCAGCGCACATCTGCCTCATGCATTTCCAACAGGAGGATTTTGAAGGAGGACCTTAATTTCCATCTGTACACAATGATGGTAGTAAAAGGAACTCACTAAGAGAGACTGGGAGAGCCGTAGGAAGTCGTGTGTAAACATTCAGCAAACCGTTCATCGAGATGGCATCGTTCTGTGCAGCGATGAGGCACATTTCCATTTGAATGGTAGCGTAAACAAGCAAAACTTTGGCTGAAACCAACCCTCATGAACATCAGAGACGTGAGTATGTTACAGTTGGGTGCTCCATTGCAGAATTTGGCATTGTAGGGCCTTACTTTTTTGAGGAGGGGGAAGCAACGGTCATTGTCACTTCAGAACGTTACATTGAAATGCTAAGAGAACATTCGCTGGCCCCAACTGGAAGAAATGGATGCGGTGGATGCCTGCTTTCAACAGGATGGAGCAACAGCTCATACGGCCTGAGCAGAGATCCATGCAAGTGCTGCTGATCTCCCTGCGTGGCAATGTCGGGTGGCCTTCACGTTCTCCTCATTTCCCTCCATGCGATTTCTTCTTGTGTTCAAGTCGAAGGTCTAAACATATCGACCTCAAAACCTTGAAGCCTTCAAGGACACTATTTGCCACAAAATCGCTGCTATTGTCTTGAAAATGGCTGAACAAGTCATGAAAGCATTCAGAAATTGTCTCAAAAAGCGTATGACTAATGTTGGCCACCACCTTGAAGACATTATTTTTAAAAGAGTCAAAAAAATCGATTTTGCACCCTTTCTTGTGTCGTAATGAAATGTATTTTATCTCGTAGCGTTTCTGTAGAATAATGTTGGAAATGTGGTACTCTTTTTGGCTCACCCTGTATAATAACAAGAAAATTGCTAATGTGTCATGAAATACATTTGTGTTGCTGATTTCATTAGGTATTTAGTTTTCTCTTCATTTATTTCTTTCTTTCACCAACACCACACTCAACATAAAATGAGCCCTGAAGTAAAAGCTGCCACTTTCACTCATCACAAGCTGTGAGGACGTGTTCTAGCAGTTGCGTTTTTTAATTGGTGAATCATTGGTAGAGCAGATATAAAGTTTGGGAGATCATCAAAAGCCACATTCATGGCAGACGCTTCCCTTGCAGTCTCCTAATAATGAACTTGGAGTTTCTTGAATTAAGAAACCAAAATCCCTGAGGATTGTTTCCAGCACCTTGTTGAATCGATGCCATGAAGAATTACGGCAGTTCTGAAAGCAAAAGTGGGTCCAACCGGGGACTAGCGAGGTGTATCTAATAAAATGGCCAGTAAGTATAACAGTCATATGAAAAAGTTTGGGATCCCCTCTTAGCCTGCATAATAATTGACTCTCCTTTCAACAAAAAAGAGAACAGTGGTATGTCTTTTCATTTCCTTGGAACATCTGAATTCTGGGGCGCCTTCTGAACAATTATTTTTAGTGAAGCAGTATTTAGTTGTATGAAATTAAATTAAATGTGAAAAACTGGCTGTGCACAAATGTGGGTCCCCTTGTAATTTTGCTGATTTGAACGCCTGTCACTGCTCAATGCTGATTACTTGGTTGGATGAGCTGGTTAAGCCTTGGACTTCATTAGGAGTGTCCAATCATGAGAAATGGTACTTAAGGTGGTCAATCGCAAGTGGTGCTTCCTTCCCTTTGACTCTCCTCTGAAGAGTGACAGACAGCATGGGAACCTCAAAGCAACTCTCCAAAGTTCTGAAAACAAAGATTGTTGAGTCTCCTGGTTTAGGGGAAGGCTACAAAAAGACATCTGAGAGGTTTAAACTGTCAGTTCCAACTCTAAGGAATGGAATCAGAAAATGGAAGGCCACAGGCACAGTTGCTGTTAAACCAACCCAGCAGGTCTGGCAGGTCAAGAAAAATACAGGAGAGGCATATGATCAGGATTGTGAGAATGGTGACAGACAACCCATAGATCACCTCCAAAGACCTGCAAGAACATCTCGCTGCAGATGGTGTATCTGTACATCATTCTACAATTCAGTGCAATTTGCACAAAGAACATCTGTATGGCAGGGTGATGAGAAAGAAGCCCTTTCTGCACTTGCGTCACAAACAGAGTCGCTTGTTGTATGCCAATGCTCATTTAGACAAGCCAGATTCATTTTGGAACAAAGTGCTTTGGACTGATGAGACACAAATTGAGTTATTTGGTCAGAATAAAAAGCGCTTTTCATGGCGGAAGAAAAACACCACATTCCAAGAAAAACACCTGCTACCTCCTGTCAAATTTGGTGGAGGTTCTATCATGCTGTGGGGCTGTGTGGCCAGTTCAGGGACTGGAGCCCTTGTTAAAGTCGAGGGTCAGATGAATTCAACCCAACATCAACAAATTCTTCAGAATAATGTTCAAGCATCAGTCACAAAGTTGAAGTTACACAGGGGTTGGATATTCCAACAAGACAATGAGCTAAAACACAGTTGGAAATCTACAAAGGTATTCATGCAAAGAGAGAAGAAGTACAATGTTCTGGAACGGCCGTCGCAGTCCCCTGGCTTGAATATCATTGAAAATCTATGGGATGATTTGAAGCAGGCTGTCCATCAAATTGAACTGAACTGAAGAGATTTTGTATGAAGAATGGTCAGAAATACCTCCATCCAGAATCCAGACACTTATCACAGGCTATAGGAGGACAGCGTCTGGAGGCTCAAAGGAGCAAAAGGAGGCTCAACTAAGTATTGATGTCATATCTCTGTTGGGTGCCCACATTTATGTACCTGTCTAATTTTTTTATGATGCATATTGCATATTTTCTGTTAATCCAATAAACTTAATGTCACTGCTGAAATACTTCTGTTTCCATAAGGCATGTCGTATATTAAAAGGAAGTTGCTACTTTGAAAGCCAGTGATAAACAAAAATCCAAAGACTTAAGAGGGGTTCCCAAGCTTTTTCATATGACCGTACATATGCCATGAGACAATCGCACAAATAGGCTATTACAATAAATCCATGGTGGAAGATTTTAAAAGGTCATTTTTGTGATCTGCAAGTCAAAATCTATGAAGTAGACCCAAAGGTGTTCAGGAAATAAAATCTCTGTTGTCTAGTGTTCCTGTTTTTGGGGAAAATCTCTCTTTATTGATCTGCTAAAAACTTCCAGAGTACAAGTAAAAGGCTTCTGCTCCTGCCAATCAGTGTCACTCGGTATACAAGATGGACAGTAGGACAGAACTAATGACACGAAATGGGTCAAAGAACCTGATAACTGCCTCCTTCACAAATGTCAATATGTGACACTGTAAGAGGGCACTTCAATAGTGAGGAGTAACACTCGATTTTATAAAGGGGAAAACAAAAAATCCATTAAGTACCCAAGAAATACATTTCTGTTTTTGATACAAAGTTTTGATTGCTACACAGTCACTGGATGCATTTTCTAGGATGTAAATGAGTAACCAGCAAACACTATTAACAAAGAAAACAATCAATGAATGCCAACTGGCACAATGCCCTGAAAACGTCCTCAGTTCCCATTAACATTTTCATTTTCCTATTTCACCAGTTTAAGTGATTTACAAAGTAGAGTGGCTAGATAAGGTTGACATGTAAAAACTAAAATGGCACTGCAGCATACCATTTTTACTTTCACTAAAACACGGATTTGTTTTTAACGTTTTTATTGCAGATCTTCGTTTCTAATAAATCAAATAACATTCATGCCAGCAGATGGAATGTCACCAAAACTTTGACATGCACTTGTCTCTGTAAAAACTGGAAAGAAGCCTTTGTTTGATCAAGAAAGGTAAAGAGATTAGGCTGTCCAAGTGCGAATCCCACACACAGTACAGTATGTTTCATCATCATTAAAACTGAAAGATGTCATTCTGGATGACATGCCTGCCCTTTGTATTGATATCATCATGACAGTGGAGTTCACCTCTTTATAAAAATACAGGATGAAACTGAATGCCTACCCAGAATGTTTGTGTGATAAAGGCTCAAGGTGTACTGAATGGCAACTGCTCTTCAAATGGCATCAGTGGTCACCCGGTACTGGATATGGGGAACCAGTGCTCTAAATCAACAGTGCACAGCTTAAAGCACATATAAAGATGCCTCACTGACAATGAAGACAAAACTGGAAATGATGTCAACTGATGGCAGACACCCACAAGGCACAGAACTTAATTTCAGAAAATTAGGGAGGATAGTCGCTTTAAAAACCCACACAAATGACTTCAGAAATTCCTCTCTCCGCAGTGCTATATGCCTTTTAAAAAGGAATATCAGGGATGATTCATGAGGTTAAATGTACTATCAAACTACTAAAAGCAGTTTAAACACAAAAAAGCTTTGGACGTGAGCATCAGTAGGCTTTGCACCGTAGGAACCAGGGTACCCGAACTATTCTGTAACATTTCAGTAATTATTTACCGCTCCGATGTTAACCCAGCCACAGGTGACGCACAAACCAGTGTGTTTCTTCATGCCGTTCCCAAGCCTGGATAAATGGGGAGGGTTACGTCAGGAAGGGCATTCGGTGTAAAATTTTGCCAAATCAATATGTGGACAACGATACAAATTTGGACATGAGCAGAGGAGAGACGATGAGCATATTGGGAGGAGGATGTTAAGGATGGAGCTACCAGGAAAAAGGAAACGAGGAAGGCCTAAGAGAAAGAAGGTTTATGGATGTGGTGAGATAGGACATGCAGGTGAAGATATGGAAGAAGATGATCCACTGTGGCGACCCCTAACGGGAGCAGACGAAAGAAGAAGAAGAAGATTTACAGCTCTGATGTTGATCTTTCTGATCATAAAATAGGTCATTACGATAGCAATTGGTGAGAATGATTCATAATTAATTGCAGAATTACAGTATTTGAGGGTTCTTCTAGAGGGCCTCTTTCCCTTGCATGATTTGGCTCATCAGCACATCATCATCTCGCAACAGGCGCAAGTTTCGAGTCTGGTATTTTCCCGTCCAGCTAGAACGCTCTTCTCAAGAAACTGTGACACACACACACACACATCATCGAGATATCAATGTTTTTGGTATATTTTTACGTCGAAATTTTTGACAAACCTAAAGCTTTCACTTCTCCACCATAAATGACAGGCTATGGTGCAGGAGGGCACAAAGCATAAATCTGCTTTTCAAATGATGTAAACATTTTTAGAATGTACAGTATGTGTCTTGTCTCCGTTTGTTTGCTGTACGTCATTTCTATCTGTTGCAGGATGTAACTGAGAAGGCCAATTTCAGGTTTTCTTTTGTTGACCTTGAACCCCAAGTGTTTAAGCAAGTCTTTTAAAAAAATAGGGTGATTTTTATTTTGGAGCTCCTTAGTGATTCACAGACAACAGTTACTGGGTTACCAGGTGGCTAAAACACAAATACAAAAATCTTGTCGTGCCAGGGCCCACCTGCCAAGTTGTTTTGCCTGCCTAAGATAAAGTCATCCCTGATGGAGGATCAAAGGAATGGTGGGGTAGAGGAGTCCTTTGATCAGATTGGCTGGCCCAGCGTTGTTTCAGCTGTGAAATGGCCAATAGGGGGAGGCAGCTTGAGGGCCGAGGTCTCCAGGACTCTAAACAAATCCAAATCATATTATGTGATATCATCTATTGTTAAATCCTGCACCGTACTTGTAAAATTATACAGTATATACTATATTGAGGATTTGTTCTGTTCTGTGTATTTTATTGTATTTTGGGCTATACAAAAATAAATTGTATTGTTTCACATCTCACCACTGACTGTGGCAGAGAAACAGTTAACCCACTATAGCAACGATTATAGTATTAAAGCAATAACTGCACGCTCCAGGTAAAGTGCCTTGCAGTATTAAATTAGCTGGCATTTCCAAATTGGCCCCTCTGTGTGACTGTATTATGGGTTGATTGAGCAAGTGGACCCTGTGATGTTCAGTGTTGTTAGGATCGATTTTATCTCTGTATGACCCCAAACTGGATTAAGCAGGTCTAAAAATAAGATAAGATGACACTTGTTTCTTTTTGTCTGTAATGATCTACTCCTGATCATAAAATGAGGCAGAGATGGGGTCTGAATGTGTGACTTTATGGTCTACAGATCTAAACCTTAGGTAGGAGTCCAACCTGGCAAACGCATCTCTGCTCATAATGAAATGTGCATACAGATTTAAAAAAAAAAAAAAAAAAGCATTTCTATTGTCACAGGAGGCTGGGGGTCAGACCCAGCCAGGATGCCTGGAAGGACCGGAAGGTGGCTTATAAGTCACCCGAGGCACAAGGGGGCAACTGCCCTGGATGTTGATGGGACCATGAGGAAGGAGCAAGGAGCCTCAACCCCACTGGGGCCCGTGGCCACCGGCAGGGGGCACCCGAGCATCGTGGAGCCCAGGAGATCGACACTTCCGCCACACATGGAAAGGACCTTCCAGGGGCGCCTGGAGTGCTTCCGTGTGCAAGGGCAGCACTTCCGCCACACCAGGAAGCAAAGACTGCTTGCAATGCCAGGAGGACAGCCTTACCACCAGCCTGGAGAATTTCACCCCGGATACCACAGATCCCTGCAGTCCTGCCCCCCTCTCAGCTGGTTCACCATCTGTGCCATCTCAGTGAGATTGGGTGGTTCACAGCTAATTGGAGGATCAGCCTCAAGAACCGTGGACCCAGAGATATCCAATGTCCTAGCCAGAGCATCAGCTTTGAACAGCTGCTCAAAGTAGCCAGCCCAGCGGGTCACAACTGCAGTGTCATCTGTAAGGACCGTTCCATCAGCTGCCCTGACTGTGACTCTCCGAGGAACAGATTCAGATGTGCGTAATGCTTCGATTCCTCTGTAAGCAGGACGTGGGTCGCTAGACCACAGATGGTGTGTCACTTGCTCACAGATTCCTCTAACAAATGCCTCTTTATCTGCCCTAACAGCCTTTACAGTTGTCCTTCTCAGTTCCCGGTATAGACCAGAGTTGCCATTGGCCCGTGTGCTGCAGCTCCACTTGATGATATCCAGGGTGCCCTGCGAGATGAAACACCTCCTTCTGGGAACATCGGTAACACCAACACAACCCTCAGCAACCTTCAGGGTCTTGTCATGGAGGGTCTCCCACATCACATTAGGATCGGCAGTCATACCCAAATCTGAAAGCTCCTCACACAAACTGCGTAAAAAACTCATTAGAAACAGCCTGGTCTTGGAGTCTGGCCTAGTCCAGGCTCATTTTCCTAGTAGGTGGTAACCTACTGGACCAGTAAAATAAAAACCCAAGAAATAAATAGTACCTGGGTGGGTAAGATTTCTTGTACAGTGCCAAAATTCAGCTCAAGTGGGTAGAGGTAAAAAGCTCAAATGTGCTTAGGTGGTCCCAGACACAAGTGTCATTAGCAAGAGAAACAATTGTGGTTGAGAGTGAGGACTGACAATACTGTATTACTGTATATTGTTAATACTCTCATAATTTACTTCATAATTATTTTGATTTACTCAATATGTTTTATTCAATTATAATTTTTTTGTATGTTACTCACATCTGTAAAGTCTGCCAAAACTCAATAAACAGTAGGGTTGGCAACACTGAAATGTGCCATAAACCAGCTCCACACAGCTGATCTTTAGAGAAATGTCTGCTGCAGGGCCATGGCTTATATTACTTACCACTCCCTGTCTGTTCAAGGCTTCCATGAGGTCATTTCCATTTTAGCATGGTAAGGCTTTTTTCGGTGGCATATGGCAGCTTATGTTACTAACAATGTGATAAGTGATGCAGGATGCAGTACCCCAGTATTTTGCTTCCAATCATCACTTTCAACGAGTATGGCAAAGGTAAGCGACTGTAGTCTGGAGAAGTCCTTGTGCGTGGTCTCAAAACTTTACTCCAACAAAACGTAACTTTTTCTGCACAATATTACTAATCCAAAGTAACAAAGTGAGAGCAAATAAGGACATTAAGTCTTTGGATTAACTCTGAGGGCTGAATATTTTCTCCAAAAAAACTCAGTTTTCTAGAAAGCACACAAAGCAATGGTTTCAAACATAAATCAACATTAAAACATCTATTGCAATGTGCTGTGGCTGCTGTTGGGCATGTCTGGCGGCAGTGGCTATGCGGGGACACCTCGATGGCCAGCACGAATGCACGGTGGGCCGGCTGCCTGGCTGTCATCGCACAGCAGGTGGGTGGCGGCAGTGGCGGTCACAGTGTGATGCATAATGGTTTGTACCTTTTGTCATCATAAGTGGTGGTCCTCCCAGGTGAACGTTGCTGTAGGCGCATCAGCAACACGAAAGTGTTCAGCGCCACGATCAGCTGGGGACCAATCAGATGATGCTGGTACCTCACTTTCATTTTTGATATCCACCTCCAGATCACTTGCATCAAACTCTGAGTCCGACAAGTCAGAGTCCTATTCTACAAAATTACGTAGAACGTCCATAGAGTACTTTGCTTTGCACATTCGTTTGGTCTCTCGTCAGATGTCGGTGCCATTTTAGAGGTTGTTTGCTCTTCGCTATTCAGGCATGCGTAGGGCATCGAGGTTAAATCAACAAAGCTATTTAACTTTCCTTCTAGCAAAGAGAGTCAAACTATAGTGTAAGGGCGAGTTTTTTTGCAGTTTACAGCCGATTACCGTCCTCTACCCCTGAATTTTGACAAAAGTAGACATTAGCTCCGAAAGAGTTAAGAAGGATGTTTGGCTCTCAGTCTAGGTTGAGGAGCGTGGAAAGGTACAGCGCGTTGCTGCACCCACCACATGATGAAACACCTGGCAACCCAGGCAGACACACAGTCCAGTCCCACCCTCCAAAAAATGACCCTCTATCTGCAGCCAAGCGTTGCGTGGGCATTCCCTTGGCCTGGTCCAGCCTCTTGGATCCTTAGCAATGAGGATCCTGCGTACCAGATTACACCACACGGCCAACAGCAGAGGAAGATGATGATCATCAGGCTAGAGAAACAAGGCATTTCATATGCCTACTCGGATGGGCGGCCTCAAATTGGGACCAGAGGGCTACTGTGCAGAGGGCGACGCCTCAGGACCACACCAGTTCTGATCCCTAACAGACCTGACCCCAACTGGCCCTCCAGCAGTTCCGACTCTGCCAGGAATGAAGCTCCTAAGGGCTTTCCCTCATCCCCTTCATAATGTGAGCAGGAGATCTACTCCCGCGGAGAGCAGAAAGGAGTCTTGTCCATTTTGGAGCTGCGTGAAGTTTTTACGGTGGCTGGAGTGTCAATCCTACCACCGAACCCCACGTTTTCCCAGTAAGTTGGAGGACCACTTGAAGGGCCAGATACAGTTTAACGTCATACCCAGGAGTAGGTCTGTTTCTGACTAAAGATACCAATTTAAAGATTGAATGTAAAAATGTAAATATTGAATGTAAATGTAATTAAAACCAACACTTAAAAAAATATTTTGCTTTGGGTAGAACAATGAAAAATAAAATTCACAAAGAAAAAAAAAAATAAAATGTAACTTGCACTGTAGTACAGCTAGTCACCCACTAACAACAAACAGAAAGATTTCTGTACTTTAAGAGCTATGTACATTAAAATTAAAATATAGTTTGGCACTAGTGCTATGCTGATGGAGTAAACCATTTGCGAAACAGTTTAAAAATTAGTTGTTTAACTTTTTAAAATAATTCAGCAGATGCCTTCTTACTGACAGCGGCCATTACTGGGACTCCATATAAGATACATCTGCTAATTGTTTTCAAGATTTTCTTTTCCTTGTCCCTACAATCCATATGAAGATGTGCAGAACAGGCCTTTAGAAAAGTGCAAGCACAGCCCCAGATGGTGGTGCTTCTCTGCGGGGCTTAAAGATGAATATTTAATGCGACCCTAAACGCACAGTCAATGGTGGCTTTGTTTCTTTTCTCTTTGACTCCCCTTTCCCCAGAGCTCCTAAATATTCACAAGGCTACCATCCCCTAGACATTCCACTGACATGAGACATTTTAAATGGAAGACCTCGAGTGAACTCCATGGCCCTGACCACATGGTGAGGGGTCCTTCTTTCAATGCTGGGACAATTGTTTTTTTAGCCTTTAATAAAATGTAACATGTCACATAAGCAAAACATGAACCCTCTCCCTGGTAACACACTTTTGAATACTTGATATGTATATAGCTGCTTATGTACCATCAGCTTTCTGATCGTTAGATGGAGCTGGGTAAAGATTTCAATATGCTAATGATATCAAATATTTCATATTATTAATAAGTTAAATTCAAACACAATATACTGTTCAGTTCAGAGCCATGCGAGGCAAAGCTAATTTCAGCACCAGCTACTCTCATTAAGAGTCAAGTCGAAGCCAAAGTGGCAGCCTTACAGAGGCAGGGTGTGACTGGAAGAGAGAACCACCCTCTTGGAACAATGGAAAATGCGTTGCCATAGTTGGAAAACTCTTAGAATTATTTATATTCATCAGTCACAAAAACACCATTTGGAACAACCGGAAATACTCCACATTTGTGTTGGTCCCGCCTAAAGCCAGAGAAAGTTAAAATGTTTTCTCTGCCAAGAATCCATATCACAGCTGGCGGCCGACCTGTGGGCACAACTTGACACTCTTCACATTCCTTAGCTTGATGGTTAACCAGATTAAATTGATTTGCTGACTAAATGATCATCTAAGAAGTGTGTTTTATTTCTCATTGAGTTTTCATGAACTAACATAAACTTCAGATAGATTAAAAATACATATTTGAATATAAATCTCTCTCTATTAAATCAAGCTATATCTATATCTAGAGATATACATAGATATATATATAGAGATATAGATAGAGATTTATATTCAAATATAGATATATATACACACTAGCCGTCCCCCGTGGAATCTGTATATATATATATATATATATATATATATATATATATATTGTGATAGACAGCCGGGTCCCATGCCTGACCAAGACGCCCTTGCTGCATATGTTCTGGGGGAGCCACCATGGGCAGCTCAATACCTCCCCCGGGACGCTTGGTGGCAGCCTTCCTGGCCGATGTTCGTTTCCAAGTCTCCCGCATGGCTCCATGGGACATGTAGTCCTCTACAACCTGGGAGGGAGCTGGGGTGGCCGCTAGTGGGTGCTGCAGAGACTCGAAAACCCGGCTAGATGAGTCATCAGCCCCACCCGGAGGTGCAATTGGGACCAGGTGGTCAAGCACCTGGATCACTTCCGGGTGGGCTATAAAACAGGCCAGCCTCCACCACTGAAGGGCCGGAATCAGGAGGAAGAAGACGAGGTTACCTGAGAGGATAGGTGGTGTAAGGCGGAGAGTTGTTGCTTTTGTGTTTAAGTGCTTTTGGGACTGTGTTAGGCCTGTGGGACACGGGGAAGACGTGTGCCCAAGCGCCCTGTGTTAGCTGGAATTGGCTCCAGCAGACCCCCGTGACCCTGTAGTTAGGATATAACAGGTTGGATAAATCTATATATCCCCCCAAGAAGGAGGCTGCGGGCCAAGGGGAGTAGGGCGGGGCCATCCTTACTCACGCATCAGCCTCCATTCAAGTCGCTCTACCTCTCACCACGTGTTGAAGCGTACCTTGCCACTACTTAGCTAGCGATGCTTGTTTGTTCATCATTATAATCTAGAGATTGTTAAGGAGTAACGTTTGACGTTTTTGAGGGAGAGATCAGATCTATGTGTATTTCAGAGGGTAGCTACTGATTGCCAGAGATATCACGACCATGTGCTCTCCCGTCAGAGCTGAACACGATCAGATACAGTGTTAATGTTTGATGTTGGAGCATACCTACCTTCCGCTTGGCCAGGATTAAATATTTTTTATTGATTTATAAAGTTTGTCCTGTTTCACTATTATGTGGGTGGAGCCACGAGGGACACAATTAAGACTAAGGAGATTGTTGTGGACTTTGGGAAAAAGAAAACGGACATCAAACCACTTTACATTGGAGGGGACTGTGTGGAGAGGGTGTCAGCTTTTCGCTTCCTGGGAGTCCACATCATGGAAGACCTGTCCTGAGGTGTGAACACAGCTGAGCTGGCGAAGAAGGCTCAGCAGAGACTATTTCCCGAGAGTCCTCAGGAAAAATAACATCCCCCCAAAAACTGCTGGTGTCCTTCTATCGCTGCTCTATCCTGGGCTACTGCCTCTGCGTGGGGTTTTCCAGCTGCAAAACAGCGCAGAGGAAAACACTTCAGCAGATCGCAACGACTGCCCAGCAGATCATCGGCTGTACTTTACCCTCTCTGGATGAACTGCACAGCTCTCGCTGCCTCAGGAAAGCAGAAAACATCCTACAAGACTCCTCACACCCGCTCATGACGTGTTCCAACTGTTGCCATCAGATAAAAGATATAGGAGCATCAAAACAAAGACTAATAGACTGAATAACAGTTTCTACCCTGTTGCTATTAGGGCACAGAATGCCACCTCATCACCTCCAATGCAGTAGTGCAATAGATGACATCTTTGCAGACACGGGGAGAACATGCAAACTCCACGCAGGGAGGACCCCGGACACGAACCCCGGTCTTCTTGCTGCAAGGCAGGAATGCTACCACTGTGCCACCCGACATGAAATGTATAATCATCAAATCAATAAACAGGGGGTCGGTGGTGGTCCTCCATGAACTTCTTTTGCGCCAATGCATGTTAGTTGCATTTCGTAAAGTTTACAAAACAAATTTGTGGTCATTGGGGGTGAGGATTGAGAGGACAATTTCCAGTTCCGAAAATCCCAAAATGTTGGTGTTTGTTTCAGACCGTCATTCTGCCTTTCCGGCTGTTTCTGTCTTTGATTTTCCAATTCCTGGATTATGGATTAGGAATTGTTTTCTGCATTTTGCCCTTCTGTGAAAACCCTGTTGCCTCTTTTTTAGTTGTTTTTGCTATTCTTGACGCTTTTTTATTGTTGTTTAAATAATTTCCCGCATTTACAAACATTCCTTGTCTGAAATGGTCTCTCGTGGTTTGATGGTTTCCTTTCCCCACAGAGGCATTTCTTCTTCATTTTGTGACATTTGAAATATTTTGAACTTTTAAAGCCATTTATTTTTATTTTTATTTTTTTCATTTTTATTAGTATTTAATTTAATATTGTTTCTTTGTATCAGTATACTGCTGCTGGATTATGTGAATTTCCCCTTGGGATTAATAAAGTATCTATCTATCTATCTATCTAACCATTTGCCCATTTTGGGCCTGAGCAGGCCGAAGCCTGCCTGTGGAGTATGAGATCAGGCTCCCTCTTTTGAACCTCCTGGCATTTTGAAGGCCTTTCACATTATCACTGTATTTATGTCACTGTTTCATGATAACTGTTGGTGTTCTTATGTAAAACAACTCACACACCTAAGGTGAATTTATTTATCCCATGGCTTACAAGGCTGAATTGTGGGGGAAAAAAATGGCTAAGCATCTCCTCTCACAAATTCCAAGGAGAAGTAGACTCTGCACAATGGAAAGTAAAAACAAAATCAGAAAGGTAAGCTCTCTTATAGGCCGAGTGCAGCCTTCAAACACTCCTCCTCACACTCCTTAAGGAAAATATACATTACCGGCAGCTGAATGGAAGCTGCATGATTCACCATATTCGGATTTCAAGTGCATGTCTCTGAACACGTAACAAACTCTGGCTTGTGTCCCAACACAGCTGGCCTCAGTATGCCTTGCCAGGAAGTGAGACTGATCAAGCATTTAGACCATGATGCTGACATAATTTAAAAATAAGCTAAGAGAGTTTCATCATGACAGACACTTGATGGGGTGGACACGTCTAGGAGGTTGAACAGAAATAGACAGCCTAGCTATCCGTGTAGAGTGTAGAGAAGTAGAAAGCCAATAAGTACGTACTATGCACTGACTAACATGTCAAGTGATTTCCTTACCTAGAAACTAAGGTTTTATTATTTCATAAAATAGCAGGCTATATTATAGCAATCATAACACATAGAAGCCAAAGTGTGTTGAATAATGATGGCCCACATTCAGATAGTGAAAACTAAAAATTGTGATATAAACCCCACACTCCTCACGCTTGTATTTCAAAGCAGATACCAATTTGAAACATACACATTCCCAACCAAAAAATACAACAGACTGTAAGTAATAATCTCAAATGCTGCGCTCAGAAGTCTGCTAGCTGCCTGTACATGCAGTTTTCGCCCACCAGAAGTCATTACGATTGTTCCATTGGAACAGCGTCTTGCTTCATGTTACACCCTAAGGAAACAATTACTTTCATGAGTTAGTGAGTCACATAGGCAGACAAATTGCGGTCATTTGACAAAATCCTGATTACAGTCTCAGATGTAAAATGTTGTTATGCTTTACTTTCTTTAGAGGCCAGTGCGATTGTCAGTACAAAAAAAAAAACTGAAGTACGTTACCTCAAAAATACAACCCTAACAAGCAAGACAATGCGACATACCATAATTTCTCAATTATGCTTTCGGTAAAGAGCCCGAAATTACCAAAAATAACAACGTGCGCCTGTCTGGACAATTGGAGGATACCCATTCTATTTAGGTAAGTTTAAGTAATTCTAAGTAAGCAGGAACCACGTCTTAGGATACACTGCCATGTTCTGCTTCTACTTCATCAACATTCATTAGCAAAGTCATTAACTGTTACAAAATAAACAAATTAGGACAGCCAGATGTATTACACATTGGAAACTGTGACAGAAAAGAGGATAACAGCAAAAATTACAAGCTGTTGTAATTAAAACTGCCAAACGTCTCAACAAACTTTTAACCACCAGTATACTTCTGCATGATGCAGGAGATGGCACTACTTTTGCTTTAATCTTGTCTGCAGCCATCAGGCTGTATAATGCCCCTTCCCATCGTGCCCACCTTTACCACAATCAGGTATAACAGGTACTTTTTTGGTTAAAAATAAAAACAAATCCACTGAAGGATGTTTGCTATTGTACACACAGTCCTTTGCACTATTACTAGAATTTGCTGGTGTAAAGAAACCATTATTTACTATATACAGTATTGTAATAATTACTTTTACTGTCCAAAACAATATTGTTACAGTATATATACTTTACATTGTCTATATCTGATATTAGAACATTAAAACAATCCAGACAAAAACAGGCCATTCAGCACAACAAAGCTAGCCAGTCCTCTCCACTTATTTCTTCCCAAAGAAACATCAAGTCGAGTTTTAAAGGTCCCTAAAGTCTTACTGCCTACCACACTACTTGGTCGCTTATTCCAAGTGTCTATTGTTCTTTGTGTAAAGAAAAACTTCCTAATGTTTGTGCAAAATTTACCCTTAACAAGTTTCCAACTGTGTCCCCATGTTCTTGATGAACTAATTTTAAAATAACAATCTCGATCCGCTGGACTGATTCCCTTCACCATTTTAAACACTTCAGTCAGGTCTCCTCTTAATCTTCCTTTGTTTAAACTGTAAAGGCTCAGCTCTTTTAATCTTTCCTCATAACTCATCACCTGTAGCCCTGAATCAGCCTAGTCTTCTCTGAACCTTTTCTAGTGCTGCTTTGTCTTTAATGAGACCAAAAATGCACACAGGACTCCAGATGAGGCCTCACCAGTGTGTTATAAAGCCTGAGCACAACCTCCTGTGACTTGCACTCCACACATCAAGGCGCTATATAACCTGACAGTCTGTTAGCGTTCTTAATGGCTTCTAAACACTGTCTGGCAGTCGGCAGCTTAGAGTCCACTACGACTCCTAAATCCTTCACATAAGGCGTACTCTTGATTTCCTGACTGCACTTTGTGTATTCAAACCTAACATTTTTACTTCCTATGTGTAATACATTACATTTACTGACATTAAATTTCATCTGCCCAAGCCTTTCTGCTGTCCAAGTCCTTCTGTAATGATATGACGGATTCCAAATTATCTGCTAATCCACCTATCTTAGTATCATCTGCAAACTTAACCAGTTTGTTCCTTATATTCCTATCTAAATCAGTTATTTATATTAAAAATAGCAGCTGCCCCAACACTGCCCCCTGCTGGTCACCACTCTTAACATCAGCCAGTTCTGATGAGGTTCCTCGCACCATCACCCTTTGCTTCCTGTGTCTGAGCTAATTCTGTCCCCCATCTACATCTCACACTCTAAACTGCCACTTCTTTTAATTTGATGCCCACCCTCTCATGTGGCACCTCATCAAATGCTTTCTGAAAGTCCAGATCAATAATATCATCTGCTCCACTTTGATCCTTTTGTTGCCTCCTCATAGAATTCCAGCATGTTATTAAAACACGACCTCCCTCTTCTGACCCCACGCTGACTGTTCCTCATAACTCCTGTCCTTGCCATGTGTTGCTCAATCTTATCCTTAATAATTCCTTCCATTAATTTTCCTGTGATGCATGTTAAGCTTACTGGCCTATAGTTGCTTGGATCTGCCTTATTACCCTTTTTTGTAAAATGGGATGTTATTTGCCATTTTCCATTCCAATTTCCAGTCCTTGGAATCTGATATTAATGGTATATGTCATATTAATGGTAGTGATTGTTTTTATTTTCCCATCTCTTACTTTTCTATGTTTAGCTTCCATAGCAGTGATCCTTGGAGTAGATGTAACATCACAAGCTCTCAGGCAAATTGGATAGTCATTCTTCTTTACAGAATGATTCTTCTCAATATGTAGAGGGCCTAACAGTATGAATTTGAACTGAAAAACACCCTCTCTTATACTGTATATAAATTAGTCAACACAGATATTTTTATATATCATTTTTATCACATTGGGAAGCCACCTTTGTTATTTGTCACAAAAGTGATGCATGTGTTCCAGTGGCATGGTGGGGAGTGGGCATTCCTTACCGTCTTGACACAACGCAGCATATGGCAGATCAACTGTGGAGATGGAAAAAAAAAAAAGAAGGCAAATCCAGAGTGGCTGAGGCTGCTTCACATCCACATGACAAACAAAATAAAAGGCTAATCAGGAAAAAACACGAGTGCTCAATCCGCACAGACTTCTTTCTAGAGCTAAATTTGAATGTTTACATGCAATTAAGTTGTGATGTTTGCTCTGAGGGTGTTGATGGAAAAGTAAAGAGAAGGCCAGAAGGAGCTGCATGGTGTCTTTGTGGACCTGGAGAAAGCAGGATCTGTGGTATTGTATGAGGAAGTCGGGAGTAGCTGAGAAGTATGCCAGAGTTGTACAGGATATGTACGAGGGAAGTGTGAAATTGGGGAGGTCTGTGGTAGGAGTGACGGAGGTGGGATTACATCAGGGATCGGCTCTGAGCCTTTTCTTATTTGGTGATGGACAGGCTGACAGACGAGATTAGACAGGAGTCCCCGTGGACTGTGATGTTTGCTGATGACATTGTGGTCTGTAGCGAGAGTAGGTAGCAGGTTGAGGAGACCCTGGACAGGTGGAGATATGCTCTAGAGAGGAGAGGAATGAAGGTCAGTAGGAACAAGACAGAATACATGTGTGTAAATGAGAGGGAGGTCAGTGGAATGGTGAGGATGAGGGAGTAGAGTAGGCGAAGGTGGAGGAGTTTAAATACTTGGGATCAACAGTACAGAGTAATGGGGATTGTGGAAGAGAAGTGAAGAAGAGAGTGCAGGCAAGGTGGAAATGAGTATAAGGAGTGATTTGTGACAGACGGATATCAGCAAGAGTGAAAGGGAAGGTCTACAGGACAGAAGTGAGACCGGCTATGTTATATGGGTTGGAGACGGTGGCACTGACCAGAAAGCAGGAGACAGAGCTGGAGGTGGCAGAGTTAAAGATGCTAAGATTTGCACTGGGTGTGATGAGGATGGATAGGATTAGAAATGAGGACATTTGAGGGTCTGCTCAGGTTGGATGGTTGGGAGACAAAGTCAAAGAGGCGAGATGTGGACATGCGCAGAGGAGAGATGCTGGGTATATTGGGAAAAGGATTTTAAGGATGGAGCTGCCAGGTAACAGGAAAAGAGGAAGGCCTAAGAGGAGGTTTATGGATGTGGTGAGAGAGGACATGCATGTGGTGGGTGTGACAGAGCAAAATGTAGAGAACAGGAAGAGATGGAACAAGATGATCTGCTGTGGCGACCCCTAACGGGAGCAGCCAAAAGAAGAAGACATGCAATTAAGTTGAATATTGTAAGAATATTTTAATGCAATTATAGCCTACATTTCTTAAAACTGATGATGTGTTTGTTTCAGCAATTAAATTTATATGAACTGTAGGGCGGAGTGGTAGCTCTGAGGCTAAGGATCTGCACTGGTATAGGAAAGGTTGCTGGTTCAAATGTCATAACTTCCAGAAGAATCCTTATTCTGTTGGATACTTGAGCAAGGCCCATAATCTTAAAATTGCTCCAGGTGACCTGTACAATTGCTGGCCCTGCACTTTGACCTTTAACCGCCACGTGAAAAGACAATGTCCACTCTGGGATTAATAAAGTGTACCAAATACCAAAAATAAACACATCTGTTTTGCAGAAAATGCCTGCTATTATGATTATACATTATATACAGCTGAATTGGCTGCCAGTAGGGTTCTAACTTCTTCTGCCGTATTAATGTTAAAATTTATATTTTGCATTGTTATATTTTGTATGTTGTATGACATGGTGACACAGCATTTAAGTTTTCCCAAGAAAAAACTAAGTAAACTCACTTCAAACCTGTGTCCTGTTATTGCGATTTGTAAAATGCATACGTGAGCATTCTGCAGAAACGTTAACACCTGAGCAACTAAAAATAATGTAGAGATGCAAAAAACTAGGAAAATAAAGTAATATAATCCTGTGTCAGTTCTTAAGGTCAGGACAGAGTGCTGCCAACAGAAAACAAATCTGTGATGTGATTTATTGTTTGCATGATACTTTCCACAGTCCATGATAATGATAATAATGACACTGCTATCGTGGGCTGCATCAGGAGTGGGCAGGAGGAGGAGTACAGGAAGCTAATCAAGGACTTTGTTAAATGGTGCGACTCAAACCACTTACACCTGAACACCAGCAAGACGAAGGAACTGGTGGTGGATTTTAGGAGGCCCAGGCCCCTCATGGACCCTGTGATCATCAGAGTAGACTGTGCAGAGGGTACAGACCTATAAATACCTGGGAGTGCAGCTGGATGATAAGCTGGACTGGACTGCCAATACTGATGCTCTGTGCAAGAGAGGACAGAGCCGACTATACTTCATTAGAAGGCTGGCATCCTTCAACATCTGCAATAAGATGGTTTAGAGTTAGTCTATCAGACGGTTGTGCGGAGCGCCCTCTTCTACGCCGTGGTGTGCTGGGGAGGCAGCATAAAGATGAAGGACGCCTCACGCCTGGACAAACTTGTTAAGAAGACAGGCTCTATTGTAGGAGTAAAGTTGGACAGTTGGCAGAGCGACGGGCATTAAGCAAACTCCTGTCAATTATGAATAATCCACTGCATCCACTGAACAGGATCATCTCCAGGCAGAGGAGCAGCTTCAGAGACAGATGTTTGTCACTGTCTTGCTCCACTGACAGACTGAGGAGACCCCAAACTATGCGACTCTTCAGTTCCACCCGGGGGAGTAAATGCTAACATTACTCAAAGTTATTGTTGCTTTTACATACATTTTATTACTCTTCAATTTAATATTGTTTCTTTGTATCAGTATACTGCTGCTGGATTATGTGAATTTCCCCTTGGGATTAATAAAGTATCTATCTATCTATGAAACTTTAAGAATAAAAAAAAAGTTATAAAGAAGCAACAGTAAGCATATTTTTTTTCATCTTTTGATCCATGTTTGTTGAATTGCTATATACTGTATCTTCAAAGTCAGAGAGCAATAAAATGAAAGATGCTTAGTTTCATATAAATAATGATATTTCTTCTTAAAAAATATCCACCAACATCAATGTCTATAGAAAGAGAATTTTGAAAATTGACAAGTATGCTCTATAAACCTCTTAATTTCAGCAGTGTGGCAAATGTGAACGCTTTCTTTAGTAGGTGAATTGTGGGGCTTGTTTTCATAGTCTGCGCTGAGGTGGTATTCTGTCAGTAAAGGTGCAGGCAATTTTTTTGTCATCTTTACTAAGACGTTTCGAATGGCAACATTACTCTAGTTAGGCTTGCTTGTTTACAATAATTATTTTTTTATTGTCAATCTTGTTTAATTTTTCTGTATTGTCTAATGCACATATTTTCAAGGATTCTGCTCCTTAAAAGGCATGTGCCGTATATGTTTATTCATTTCATGTGCAGGTGTTCTTTTTTTATTATCTTTCACAATAAAGATATTTTGAATTAGTTCAGTTGATTAAAATGGTCCTTATGAAAAGAAAATCGACAGTAGAACTACCCTCCATTAACCTATGAAATTGGGTCATCAGAAGTGCCTAAACTGATTTCAGTCTGAAAAGTTCGGGTAGATAGATTAGATAGAGGGATATAAAAAGGCACTATATAATACACATGAAAATGCACTGTACAGTAGATAAATACTGCCATTCACATAGATGAAGAGAGAGACAGAGAGGCAGAGATACACAGATAGAGAGAGAGGCAAAGATAGATAGATAGATAGAGAGAGACAGAAAGACAGATAGACAGAGAGACAGAAAGAGAGAGACAGAATGAGAGACAGAGATGTGAAATGCACTATATAGATGACAGACAGACCGTAATATAATACAAATGATTAGACAGACAGACAGGGATCATACTTTATTTGTCCCCAATATTAGAACATTACAACAATTCAGACAAGAACAGGCCATTCAGCCCAACAAAGCTCGCCAGTCCTATCTACTTATTTCTTACAAAAAAAACATCAACTCAAGTTTTAAAGGTCCCTAAAGTCTTACTGCCTACCACACTACTTGGTCGCTTTTTCCAAGTGAGTATCGTTCGTTGTGTGAAGAAAATCTTCCTAATGTTTGTGTGAAATTTCCCCTTCACAAGTTTCCAACTGTGTCCCCGTGTTCTCGATGAACTCATTTTAAAGTCACCGTTTCGATCCACTGCACTAATTCCCTTCATAATTTTAAACACTTCAATCATGTCACCTCTTAATCTTCTTTTGCATAGACTGTAAAGGCTCAGCTCTTTTAATCTTTCCTCATAACTCATACCCTGTAGCCCCGGAATCAGCCTAGTCGCTCTTCTCTGGACCTTTTCTAGTGCTGTTATGTCCTTTTGGTAGCCTGGAGACCAAAATTGCACACAGGACTGCAGATGAGGCCTCACCAGTGTGTTATAAAGGTTGAGCCGAACCTCCTTGGACTTGTACTCCACACATCATGCTATATAACCTAACATTCTGTTTGCCTTCTTAATATATAATTATACAATATAATATATAATAGATAGATAGATAGATAGATAGATAGATAGATAGATAGATAGATAGATAGATAGATAGATAGATAGATAGATAGATAGATAGATAGATAGATAGATAGATAGATAGATAGATAGATAGATAGATAGATAGATAGATAGATAGATAATAAAGTATATATATATATACTAATAAAAGGCAAAGCCCTCACTCACTGACTGACTGACTGACTCACTGACTGACTGACTGACTGACTGACTCATCACTAATTCTCCAACTTCCCGTGTAGGTAGAAGGCTGAAATTTGGCAGGCTCATTCCTTACATCTTACTTTCTTTTTCATTATTTCTTTAACACACTACTTCTCCGCTGCAAAGCGCGGGTATTTTGCTATATATGTATATGTGTATATGTATATATGTGTATATATATGTATATATATGTTTATATGCGCGTGTATGTGTGTGATATATATATATATATATATATATATATGTTTATATGTGTGTGTATATATATATGTATGCCAGCAACACTCATGACAATGACAAAACAATTACATTGTCAATCATGTTACGTTATTATTTGTTTCCTTTTCTTTTTCATTACTTCTTTAACACACTACTTCTCCGCTGCGAAGCGTGGGTATTTTGCTAGTATATATATATATATCCTATATGATTATTTTTAATTATATGCCGATTGTGTGTGTGTGTGTGTGTGTGTGTGTGTCTGTCTGTTTATTCTTGTATGTAACGCATGTTGTTTCCCTGCAAATGTTACAATACTATGTTCTGTGTCTATCTATGCTGCACAGTGTTTGTAATTATAGCATAATGTGTGAAGCTCCTAAGCAGGCATGTATATAACTAGACATTCAATTAATTTAGAATACTGTAACTACTGACCATATCACTCACCCCAGCTCTATTTAACCTGCACTTCTTTCTGTGTAACTTTAATTATGACAGCATTTCTCATCGAGACCAGATAAAAAGGTTATGAGATTCTGCTTCCAAGCAACTCTTGTTGCTGTGGGGAGTTGCAGGGTAAAAATATTAGTATCAGCGATATCACAAATAATCATCCATTCCTGAAAGAGGCCCACTTGTTTGGAGCACTCTGATGGACTACAAAATTTAAAATAAATAAATAAATAATGAAATTGACCATTCTCTATTGTGCAAAAATGAGAATTAGAAACAGGAATACATGCAGAAAGGAAGGTAGAGTAATAAACAGGACAATAAAAGATGCCACAAAATCAAAATACAGTTAATTATCCATTCAAAAATTAATGCTCTTAATTATTAAAATGAGAATACCAACTCATCTGGGGAGAAGCAGGGTGCACAGGCTGTTCGCTGTCATGCTGCCAGCAGAGGAGAGCGTGGTGAGGCCTCACAGCTGTGTTTCTGCTCCTTGTTTCTTTTTTACCACACAAGATAGTTAGTTATGAGTGCAATGCAGTCTATGCTCATGTAGAATACTTTATGATACTGTATATTAATCAAACATTAAATTGTAATCACCTCAGAAACATTGTTAATTTTTTTTTATTTGGTTGATACCTTTAACCAAGGAAATGGAGAGAGATAAACACGTGTAAATTAAGTAAATTGCTAGAAGTATTTTTTACAAGTGGAGCCCATGCAGATTAAATTTGCTCTGGTTTACACAGTCTAAGATACAGTAGTAACCACACCATTAACTCTAAATGCCATTTTGATTCAGAATTTTTATGAAAAATCATAACATAACATTAATGGTGCAACATTTCCCAGTTTATTTAGTTCATCTTAGGGAAAGAAGTGACCTAAGCTCATCTCAGCAACAAGAGGCATATGCAGTCAAATCTGATGAGGCAGCAGTGCACAGCAGGGACTGCTCACTTACTCACACTCCCAAATACAATCAGAGTAAGGCAATATGGAATCTCCATTTAACCTAAAATAGACATCTTTGATATGTGTAGAACCACCCAGAAAAACAGGGTACCAAGAAAAAAAAAATCCTACACAAACCCTGAAAGAACAAGTAAACTCCACAGAGATAGCGACTAAAATTAAATTTTGAATTCCGGACACTCCATCATTAAAGAAGCACAGTAATCCACCACTGTTAAATCGTGCTTAAAGAAAATATGCAAATACTCAACAAATTCTTTTGCTGATCTAAAGTTTGAAAAATGTCGACACCGTCTTCTCGTATCGTTCTTTAAATTTTTTCTACTATAGGTGGAAGGCTGCAACTTGCTGCTTGGGAAACCTAAGCTTCTTCTTTTAAGCATGTACAATATGTCTGCTGACTAAGGGCATTCCCAGACTGAGTGGAGTTCAACCCTTGTCCCGGCTAGTCATAAATCCATCGTAATAAGTAAATCTATTTGGAACTAAACTTGACTGCTATCCCTCTTATTGACACATTTCCCAATTGGGGTGTATTTAGGATGGCCTCAACATATTCCACCTTGCCTATCCATATCAGATTTCTAAAATCTCCAAGTGCAAATAACACTTGTAACACTTGATGCTTCCTATTCTGTCATAATCTGTTGACTAAAATGCTAATTAAGCAATGAGGTTCTCTACTTACACTCTATCAGTGTAAGTGTATCAGTGGCCTTCTCATAACTTCACTTTAACTTAATCCTGATACTCTGTATGTTCAATTCATCATAATAACTATTCATGGTGGCTCTAAAATCGGTACTGACCCCAACTCTCTCTTCTGTTTCTTTTTCCGGTTTCTTTGTGGTGGAGGCCTGCGCCACCACCACCTACTCAAAGCATCATGATGCTCCAACATTGATGGACTAAAAGTCAGAAGTCTACGTGACCATCATCATCAAGTCCTTCCATGAGAACCCTAAATCCAAAGAGGACTGTTTCATTTATTTTAGGTAGAATGCCCAGAGGAGACTGGGCGGTCTCTTGGCCTGGAACCCCTACAGATTTTATTTTTTTCTCCAGCTGTCTGGAGTTTTTTTTTTTTCTGTCCACCCTGGCCATTGAACCTTACTCTTATTCTATGTTAATTAATGTTATTACTTATTTTCTTTTCTTACTGTGTCTTTTATTTTTCTATTCTTCATTATGTAAAGCACTTTGAGCTACATTTTTTTGTATGAAAATGTGCTATATAAATAAATGTTGTTGTTGTATCAGTGTCAAGACATGATGTTATCCGAAAACTATTATTGTCTAAAATGTGCATAAAAGTATCAGAATTTGGACAACATTTATATTACTATGTTAATGAAAAAAACAAAAAAATACCACAAATGGGATTAACATTTTGAATTGAAGACAGGACTCTTAACCAATAAATGAGGGGAAGAACTGGATCTTCAGTTCAAAACGTTTGCCGTTTATGATGTGTGCGGATTTTGCCGGAAGTGTCTATTTAACAAATATTAGTGGAAAAGTATGTACCCTTACAACTGGATAACATAAATTATGCAACACAAATAATGTGAGATTATTTTTTTTATATTTTTTTTCCATGGATATTTTCACATCATTTTTTGTTGTACAGCATTGGTCACTATTGGCTTGTATTATGTGAAACTTTTTCCTCTCGATTCTGCATGAAAACGTAAGATTAAAGATTTTTCTCACCCATCACTAAAAAACTGCATTGGATAAGTAACACACCGTATAAAAAAATATAATTTTTGAGTGGAGTATTCAATCTGTCTGTAAGGCTCCAGAAAGTGTCACCATTGTGGAAATCATCATACATTACTCCTGCTACAAAGAAGGCAGGTGCTTCTTCACCTAATGACTACAGACCAGTGGTATCATGAAGACCTTTAAGAGACCCTGGACTATCCGAGTCCTCTTGTGGCACACCACCTGGACTCAATGCAGTTTGCCTAGTGGACAAAGATTGGAGTCTGCTCCCCAAGGCTTATTCTCACCTGGACAAAGCTGGCAGCCCTATGAGGATGATGGTTTTTTGATTTCTCCAGCTCAATACCATCCAGCCATCCATGTTAAGTGGTAAACTAAGAGACGTGCAGGTGGATGAGCCTGTAGAGTCCTGAATGATGGACTCTCTGTCAGGCAGACTGCAGTTTGTGAGGATCAAGGACTGTGTGAACAACTCTGGACTGGAGCACCACAATGAACAGGCCGGTCTCCTTTTCTCTTCATTCAGTACACCTCCGACTATAATTAGAACAGCAGGTCAGGTCACTTGCAGAAATTCTCAGGTGACTCTGCACATATGGGGTGCATTGATAAGGGGGACGAGACAGAGGAGTATAGTGGAGAACTTTGTTTCTTGGTACAAAGAGAATTGTCTGCTTCTTAACATCAGCAAAACCAATGGGCTGGTTTATTGACTTTCACCACACCAAAGAGTCTCTATGTCTGGTCACTATTCAGGGAGTAGATGTAGAGGTGGTGCACTCCCTACAAATACTTGGTCTCGAAACACAGAGGAACTGTATCAGAAAGAGTACAGCAGGCTCATCTTCCTTAGGAGACTGTGATCATTTAATGTGGAAAATGACGTCCTTCACATCCCGTACAACTCTTGTGATGGTCAGAGCAATTTTTTACACTGTGGTATGCTGGGTTTGGCTGGTAACATCACTTCAAGAGAGGCCCACAGAATCAATCAGCTAATTAAAAGAGCAGGTTCAGTTATGGGACACACACTGAACCTCCTGGAGATTGGAGCCAAGGTGAGAATTAAAACAAAACCATTATGCCATGGTTGTGCCATTTTGAACAATGCTATACACCCTCTCTCTGACACACTAACACAGAGGACCTTTAGCCAATGAAAAATTTAGCAAAAGTGTTTTAAGAAATGTGATGGGGGCTCCTTTATACCAACAGCAATATGCCCGTAAACAGTAGTGCCCAGAGGGGACTGGGCGGTCTCATGGTCTGGAATCCCTACAGATTTTATTTTTTCTCCAGCCGTCTGGAGTTTTTTTGTTTTTTCTGTCCCCCCTGGCCATTGAACCTTACTCTTATTCGATGTTAATTAATGTTGATTTATTTTGTTTTATAATTGTGTCTTTCATTTTTCTATTCTTTAATATGTAAAGCACTTTGAGCTACTGTTTCTATGAAAATGTGCTATATAAATAAATGTTGTTGTTGTTGTTGTAGTGCCTCAATGGGACTGGGGCTGATAAGTCAGAACTTTTGTTTCTTTCTAAATTTTTCTTCCTTTTCAGTCACTCTGCTGTGAGTGTAAATATTTATTTATCTACTTATGTATTTATTTATTTAAAAAGCTTTTGTAAAAATCCTAATTTCCCCTTAGGGAGAAATACATTTTAACCTACCTATTACCATAAAACAAGCCAAGAGTTAAAGAAACATTTCCTGTTTTCACATAATGCACTTCTACTCGCAGCAAAACATATGCAATTTTCATTTTATTATACAGTACTTGCGTATTTTATTTATTGTTTTCATGTTCCTGCCTTGCGCCCTATGTTGGCTAGGATTGGCTCCAGCAGACCCCCCGTGACCCAGTAATTAGGATATAGCGGGTTGGATAATGGATGGATGGATGTTTTAATTCATTATTTCGGACATTTAATTGTGTTATTTTTACCTTAAATTATGTGTATTTGCTGTTCAAGTTTATCGAAATGGGTATTATTTAGGGTATGGGAATTGATTAATTCACTTTACATTATTTCAAATGGGGAAAACTGATATGGATTTCAAACAATTCAGAGTTCAAATGGCCTCTTGAAAAGAATTAAGTTTGAAGTATGAGACGCCACTGTACTACTGTTATTATTTATGAGTCCTTTTTTTTTAGGGGTTTTCCACAAGCAGGATATATCAGGTAAGCGGATTTATCTTCCATATTCCTTATGCTAGCTGTGCTATCCATCTAAGATGGGTTGAAATCTAAGTAATCAGCGCAGACCTCAGTGTTAACGTCTGCAGTGCAACATGTAATGCACATGTCTCTATTATATGCCATTTGGGATGGAATTCATAAAAGCATGTGATGCTCCATTTGCTGGAATGTCAAACTCAATGCATTTTATTACTAAGATGTTAGTGATGCGCCATCTTTAGGAATGCCAGAGACACAGCAACAAGATGGACACACAGATATACACGCAGAGAGAAAGATATACTCGCTTCGCTCGCCCACCCCCGGGTTTGGTTTACGGGATATACAATTTAAAGAGATTGTTATTTTCATGGGAATTATTACATATGCATTATTTTCCCTTTTACTTAAAAAAACTTTTGTAAAAACAATACTTGTCCTTTATTTCCGGCCCCAGGCATAGTTAAGTCTTTCACGGAGGAGGTATAACGCTGTTCGTGTTGTGAAGGGGGGCGGCTGAACACATGCTAAGGAGATGTTGTCGGATCATGTTGTCTTGCTGCTGCTGGTGAGCTGCGTGTTCTTTTTGTCGTGCTTTGCGTTGATCATTCCAAAGCCTGTACAGCTGCTGCTGTCCTTTAGCCACTTTGTGCCTCTGCCGCTCGCGTTGTGAAGGGGGGGGCAGAACACACGCTAAGGAGTTGCAGTCAGATCATCTGCTGGCTTGTTACTCCTGGCGAGCTGCGTTTTCTGCTTGTTGCGCTTTGCGTCAATCATTTCAAAGCCTGTACAGCAGCTGTCCTTTTGCCACTTCACGTCTCTGCCACTCGCGTTGTCAATTGGGGTTTGGCACTAAACGAACGCTAAGGAGAGGCAGTCGGATCATATGCTGCTTCCGGCAAGCTGCATGTTCTGCTTGTTGCTTGTCATTGTTTTAAGAGCTGGGAGCACATGATGTCTGTCTGCCAAAAGCATTCCAACAACTGCTTGGTCCTTGAACTTATTTTAAATGTGGTCTCACGTGACGTTAAAGTGTCTCTCACAGGACGTCAAATTGTCTTCCGAGAAGATCACGTCTCGTCTCCCTAATCTCCCTCCCAGGATTTTCTTTTTTTTTTTATAACAGAGAGATGGAAAAAGAAGTTATGTCTTTTAAGATGTTATTTTTTAATCAAAGAAGCTGAAGAGTACTAAGTGTAGTGTATGCCAGAAAGCAGCAAGGGTAGTGTATGTTGGTGAAGCCCATTTTACATTTTGTCCATAACAGCACTAAGGACATTTCATTAATTTGCTGCCTTTACTATATGGATCATGTTTCAGCTCCATTACTGTCCCCACAGTAAGATATTACAGTATGTGCGCTGTACATTTTCCACTGCTAAGATACGAGAAGAATAAGCGACTTACTGAGAACATTCCAGAACATATAACTTGGTGGAATTTGAAACTGCAATCTTTCACTCTCCAGTCTAACCCTGTGCCCACTCGACGAAAAAAGACACTCAAGTGGACAGAGAGATAAAAAAAGAAACTTTTTATCACTATGACTTTTATCTCTCTGGCAACCTTACAGGCAAGATGGGGTCACTATAGAATCAGCTGATCATTTCAAAGAGTTCATCGAGATAGGATAATAAAATAAAGGCAAAAACAATTACATCTCTGCTGTCTCTTTACTTACTTGAAAACTATTTAGAGTTGAAAATTCACTTGTAAATTTTCCAGGTTGTGTCCACTAATATTTATTTTCAGAAGTAAAACTCATGCATTCCACCCTACTAAAACTCCTGGTGCGTCCTGTCTTGCTATATGGTTGTGAGACCTGAGACGAAGACTGGACTCCTTCATGTGTGTCTCTCCGGAAAATCCTTGGGTACCATTGGTTTCATTTTGTGTTGCTCATGGAGTCCCGAATGAGGCACATGACCTGCATTGTGAGGGAGCGTCAGTTACGGCACTACGGCCATGTGGCGCCATTACCCGAGGGTGATCCGGCTCATAAGATCCTCATTGTTGGGGACCCGAGTGGCTGGACCAGGCCAAGGGGTCGCCCACGTAACACCTGGCTGTGGCAGATAGAGGGGGGCATTACCGGAGGGGGGGACTGGACAGGACGTCTGCCTGGGGGGTTGCAAACCGGGATTCCCGAGTTGTTTTGTCGTGTGGTGGGTGTGGCAACGCGCTGTGCCAGTGCAGGCTCCCCAACTTGACTTGACTTAAAGCTTTCACTCCTCCCCTTAGACGACAGGTTATTGTATTGGAAAGTGCAAAATTAAAAGGTTATCATATTTGAGATCAGCAACCCTGAAGTAGCATAAAATGGCATATACTGCCGATACTCCTTTTCACAAAACTTTGTAAAATTGGGTCATTTTGATTGCTTGTACCCCATTAGAGAGTGAACCCTTGGGGTTGGTTGATGTGGCCTGCACAACTTTAAATCCTTCTGATCATTTTTCCTGAAATACACCAATTGGTTCACTCTTTATGATAAGGGTGTCATTTCCTGCACATAATATTGCTCAAAGATGGCCTAATAATGAGGGGTTTTCGGGTCTAGAAAGCCAAAAATGGGAGGAAACCCCCAAGAAACTCAATCTTTCTATATAATACGCTACCATGGCTGTCTGTTTGTCTGTCCAGCATTTTAAATCACCTGTAGCTCGCAAACCATTTGAACTATTGACCTGAAATTTGGTACACATATACTACGTGGCGTCTATTATCCGCTATCGGGGTGATGATTGAACTCCAAGGTTATTCCTCTTTTTATTTTTATTTTCTTGTATTGTAGAATCAACTTTTGACAGCAACCAGCAGGGCATCCATGCAGCACATGCATATGGGCGCCGTTCTCATCCCTACCACCTTCCCCTACCTCTTCATATCTTAAATCATTCTTGAGGCAGCTTGAAGACTTAAGTGCCAACTTACGTGAAAAATTAAAGAAAACATACTAAGTAATTGCAACACAAACACGGACTTAATTAGTTTTAATGCAAAAAGATGCCGTCGTACGAAGAGAAGAAGCGGGCCGCTAGTGTGGAGAAGAGAAGAGCTGCTCGGGAAGCAGCAAGCGCATCAACCTCTGAGCAGACGAATAGTAAATAGAGACAGAGAAAGAGAATGAAAACTAGGAACGCTCATGTCAAGTGTATTCACTGCACGCTATCCTGCAGTGTGCCATTACTGGTGTCTCACATACAGTGATGTGAAAAACTATTTGCCCCCTTCCTGATTTCTTATTCTTTTGCATGTTTGTCACACAAAATGTTTCTGATCATCAAACACATTTAACCATTAGTCAAATATAACACAAGTAAATACAAAATGCAGTTTTTAAATGATGGTTTTTATTATTTAGGGAGAAAAAAAAATCCTAACCTACATGGCCCTGTGTGAAAAAGTAATTGCCCCCTTGTTCAAAAATCACCTAACTGTGGTGTATCACACCTGAGTTCAATTTCCTGATTACTGCCACTCCTGTTTCAATCAAGAAATCACTTCAATAGGAGCTGCCAGACACAGAGAAGTAGACCAAAAGCACCTCAAAAGCTAGACATCACGCCAAGATCCAAAGAAATTCAGGAACAAATGAGAACAGAAGTAATTGAGATCTATCAGTCTGGTAAAGGTTATAAAGCCATTTCTAAAGCTTTGGGACTCCAGCGAACCACAGTGAGAGCCATTATCCACAAATGGCAAAAACATGGAACAGTGGTGAACCTTCCCAGGAGTGGCCGGCCGACCAAAATTACCCCAAGAGCGCAGAGACGACTCATCCGAGAGGTCACAAAAGACCCCAGGACAACGTCTAAAGAACTGCAGGCCTCACTTGCCTCAATTAAGGTCAGTGTTCACGACTCCACCATAAGAAAGAGACTGGGCAAAACGGCCTGCATGGCAGATTTCCAAGACGCAAACCACTGTTAAGCAAAAAGAACATTAGGGCTCGTCTCAATTTTGCTAAGAAACATCTCAACGATTGCCAAGACTTTTGGGAAATACCTTGTGGACTGATGAGACAAAATTGAACTTTTGGAAGGCAAATGTCCCGTTACATCTGGCGTAAAAGGAACACAGCAGTTCAGAAAAAGAACATCATACCAACAGTAAAATATGGTGGTGGTAGTGTGATGGTCTGGGGTTGTTTTGCTGCTTCAGGGCCTGGAAGGCTTGCTGTGATAGATGGAACCATGAATTCTACTGTCTACCAAAAAATCCTGAAGGAGAATGTCCGGCCATCTGTTCGTCAACTCAAGGTGAAGCAATCTTGGGTGCTGCAACAGGACAATGACCCAAAACACACCAGCAAATCCACCTCTGAATGGCTGAAGAAAAACAAAATGAAGACTTTGGAGTGGCCTAGTCAAAGTCCTGACCTGAATCCAATTGAGATGCTATGGCATGACCTTAAAAAGGCGCTTCATGCTAGAAAACCCTCAAATAAAGCTGAATTACAACAATTCTGCAAAGATGAGTGGGCCAAAATTCCTCCAGAGCGCTGTAAAAGACTCATTGCAAGTTATCGCAAACGCTTGATTGCAGTTATTGCTGCTGAGGTGGCCCAACCAGTTATTAGGTTCAGGGGGCAATTACTTTTTCACACAAGGCCATGTAGGTTTGGATTTTTTTTCCTCCCTAAATAATAAAAACCATCATTTAAAAACTGCATTTTGTGTTTACTTGTGTTATATTTGACTAATGGTTAAATGTGTTTGATGATCAGAAACATTTTGTGTGACAAACATGCAAAAGAATAAGAAATCAGGAAGGGGGAAAATAGTTTTTCACACCACTGTAATTAGACATTAATAAAAGTCAAACAGTATATGTGCAGGTTTCCTTGTACTAGTGACGTAGAAGGGACCAGACCAGCACCCACATCAATAAAAGGATAAGTGGCTGTGTGTCTGTCTGTGTGTCTGTATGGTTGGTACATCTCTGTCATTCCAAAAGATAACACATCACAAACATTCTTAATGATAAAATGCATTTGTCATTCCAACAGATGCCGCGTCACAAAGATCAACACAGCTTTTACGAATCCCATACCAAACAGCTTATAACAAAGACATATGCACTGCATGGTGCACTGCAAACGTTAACGCTGAGGTCTATGCCAATTACATTAATTTCAACCCATCCTAGACGGGCAGCACAGCAAGCTCATAAGCTCAAAACACGACCTATTGTTATGTGTTGTATACAGTGACAGGGGCCTCCTTATGTATTGTGTGTATATGTGAGGAGGTTGCTGTTTGTTTATTTGCTTGTTATACTTTTACTTGAGTTTCAGGGACAAAAAGATGCTATCTATCATCAGTTTTAAAGTTATAAAATCTTCACCATTACATGTGACCACTAAGAATAAACACCACAACCTTTTCCCCTGTCGCTGTGTTAGAAGAAGCTGTACAGTAACAGCCAAGTTCATCTTTCTCAACATGAACCCAAGGAAGCCCATGTGACATTCAGATCCAGACAGGCAGCTCTGAAACCACCTGACTGCTGATTGCCCTCTCCATGGGAATGACAAATATTACTGCTGAAACTCGGGTGGTCATATGCAACTGGCAGCTGTTGCAAAGTCACTTACAAAAGCAGTCTGTCTCCCCTCCCGACACTTCCAGTGAAAGGCACAGCGAGGAGGATTAATAACACCAAGTTGGACACAGTCAGTCAGCTACAATTCTGGTTGGCATTTAAACTGGCAGCCTAACCGTCTATAAAGTTTCTCTGAAGTTAAACAAGGAGGTCAGGTCTTTAATGGACATCTGTTTAATCTAACCACTGGCTTTCCCATGACTGCATGTCGGTGGACAGCAGGGTCATTCCTATAATCTGCATTTCCTTTGTAAATACTGAAAGTCACCCAGCGCCGCATTCACTTTCCTCTAACTGACTGACTGAAGATGGTATTCTTAATTCTGACGAAAGGTAAAAAGACATTCAGTTGATTAATGAATAGCAGGGGCAACGGCGCACAGCAGGTTAGTTATTTGCTGCTGATCAGGATGCCCTTTCCTGCATCCCTGCAGATACACATCAGAAAGTTCATTCAGATTGAACAGAAGGATAGTTCATATGGTGGAGAAAGAGCCCAAGAAAACATTAAGAATGATTCAGGCTGACTTCTAAGAACAAGATGCAGCAGTGTCAAGTCACACCATTCATCACTGTCCGATTGAAAGTGAGCTCCATGGCCGAAGACCCAGGAAAACTCCACTCCTGACAGGCAGACATGAAACAAAAGCCTTAAGGGAGTTTGCTAAAGTGCATGTTGGCCAGCCAAAGTCCCATTGGTAGATGTGCCTGGGACAAACCAAACTAAATTGAGAGCTTTCTGGTACGTTCTAGCAGATCTTGGTTCACAGAAGACAGAACCATGAAACACTGAGGAGGCTCATTCATGTTATGAGATTGATGTGCTGCCTTGAATCTGATAAGGGTGTAATCTTTTCTGCATAAAATATTGTCCAAAAATGGCCTAATAATGAGGGGTTTTCGGGTCTAAAGGGCCAAACATTGGGTTGGGAAAACCCCACAAAACTCAATGTCTAACATAATTAGACATTAAGAAAAGTCAAACAGTATATTATATCTTTAGGTTTCCTTGTACCAGCGAGGCAGAAGGGACCAGAAATAAAAAATAAATAAATAAATAAATAGAACATCCTGAGGTGATTTCACAGCACCTACAAGTGGCTGTGTGTCTGTCTGTGTGTCTGTATGGTTTCCACTTCTCTGTCATTCCAAAAGAGAATGCATCAAAAACATTCTTAGTAATAAAATGCATTGTATTTGTCATTCCAATAGATGCCGCATCACAAACACAGCTTTTACAAATCCCATACCAAACATCCTGGCACAGAGGGTTCTCAAGGAGCACAAACGCGAATATCGGCAGAGTTTCTTTGCAGCCTTTGTCGATTTTCGTAAAGCGCTTGACTCAGTTGATCGAGCTGCCCTGTGGGACATACTGAGGGTTCACAGGATCCCCTCGAGGTTGCTGGATATCATGGCCGGCCTGTACACTGGTACTGTGGGTGTTGTGCAGAGTGGAGACAGGACCTCTGTGCTTTTCCCAGTTGATTCTGGGGTTTGTCAGGAGTCTGTTCTGTTCTTACTCTGTCCAATGCTTGTATGAACTGGGTGTTGGTCAAGGTCATGGGGTCCAGCAGCTGTGGGGCATCACCAGGGCCACAACTATCGCTCGTGTGCAGGACTGAGGCTTGATGGGGCAGATCGCTGCCTGCCCACTATGTAGCTGCAGCTACTGCTCCTGACTGGATGCAGGCTGGATGGAGTGGAGCAGGGGCACTGCACTGCCCGCCCATCACACACGGCTGCCCCGTTCATTCTCAGTGGGCGGTGGCTGGTAATGCTACAAGCGGTGACCCGGTGGTGGCTGAACAGAGGCCATTGAGGGTAAACGGGGCAGCAGGGGGGTAGCATTGTAGTTTTCCTCGGATGGCTGCTTTTTGAATGGAGCCAGTGGTGGGCGATTCACTACCCGCCTTTGGCCACACAGTGTTCATTCTCGGTGGGCGGACATTGCAGGCAGCATACTGTAGTGGAGGTGACTGTGAGGTGGGCTGGTGATGAACTGCCCCTCGATGCCCCCATTCATTCTCAATAGCAAGCCTGCTTATACTGTTATGTACATAGCAGGAAGTTGTCAGTACATCAGACGTGTTGACGAGGGGTGCCTTCATGCTGTGATCGCGTGTACAGTGCTGTGCAGAAGAGGTCATCATAACCTTTTGTCTTCTTCACCCTTCAAGAATATCTCTGAAACACAAATCTGATGCAAGTGCTGGTGATACAGTAAAGAAGAGAAAAACCATCACCATTGAAAATAAAGTAGAAATAATAAAAAGGTCAGAGAGGGGTGAAACTCCATCATTCATGTGGTCTCCAGGCTACAAAAAGGACATAGCAGCACTAGAAAGTGTTCAGAGAAGAGCGACAAGGCGGATTTCAGGACTACAGGGGTTGAATTATGAGGAAAGATTAAAAGAGCTGAGCTCTCCGGGTGTCCCTTCTCTTCTTACTCCCAAGCACTTCCTGGTGTGGCGGAAGTGCTGAGGTCCAGGGTCCCCAAGGCATTTGGGCGCCCCCTGGCGGTGACCTCGGGCCCCTACATGGTTTGGCTTCCAAGCCCCCTACCCGTGGCCCCCAAAGCAACCAGGAAGGCAGCCCCCACGTGATCCAGGGTGGGCATTGACCCTCTTCCGGTCCCTCAAGGCGTCTCCCACACACACACACATATACACATTTACATTTGGGCAGGCCTTATATAAAGACAGTAAAAATGCACAGGAATACACCAACTAGCACCTTGTAAATCTAAGTTTCTTCATTTCATTGCACAAAGATTTAGGCCTTTACATACATTTTTCTCATAACTACTTTTTGACCACTTTAACTGCACAATAAACAACCTACCTAGCAGCCAGTGAATTTACAGCCATATATTTTGCAGAAAAACAAATCGGGGTACTTTCAAAGGAACAAAAGGATTTTGAATCATTCAGGCCCATGGCTGCCTTCTTCCATTGTGTTGCTGGCACACAGCTGGTTCTGTGCAGGAAGCTTGAGTGGATTCTACTTGGCAACATCATGCAAGGGTCTCTTCATAAAGGAAACATTCAGTCAAGACAGAAAAAAAAGACTACACAAGGGCTGGTAGGCTGAAGCAGACTCAGCCAGGGTACAACAAGCCCTTTACTTGTATTCAGAAAAGGAGAGACAGAAGGAAAACGCTCCATGTTGGATGAGTTCGAATATATGGCTTATGAGCAATCACTTTATAGATAGGATGAAACAGAACAATTGTAGCCAACGGATATGTGCCAGGTTTAGACAGACAGCAATCAGCTAATGAAAAAAAAAAAAGTCATCATGGTGCAGTTCGTATTTTAGCCAATGCAAACCAAGTTGCTTCATATTGCTCTGCTAACAATGGGCTACTAGCAGAAAGGCAATACAAATGATCAGGAGGCAGGATATTACCCAAGAAAACAAAGTGAGGATCAAAACAAGGAAGTCAGAGAATCAAAGTCGAAATTTAAGGTTCTAAACCAGGGAAACTTATTCAACAGCTTCAAAATGAGGATTTCAAATCATTCAGTGCGAGTTTAGCACAATCTTGGATATCCCTGACATGTTTGTGCTGACCTTTGACCCTGACGCACCTAAGACGTCACAACACTGCGCATAATATTGACTGTTATCAAGCAACTGCAAAACAAATTACTCCAAAAATGGCAGCACACATGAAAACTAAGAGAGTGGAAGAAAAAATTATTTGTTAACAGTTTGTCTGCTAACTACAAGAACTTCATGTTCCATGCCATCAATTACAAGTTAACCTGAATAGATTCTTTAGAGAAAATGATTTTCTATTGCGAGTTTTGCTCTATAACAAAAGGCATTTAATTAGAATATAAAAAAAAAACTCATTTCACAGTAGCATCACAACAAATGAATCTATTGTTACTGTGGCAGTCAATGTGTTTAATACACAAAAACATTATGAAATATGAATTTGTCTTCATTCAAAACCAAAACCAGAAAAGTTACCACTAAGAAAAACAAAATGAAGCTTAGTAAAAAACTAAAACCAAAAACAAATTCGTAACACATCTAGGGAGTACACAAATTTTGAAATACAAGGCATTACATTTGATGCTAAATTTCTAAATTCTATTTTAATTCCCTCCTGGGTTGAATCAACTACTATCTGTCTGTCTGTCTGTCTATATCAGTGTTGCCCAAACTCAGACCTGTGGCTGCAGGTTTTTGTTCCAAGCAGCTTCTAAAAATATATAGATATTTTTTTTTTTTTTAAATGTACCAAGCAGTTATATGAGAATAATGTATTTTTTCTTTTTAACAATATTTTCATCTTGATTTTCACTCTACTTTTCTAGTTGTTCTAATTGTTTAATTAATCCATTATTTACTAATTAGTGGGTCTGATGCTAAAGAAGTTGCAGCCTTTGATTATTCCGTATTGTAACCAGCGTGTCTTCTCTGCTCATTTTTAATTGTCATTAATAAGATACAACAAAGGGGAAACATGCACAGAGAAAGGGCAAAATAGAATGAAAAGAGAGTTAAGCATTTCAATCAATAACAAAAGCAGAAATATTTCTAAATGTCTTATAAATGTAAAGATCATGCTGCTGTGCTTTTCTGAATGTAGAATAAGAGAACAATAATACCAGCTAATTAAATGAGCTCAGTGCTATCAGGTGTTGTTACTGATTAGGAATCTGGTTGGAACAAAAACCTGCAGCCACAGGGGGTCCCCAGGACCGAGGTTGGGAAACACTGGTCTATATATCTGTTAACAAATGCTGTTAAAAAATCTGAATACAAATTGAAGTTATAAAAAAAAAAATTAAAAGACAAACTTCCAAACTCCACAACACACAGTCATACATCTACACTTCAATTACAACAACATGTACTTAAACTCATGCTGTTTTATATCTCAGTCAATCAAGCCTTATTTATTATAGTTGCCTTTACAGATTACTTGTACACCACTCCACAGTGCTTTACAAAATAAACACAGCTAAAGAAATAAAAATAAAATGCAATGAATGTATTTTATTGTGTAAAACCAAATTATAATTAAAGGCTATATTGCGTACAAGAACTGTTCCTGTATTTACCAAATGTATACGTATACTGTAAACATTTGTGTATATGATTGACAGACAGATAGATAAATATGAAAGGCACTACATAATAGATAGATAGATAGATAGATAGATAGATAGATAGATAGATAGATAGATAGATAGATAGATAGATAGATAGATATGGAATAAAACACTAAAAGAATAGAGATTTTACAACTCAAACAGTTGCCAGTTTCTGTGTATGGTGCAAACCACACTGCAAATTCCTTCAGTAGAGATTAACTAAATTAAATAACTTTGCTTGGTCCTATGTCATTCAAAGTAGACACCCAAACCTCAGATAACAGTAATAATGTTTAAGTTTGGTCAGTGGCCATAGTAAAACTCACCTCATCTCTCTAGTGAGCCAAGTAACTGGAAGGAATTATCCACGCGACTCTAAAATCCTCCACACTTACAGCAAAGCCATCCTGTGCTATAAACTGCTGCCTGATACGTAACTCTAAGCACGACTCCCTTCTACTTATTAATAGCTCTTCTCCTGTTACTGGAAAGGTTTTCAGAACACCTTTTTTTGGTTACTTATTATTTTCTTTCGAATTTCAAATGTCAAAGCAACCATAGGAATAAAATGCAATCTTTAAAGTATTACTCCACCCAAAGATTATTTTTTTTTTTATATATGTTACTTTACTCCATAATGACTGGGAAAAAATTTTAATGTCATGTTTTCAAGCAGAACTTAGATAACATAGTGTCTAATAGACTAGGCACCTATAATTCTCAACATCGGACAACAGCAAACAATATTTTAAACATTAATGAAAAAATCTCATGTTACTCATGTTCCATAATCCACATATCAAGTCATCCACGTCGTAAGGCTCATAATACCCCAAAAACATGTATTTTTACTAAAACATTGTTAAAAAAAGACCACTTCCTGGAAAACGCTCCCCTGAATGAAAATGGAACATGCTGGCCAGCCCAGTAACAGTTTATTCACTGACTTAACATTGTGCTTCACATCATATCGCCAAAAAGCGTACCTGGAGAGACATGTGAAACTAAAGATTAAAAATGAAAAGAAACGCGAGGGAAAATGTTAGAAAAAGAGTCTGTCTTATATCTATGCGTATCTGAGATGCTTCAAAAAGAATTTGGTCAATTAAGCCATGCAGTTTCATAAATTACTTCTTTCTCTTCATCTCTACCCACTTCGACGTGGGGTTGATATGCCGGATCAACCTTCTCCATCCAACTCGTCCCTGCATTCCCTCCCCAGTCAGCCTCTTTTCCATTAAATCTTCTGTTACTTTATTCATTCACCTCCACTTTTTCTTATCCTGTACTTCCATTTTCCATCACTCTTTTACTCACATATTCATCTTCTCTTCTCGTCAAATGTCCATAACCACTTCAACCTACTTTCCTGTACTTTCTTAGATGTCTCTCCCACTTTTGTTGTACCTCTAATGGTTTCATTTCTTATTCTGCCTGTCTTTGTAACTCCATGCATTCATCTCCAAATTCTCATTTCTGCCACATCCAACATATTCTTCTGAACTCCCCTTACTGTCCATAACTCAGCTCCATAAATCATTGCTATTCTTACGGCCATCCTAAAAACGTTTAACATTCACCTTATGCCGTTAAATAATCCAGAGGTAGTATGAATATAAATATAACAACGGGAGGAAGGTCTACAATTTAAATGATCGATTGTGTCAGAGTGCATTCCATTTTCATTCACAAGAATGTGGTGCATTTAACAATATTTTATTAATTCCTATGTATTTGGGACATTGAAAGCATATGACAAATCTCAAATATGAGATTAAAAATTTTTCCCAGTCATTACTACAAACTACATCAAAGAAGTATCCATCCATCCATTATCCAAGCCGCTATATCCTAACTACAGGGTCACGGGGGTCTGCTGGAGCCAATCCCAGCCAACACAGAGTGCAAGGCAGGAAACAAACCGCAGGCAGGGCGCCAGCACACCGCAGGGCACACATACACACTAGGGACAATTTAGAATCGCCAATGCACCTAGCCTGCATGTCTTTGGATAGTGGGAGGAAACCCACGCATACATGGGGAGAACATGCAAACTCCACGCAGGGTGGACCCAGGAAGTGAACCCGGGTCTCCTAACTCCGAGGCAGCAGCGCTACCCATTGTGCCGCCCACATGGAAGAAGTAACATATACAAAATAATTTTTGGGTAGATTACTCCTTTAAAAAAAGGAGACTGATTTCTTAGTGAAACTAAAAGTGAATGAATGTACCATTAAAAAAAGGGCAGGTGACAGAAACCACATGTGCACCACCTTCGGTTTAACTCAAACTTCTCCAATCCTGCATATGTCCTACTCTATTCCTCTCCCCTGGCTTATTAATAATCACTTTCTACCTAATAATTTAATCCTTGAGTTACATTACTAAAAGCTAATAAGACTTTGAAACAAAAGTCAATTTTTATACAACCTCTGAGGTCCTGAATCAAACAGATGCCAGACGCAAGGGGCCATATGCAATAGGGCTGCAGGAACGTCACAAGGTCCAACGTCAAGAGCAGAACACATCTGTCTTGCTCTTACAATGTTTGTGTGGACAGGCACCATGGGAGGGCTGGAGAAGCACAGAGGTCGGAGGGTGAACAAACAGGTCAAATTTTGCCTGGTGGAGAAAGGGAACTCTTCAGAGTGTAATTGAATCAACCTTCACTGCCCATGTCTAATTTCAAGACACATTTTTTCATATTAGGATCAAGAAGAGGAGGCCACTGTACTCTCAGTACTGGTTTGTGGGAAGCTCTCCCCCAGGGATGTAACCAGAGAAGTCATGTTTGATTGATACGAAGCAGCTCTTTTGAGTCTATAAAGGAACATTATGACCAATTCTCTGACTTGTTTATGTGATCCTGCCTTTAAATGTGCCTGGGAAGGTGAAGGCTGGATAATCATTAATGTCTTCTCTTATTCTTTATCCTTTATCCTGCGGATGGACTTCACTGGTCAGAGAGAGCATTTCCTCTTTACATCAACTAACTTTTACCAGCTTCCACTCATTCTTAATGAGTCGTATTATACTCCATACATAAAAATGTCCAGTCTTAGTAACTATGGCAAGATCCGAGGTGTGTGCAATGTCATCAAGCAATTGCATTGCTAGGAGAAATGTTTTAGGTGTGTTCTACACTTAATCCATTTTAGGTAAAAAATATTTGTATATCTCGTAGAAGGCCTTGAATTTAAAATTGCTGTTGAGTAATTCCAGATGCAATTAAAGAAAGCTATGAAAATGTGGTTGTAATATCTAGTACCCCGCTACTTGCACCAAACTTACTGTGCTTCACTGGAAGAATCCCAGCCCATCCTCTATAACTCAGTGTTCCAACTCGCAAAGAGACAGAAAATATTTTCATGAGAGAGGACCAGAATATGGACATAGTCAGTAATGAAGCAGAGTTTCACTAGTAAATAAATCTTTCATCAATGCCAAATGGTTAATCAAGAATCAAAGTCACAAAGCCCGAAGTACATTTTGTTGAATAAACTAAAGAATCTCTGATTCACGCTGTGTTTATCCAAATCTAAGATTAAGTGTTTCATGCTGTGTGCCCCCAATGTCTTCTGGGTAATAGTGGCATTAAAAAAAAAATAACGCTAACATTTTAGAAAATTGTATAGTAAAGTATCAACAAAAAATGTATCATTTTCGAAGGAAATCATTTGGAAAAAATCCATCCATACATCCATTATCCAACCCGCTATATCCTAACTACAGGGTCACGGGGGTCTGCTGGAGCCAATCCCAGCCAACACAGGGCGCAAGGCAGGAAACAAACCCCGGGCAGGGCGCCAGCCCACCGCGGGACACACACACACCAAGCACACCAGGGACAATTTAGAATCGCCAATGCACCTAATCTGCATGTCTTTGGACTGTGGGAGGAAACCCACGCAGACACGGAGAGAACATGCAAACTCCACGCAGGTAGGACCCAGGAAGCGGGCCTGTGTCTCCTAACTGTGAGGCAGCAGCGCTATCACTGCGCCACCGTGCCGCCCTTCGGAAAAAATGAATATAAAAATTGTAAACCATCAAAATAAACATATATCATGGAAAAAAAAAAAGAATTAAAAAATGTCACAATAAAATAATTAAAATAGCAGATCATAAATATGTGTTCCATGTTATCTTCAATTAGCCACGGAACCTGTCAAAGACAGGCAATATGATAATTTCAAAATATTTGTACAGGTATTTCTTGCCCTACGTGGTCCTTCAGTGCATTTCCTCTGTAGTGCCGTGTGTGAATGTCACTTCACCGCTGCTCCACCTCTCAAGCGTGTGTTCCCGTAAAGCCTGCTTCTCAGACTCTGTCATCATTTTCAAGGCACCTTTCGCACCTCCTGTCCAGTTTTATACTTTCCGTCTTTGAAGGCGACTCTCTCAGCGTGCACCTTTACACTCCCTCGTATGTCTCACACTTCCTCTTTTGTCGCATCACCGAGCCAAACTTTCCAACCATACCAAACTGACCAATCAGACTACTCAGAGTGACTAGACACACAGGCCTTAGTGTTTTTATTATATACTAGACATTAAGCCCGTTACAATAATGGGCGCTAGAACAGTAGTGCATAAACATTAGTAGGACCAGTCAATATTAAATGGCAAGGGACGTTGACCTCATTCTGTTTCTTGTCAAAAATATTTTTGCAAGAAGCCTAAAGTAAAATAATAAAAATAATAAAATAGAAACGTACATGACAACACAGTAAGTATAATTAATATTGCCTTAGTGTAAAACTTTGTAACAATCTGTAAGACACAATATCTGAAGAATATATTTTGGAAAAATTTTCTATTTTTTTACCTCATGAAATGTTTCTATAAAATTTCATTACAGACAACATTTCTTGTAAATATTCTGTCTGAGTTTGGCAACAGTTTGCCTTGTTCAGGACCATCTACAACGTTGACAACAACATTTGGAAAACATCTAACTCTTGATAATGCGATATATAACTGACCACGGCTGAATACTGGTTCTGGCAAGTAAAGGCCAACTTTTTGTAAGGTTTGCTCTTCTAAGTCTTTCTCTTTTAGTGTATTTCTGACGCTCATTTTCTTTTTCTTCAATCGATCTATTTGCTCGTATTTTTCTTTGTCTTTCAGCCTTTCTTTTGTTGATGTTTACTTGTTGAGCTGACCGTTCTTCCAGGAGATGTTGCTTATATAGGATTTGATTGTCTGTGTCTTTTGTCCTACTTGACGTGTGTTTTTTTATTTTGGGTGGCATGTTGTTAGAAGATATGTCCGTAATATTTTCTCTTACAGTAATACTGGCTTGTATGTGGCTGTGATATGCGTCACTGTATTGTTTGTCTTTAATTTTCTCTCGCAGTAATACCGGTTTGTATTTCCGTAAAATGCCTGTAATTTTCTATGACAGTAATACTGGCTTTGTTGTCCGTAATAGGACTTTAATTTTCTATCACAACATTGGGCAATCAGCAGAGTGTCCCCAGAAACTGATTTAATGTGTGGCGTGTAGCTGATAATCGTGCCCGTGGCGTCTCACCAGCAAGTACTGTGCAGCTCCCCAGCAAGTATTTTAATTTGTGCTGGCGTCTCCCCAGCGACGGATTTTATGTGCGCGGCTGCAACTACCCAATCAGCACTCTCCCCAGCAATGTTGTCTTTTATTTCTTATCATGCACAGCCATGGCAAGGCCATTTACTGTGTGCCCATCTTCCAGTGTGTGTGCTTTATTTACTTATCATGCGCGGCAGTGGCTAGGCCATTCACTGTGTGCCCAGCTTCCAACGTGTGTGTGAGTCCACGGTGCCGTTGCGCATGGGTGGGGCACGGCGTGAGGCACGGCGAGATGCACAGCGTGACCCGCGCATGCGCACTTCACCAGAAGACACACACACACGGACACTTGGACACACACAGGGGTTTTATTAAAGAGGATTAGAAGATAGATTAGGAAAAAAATGTCCTTATCTTTACAGGTATCTGTAAAGAAAGTATTAATATGTAATACTAAGACACACAAGTCAATTCAGAAATCTCTTCCATAGTCCGACAACAAACTTCGTAAACTGTATTGTGAACTTTTTCAAGATTTTCGTCATTCCTAATTGTGGAAGGTCACCCAGCTCTTGGTTGGTCTCCAAGTGACATTTCCCCTCGTTTGAAACGTGAAAACCACTCGTAGACCTGTGTTTTACTTAAAGCTTCCTCTTTAAAAGTAGTTTCAAGCATCACTACAGTTTTAGCAGCTGCTTTCCCCGAGATAAAAAAAAAATTAACACAGACTCGCTGTTCTTTATGATCACCCATCACAAAAATCGCAGAACACGTTTAATAACCACCAAGAAAAGCCATCATGGAATAGCGTACGAACAACACAGAGCAACGCCACTTGGCAGACTGACACAGAATACTGCAAGTATGCTACACCTACTCTAGATTGCACACCAGGCACAGAGATTCCGGTTATTTCTGAGTTGCCCCTCATATTGTACTTATTATGCTATTTCCATTTTTGTGAGCATGTTGAGTTCTAATACAAATGCTTTGTTATTGGACAATAGAAGACTATAAAACCGTTGCCTGGTCTGGCGAGTCTTAATTTCTGTAGAGACATTTGGATTTTAGGGTTGAATTTGGCGTCAACAACATGGAAAAATGGATCCTTCCTGCCTTATATCAACGGTTCAATCTGGTGGTGGTGGTGGTGTAATGGTGTGAGGGATATTTTCTTGGCACAATTTGGGCCCCTTAGTACCAAACTGAGCATCGTTTAAATACCACAACCTACCTGAATATTGTTGCTGACCATGTCCATTCCTTTACGACGCAAGTGTACCCATCTTTGGATGGCTACTTCCAGCAGGATAATGTACCATGTCACCAAGCTCAGATCAACTCAAACTGGTTTCTTGAAGAAAACAATGAGTTCACTGGCCTCAAATAGCCTCCACGGTCACCAGATCTCAATTCAAGAGAGCTCCTTTGGTATGTGGTTGGACGGGAGATTCACATCATGGATTTGCAGTCGACAAATATGCAGCAACTGCGTGATGTTATCATGTCAATATGGACCAAAATCCCTGAGGAATGTTTCCAGCACCTTGTTTAATCGATGCCATGAAGAAGGCCAAAGGGGGATCCAATCCAGTAGTAGTAAGGTCTACCTAATAAAGTGGCTGGTGAGTGTATATCAACTTATCCAACTGATTTCTTTCTGATAAAGCACATTTTGGCTCAGGCAGGGGATTGAGTTACACAGAAAGGTGCACAGGATTCATTTTGTTATCCCCATAAACCATGAGGGATATAAAAAAATGTATGCCATTGATGCCTGCCTTATTATCAAGAGAAAGATTTTCATTTTTAAACCAGAATGTTAACAAGTGTGCTTATTAGTCCTTTATACTTTATCCTTCCAAGGTCCATTTCAGCATTCTGCTAATTTAAGCCTAAATGCTTTTTTAAAACAGGAGAACAGTTTATTAGATAAGCATGCACCAAAAAAAGCTGATTTTACATGTGCACTCTTTAAGAATAAAGGAAAATGCTGCCTCAAAGGTGGGTTTCTTTTAACAAAGAATAAACAAAAGGAAGATTGCTTTTTAGGAGCTAGGAGGATCTCCATATTGTTTTCAGCTCCATGAAAGTCACCACTGCCTTGCTCGTGTCAGTCACACTACTTCTCTCGGCAGCCTGACACAACTGCTCTGCAGACCATAGAATGCTTTAACTTCAGCCATTCCTCTCCTCTAAATAAAGCATTTCAGACAGCTGTCAACTACATGATGTCAGCATAGTTGAAGAACTGACTTGGTTTTGGTTTCTCCAAGTTCAATAAAGTCGACGGCTAAACCAATTTTTTTTTTATGTTTTCCACATTTATAGGTTGTGTATTGTAATGTGTAAATAATACAGTAAAACTCCAAACTCACATGTGCAGTATTAAAGCCAGCTTTAGGGTGTACTCACGTTCGGCCTGTTTGTTCCGTACCATTCCCAAGTGCGATTGTCCGCCCCCTCCCTACTCCCTCTCTGGCCTGTACTCACACTGTGTTTAACATTCAGGGCCTGAGCACGCTTCCGTCATCACCATGCGACTTCATGTAAAGCCATAACAAGATCCGAACGTGGAGGGACCGCATGCACGTCAAAACGATTTGACTTATTTTATGGTGGTTTGGGAGTCGTGTAGGGCAGAGTAACGCTCGACCCTCTTACAGATTTCTTGAGTGTGCAGCACAGTGTTTTGCTGTTAATCATGCTGCACGTACAAGAAAATTTTTACACTGACAAATGATGTTAAGGGAAGAATTTGCAGCATTTCTTGCCAACTACAATACACGTTCACGTGTAAGGAGAGAATAAAAAACTCAAAAGATAGTGTAATTCTCTTTGCATTCAATATCTGACTTGTCGCATCAATGACATGTTTTCAGGCATGTTTAGCGATAACGCTGTTCCCAAATCCTACTGAACAGGGCTCGGGCACACCTCTTCCAACAGTACGGTATGGTTGGCCTGGTACGGAGCAATCACACTACTCAAACGAATTAGACTTTATGGGGTTACATGCAGATAAACGTGCTCGGGAACGGAATGAACTGCCAGTGTGAGTTTCACACTGAATTCACAGAATCACGCTTATCAAATAGGGCTTCCTTTTTCACATGAATTGTTGAAGGTTTCTTCCATTTCCTTAGTATTATGGTGTTGTACCGTGTTAGCCATTATGAATGCAGTGAGAAGTCGAGCAAAATGACACCTTTTATTGCCTAACTAAAAAGATTACAATATGCCAGCTTTCGAGGCAACTCAGGCCCCTTCTTCAGGCAAGATGTAATCTTACATCTTGCTTGAAGAAGGGGCCTGAGTTGACTCAAAAGGTTCCATTCCCTTCACAATCTTCTTGTTCCTTGACCTTCTTATTACAAGAACATTCTGGAAAAATCTTCATTATATATAAAATCTTGAACTTCAACCTCAGCTCTGTTTTTTTTTCTTTGTTAGTCTCTGGCTGGCCTTATTCAATAACTTAAATTTCATTCTCAACAGTTTGTAAATATTTATGGTAAAAGCTAAAATAGTGTTGTATGTGAGTAAAAAGGCAAGCTTAATCTATTTCAAAAAACATAACACAAAAAATCAAATCTATGGCTCCATAACCATTTAAAACATAAATCATAGTGATATTTTGATTATTGATTTTATTTACTGCACACTACAGCACGTTATGTGACTCACGTTTAGTTGTGGTTAACTGCGGAATGGCATAATCATTAGGAGGCCATTCAGTCTGCCTTTTTAATGGGATTCCAATTGACAGGAACATTCATGGAGATGCATCTTCATTTAGAAGACAGCAGAGTCTTTTTAATGGATTTGACAAAGCCCGACATTACTTGCATTTCCTTGCTCTCAGATACGGTAGCTAAAAGGAGAAATAAAAGACAAGCTTGAATGCTAAGACTTTCCTTGTGCAGTATGGACCAGATTTTGACCCTGGCCCAGAGTCAGGTTTTTTCTAATTAGATGTAAAAGGTCGACACATTTGTGCCTATACTGATAGGACTAACAAAAAGGGAATAATTGCGATATATCACAGAATCACAATTTATTATTGCATTATGACCCAGGTATTGTGATGATACTATATCATGGAGTCCTTGAGAATTCCCACCTCTAGTATCACTTAGCATCTGAAGTTGAACTGATGGCATCTGTAATCGGCTAAAGGCAGAAAACTTTCAATCCTCCAAGTTCAACGTGTGCTTTTAAATTTATATTCATTCCATATGGCAGTGATCAACAAGAAGCTTGTGTGTACGGCAGAATGCAATATTTCAGTTTCCAAAATGCTTAAAATAATTTCAGTGAGGTGCCAGACAGTCTCCAAATTCTCTTCCTAAAGGGCCGTAGAGGTTACTGGCATTTGTTACAGCAAAGCTTGCAGTCGGAGGCCAATTTTGTCATCTAATTGAAATTCTTTCCTAATTAGGTTTATTGTGATACTATTTGTGAACTCAGCAGAGGAGTTTAAAAGAGTGAGGTCGTATTCAGTGTCTTGTGGGCCTCCATGTCTTTATGTCATTTTGGTCACTCTTTAACAAGAGACTCTCGTGTATTTAATGGAACTGCTTCCTTAATTGGCAGTCTATTTTCCTGTTACTGGTGTTGGAAGTGGGCTGGTAGTCACCAGTACTCCACAGCAGCACTTCCCTGTACTGCCCTTCAGTGTACTAAAAGTCATTATATTTAAATCGGTGCATACTGGCACGTCGCTCCAGTACTTGTTTAGAAAAAAAAGAAATCAGCCACCATAAAAAAAAAAAAAAACTCCCACTGGTTCCATTCCATCTGAAATAGTGTGGTGCTGAGGGGTCACCCGTCGCATGGCTGCACTAGGGTCCTAATCTGGGATCCAGAGGTAGTTTGTCATGTGGTGTGTGTGGCAACGCACTGTATCAGTGCATGCTCCAAACCTCCTCCTCCTCCTCCTCTTTTCACTGGCTCTTTGAACTTCCAAGGGGGACCAACTACTCTCCAACATATTGTTTTCCAAATTTACAAGATGGAAAGTTTTCCCAAATATCCTCTCTACATCAGCATAGTCTTGGACCTCTGGGGATGGGCTTCCCCTTCCTCCTGCCTCAGAAGGGACTGTAAAAGCACCATTGCAACTATTACATTATATACTGTACTAGCTGCCCCACCACCCCCCCGCCTCAGCCCACGTAGTAGTCAAACAGGATAAACTTAAAAAAATCAAAAAAAAAAAAATGCAATTCTGGCCAAGCAGAAAGTAGGCACGCTCCAATGTCAAACACTGTCACTGTATCTGACCATGTTCAGCTCTGACAGGAGAGCGCCCTCCGCATGGGGAGAAAAGTATGTGGCTGTGATATCTCTGGCAATCAGCAGGTACCCTCTAAAACACACGTAGCTCTGATCTCTCTCTCAAAAATGTCAAGCGTTACTCCTTAACAATCTGTAGATAATAATGTCTGTTAAACACACAGGTATTGCTAGCTAAAGCAAGATACGCTCCAACTCGTGGTGAGAGGTAGAGCAACTCAAAGAGAGGCTGGCGCGTGAGTGAGGAGGGCTCTCTTGGATTTGTGCAAATAAAGTTGGTATTGCAAACGAACTAAGATAGCTAGAGTGATGAGAGAAGTTGCAAAATCAACCAGAAAGTTCAAGTAAATTATAGAAAAACTCTGTTAAGTAGTTCTCTTGTGAAAAGCAGACATCTATATATCTATATCTATTGTGAGAACTTCAGCCCGGACACAAACAGACCGACACCGGCAGTTCTAAAAAAAACCACACACGTTTATTACAATTTGTCCCCAAAGTCCAAATCCCCCACACACACAGTGCTGCCAACACTACAACACCCTTCCTCGGGCCTTTCAATGTCTGTGGGCCGCCCTTCTTCTCCTCACTGGAGCTTCGTCCTACTCCAGCACCCGACTCCAGCTCCTCGACTGTAGGAAGGCAGCCCCTTTTCTTGTCACCCGGATGTGCTCCAGGTGCTTGTTAATGAGCTTCCTGCAGCACTTCCTGGCGTGGCTGAAGTGCCGCATGAGCACCCGGAATCACCCCGGGCACCCCTGGAAGGTCTTTCCTTCACCTTTCCAGGTGTGGTAGATGTGCAGATCGCCCAGGCTCCACGAAGCTCGGGGAGCCCTCTGGCCCCAATGGATTTGAGCCTCCTTGCTCTGTCCCCATGGTCCCCTCTTTATCCAGGGCGGTTACCTCCTCGTGGCCCGGGGAACGTATAGACCTCTTTCCAGGCGTCGCTGTTTTTATATATATATATATATATATATATATATATATATATATATATATATATATATATATATATATATATATATATACATTCACACAGTATATCCATTCATTATCCAACCCATCATAACTACAGGGTCACAGGGGTCTGCTGGAGCCAATCCCAGCAATCACAGGGCACAAGGCAGGCAGGAAACCCCGGGCAGGGCGCCAGCCCACCACAGATATATCTATATATACATATATATAGGGTAGGCAAGGATAGATAGATAGATAGATAGATAGATAGATAGATAGATAGATAGATGATAGATAGATAGATAGATAGATAGATAGATAGATAGATAGATAGATAGATAGATAGATAGATAGATAGATAGATAGATAGATAGATAGATAGATAGATAGATAGATAGATGATATAAGAGGAGGATGAAGAAGCAAAATAAACAGGGATTGCTGCCAACCAGTTCAGCCACTGCCTATTCTCATATGTAACTGAATGTAGAAACAGGTCTGTCCGAATCATAATTATTAATCTCACTTACACTTAAGAACTGAAAACGTTATGTAAAAATCCTGTATAGCTAAAAGACAGGAAACATATGAACACTAGGAAACAGCCTCTCTTTTTAAATCTTACTGTATATGGGTAACAAGGGGGTGCTCTCATCTGCACTTCCTGACTCTTTCATTGGATGTGTGTTTTTTTTCTAGCTACGTCTAGTAAGGTAGGCACATCAATAACTGTGAAGCTACAATAGGTGGCACAGGTTATGTTTGATTACGTTGATAATTAGAATGCCATATTGTGTGCACCTATCTGTGTATCACATATTGCAACTTAAGCAAACAGAAATATTTAAAAAAAGCAGAATAAATATCCTTAGCAAATGCTCTAAAGAGATAATTACATGGCAAATTATTTGTATTAAAACTATAGTGCATCCTGGTTAAATAAGAAACAGAAGACCATTTTATTAACCATTCTACCAACTATAGAACAACAAAACTGAATCCAAATTAAAATTAAAAAAGGATTCATTTGTAGTCACGGCAGGAACAAAAGTCTACAGCCACTAGGCCTTTTAGAAGCCGCCTTTGACAATCTGTTGAAGAGCACTTATAGTGTTTAATATTTGGATTATCTGCATTTTCCTTTACCTGAGAACACAGTGTCGACATAACACAAAGACATTTGATCATTCTCAAACCCGCTTAATATCACTGTAGGAATAAGGAGGGTCTGGGTACACCAGCACAGCTCAGCTGGTTAACACCATGATCATAACTGGGACAATTACCTGGAAAATTCGAGGAGAATGGAGAAATAACTTTATCTGTTCTCATCCTCTTAGATTTGAGTGCCACATTTGACACCATTGATTACAATATTCTTAGAAATCGCCACAGTCAATGGGTGGGCCACTCTGGCAGGGTCTTAAATTTGAATACTACCTGGCTGGCAGAAATTTCTTTGTTAGTTGTGGTAATTATACTTCAAAGACACATGATATTCTATATGGTGGTCCACAAGGCTCTATCCTGGTTCCGCTGCTCTTTTCGATCTCCATGCTTCGGTTATGTCAGATTATCTCGGGGCATAACGGGAGCTACCATAGCAATGTTGATGACACACAACTGTATTTATCAGTAGCGCCTGACGACCCTGAGTCTCTTGATTCACTGACACAATGTCTTACTTGTTTTTCTGAATGGATGAGTAGTAATTTTCTTAAACTAAATAAGAAGAAAACAGAGATTTTAGTGATTGGCAAAAATGGATATAATGAGGTTATTAGAAATAAACTTGATGCATTAGGATCAAAGGTCAAGACGGAGGTAAAGTATTTAGGGGTAACTATTGACTCTTGACTTGAATTTTAAATGACATATTAATCAGATTACTAGGACAGTATTTTTTCACTTAAGAAATATAACAAAAGTCAGACCTCTTATAACATTGCAAGATGCTGAGAAATTAGTTCCTGCTTTTGTTTTCAGTCGACTAGATTACTGTAACGCTCTCCTCTCAGGACTACCTAAAAAAGACATCAATCGATTACAACTAGTGCAGAATGGAGCTGACAGAATCTTAACTAGGAAAAGAAAATCCAAACACATTTCTTCAGTTTTGATGTCACTACACTGGTTACCTGTGTCATTCAGAATTGACTTTAAAATACTGCTGATGGTTTACAAAGCCTTAAGTAATCTGCTCCATCCTGTATCTCGGAATGGCTCTCACCTTACACTCCAAATCGTAACATTAGATCTTCAAATGAGGGTCTGCTTGAAATTCCAATAGCCAAACTTAAAAGACGTGGTGAGGCAGGCGGCCTTCTGCTGTTATGCACCTTAAATCTGGAATACGAGTTTACCAATAGGAATTCGCCAGGCTAATACGGTGGAGCACTTTACAAAAACTGCTAAAAACTCATTACTGTAACATGGCTTTCTCATAGCTTCATTTTAGTTTAATCCTGATACTCTGTATATGCATTTAATTATCATTATCATTCATGGTGGCTCAGTAATCCATACTAAACCCTACTTTCTCTGCTGGTTTTTTTTCCGGTTTTCTGTGGTGGCAATCTGCGCCCCCAGCACCCTATCAAAGCACCGTGATGTCCCTACATTGATGGATTAAAGGCCAGAAGTCCACATGACCGTCATCATCAAATTCTTCCATGTGAACTCTGAATACCATAAGGACTGATTGAGGTCATCTATGTTAGGTAGAATGCCTAGAGGGGGCCGGGTGGCTTCATGGCCTCAGAACCCCTGCAGATTTTTATTTTTTTCTCCAGCTGTTTGAAGTTTTTTTTGTTTTTTTCTGTCCTCCCTGCCCATTTGAACCTTACTTTTATTCTATGTTAATTAATATTGCCTAATTTTTGCCTTTCTTTATCCTATAAAGCACTTTGAGCTACGTCATTTGTATGAAAATGTGCTCTAGAAATAAATGTTGTTGTTGATATCGTCACTTCCTGTGTTGTCAGCAACACGACAGACAAAAATCAAAGACAAGAAAAAAAAAAAAGACTAATAAAAAACAGACTACAAAAATGTAATTCTGCAGCCAATATACCATGTGCTGAATTAAATTAAAGGAATAAAAACACATAATATGGCACAAACTGTCTAGGGATGGCTCATGCCTTATGTCAAGTGTTGCCAGGATTGATTCAGTACAGAAGCTTTTGAATTTTGAGAACAAGAGGGACACCGTTGATTGCTGCAGTTGTAAAGCCCAGTCCATGGTGTGTCACATTAGAAAAACTGCATTCATTTATGTGGAAAAGTCTCATTTTACAAGTAACTGAGAGTACAACTTTAAGGCAGCTTCAGACTTCTCACATCATTAACCTTAGCAAGTCAAGCATAAGGTCACAATGTTCAAATGGCAGAAATTATGACTACTTAAGGTCACATGCTGATTTTTCCTGCGGTCCGAGCACCACTCAGTATTCCACTACATTCCAATCAAAGGGAGGCAAATGATGAAAAGAAATGTCCTGATGCTCTATTTTTTTTTTTTTTTGTTTTTTAAATAAACTAAATGCCGCAGCTTGGTCATTAGATATTTTAAATCTCCCAAATCATCCCAAGGATTCAACAAGAGATCAGCTGCTACTTATTTGCATCAAAGTGGCTCAGCAAACAATGTGGCAATGTCGGCAACTGCCACGCTATCTGCCCCTCCCCCAGCCCTGTCCCCTTAGGAGCATCCCTGGGGAAAAAAAATCCTCAAGACGCACGGCTGTGAAACATAATAGGATCAGCATGGATTCCACAATGGGGGAAAAAAAAAAAAAAAGACTATGGGCTCCGTCTCTTAAAAAGTCAAATTAATTTTAACGCTTCATTCATAGAGCTGAGCCTAAAAACATCTACCTTAGGCCTAAAACAGTCTGTCTGTTTAGCTATATGCAATTCCAGTTCTAACTTTGGTAAATTGTCCCTTAAACACACTTGGAATCTGATTTTATTTTCATAAATGTAACATTACAGATAGCGTGCCTATAAAATGTTTCAACCCCTGAGACATTCTCCAGTTTTTATTGTTATAAAACACTGAATCACAATTGATTACATTTGGCTTTGGCTTGGTAGACAGACAGACAAGCAGACAACAGACCAACAGATCTTTATGCGTCTCCAGGGGGAATATTTGACTCTGGTCAACAGAGAAAACGACTCCTTAATGTCAAAGTGATAACGGATCTCTGCAAAGGAGTCTAAATTACAGGTAAAATTCTGTTACAACAAACTGCCAGGGACCTAAAAAAATATTTCATTGTAATGAAAATTTCGTAGTAATGAGATTCTGCATTTGTCACTATAGTGCTTTCTTTAACTTGCGTCCTGGCGTTTGCAATCATTTCAATAGCTTCTTTCTCGTTAATTTTAATCTCCTCCTGTCTACAAGTGATGCTGACGAGAATATTTCTCCATATTTCCTTGCGATAATACACATACAAGGCGCGAATGATGCCCAAATCCAGTGGCTGAAGCACTGCCGTGCAATTGGGTGGGAGGAATTCAACGCGAACATTTTCTAAATGCGGAAGCATGTTGTGGGCAGCACAGTTATCAATCAGAAGCCGAATCATCCTTTTCTTCTTCTTCATATTGTGAGGTTTGTGAACTCTTTTGGGATCCCCCCCGACTCCCCACTCAACGGGGTGACACGCTGAAGTGCGTCCCGAAGCGCGATTGCCGCGTCTGTGAAAGATCGTTTGTCCATTGCCAGGGCAGGGAAGCAGCAGGCTCAAAGCGCTTCAGTGAAGCGCCACAAAAGCAAATCATAAAAGATCATTGTCGCGCTATAAGTCCTTCTCTTGCACCCCAAAACGTGAGGCTGAGTCTCAGCACTTCAGCAAAACCAGCTTTAATCAGCTTGAAACAGGAACAGGATGGTTATTTATTGTAGGGTGATCTGCCACTCTCCTATAAACTGACACAGCAGTCAGACAGCATCATGGCCAGGTTAGTGACCAAGTAATCCTGTGGCCTGCATTTACAATGTTCCTTGCATCACACATCGAGATCTTTTGTTTGCTTCGGTGAAGAGCCTGCTGTTGCCCCGGCAACGCATAAACAATCTTCCACAGACGTGGTGACCGCACTTCGGGATGCTCTTCAGCGTGTTATCCCAATGGGGGAGGTCCCAAGAGAGTTAAGAAACCTCACATTTTCTTGAATGAGTGCCACACTAATAGGAATGTTTCTTGAATGAGCGCCACTGAACCACATAAAAACGGCTTTTTCGATGTCTTCAAATGCAGCAGTTCACATACATTTGCAACCCGAGATTTTTCTACTTTTTTTTGCTCTTTTTTTTTTTTTTTTTAAGAAAGTTAACAGTATCGGTAGCGTAATTCCGAATTCACTGGCAACGTCTTTTTTTCTTTTTGCAGCAATTGAGAGCTGCAAACATGCAACTTTTTTTGTTTCTAATATGAACTGTTATCGTTTCTTTATGTCTGTCGTTTCTATAGGAGGGTGACATTGAGTTAAATTCCAGTGGAATTTTTTCAGATGTTGACAAGCGATATAACAAAAGGTATCACTGAAAACCACCAAAAACAAAAACAGGGAAAAAAAATAAACAGTACGAGTAAAATTCGAAGAAAGAAAATTTTTTTTTACAATGTTTGTGTTTGGGGATCGTTATGCACAACTGAGCTGTGACCACAGAACTAACTGATCTGTGGACGATTGATTCAAGCATTTCAAGGTCACTTCGTTGTAATGAAAGTATCTGCTGAATGTTTTTCGTAGTAACGAGATTTCTATAGACTTGTGTCATATGGGGAAACTGTCGGGACAATAAAAATACTTTGTTGTAATGAAAATTGCGTTGTAAAGATATTTGTTGCAACGGAATTTTACCTGTAATTACAAATATAGCGCCAATTAACTGGTCACATACATTATGTATTCCACCCTTTTTAATATGGCACACCTACAGTGGGGGAAATAAGTATTAGATCCCAGGCTGAATTTGTAAGTTTGCTCACTTACAAACAAATTAACAATCTGTAATTTTTATGGTAGCTTCATTTTAATGGAGAGAGACACAATATCAATCAAAAATCCAGAAAAAAACACATTACATCAAAGTTATAAATTGATTTGCATGGCATTGAGAGAAATAAGGATTTGATCCCCTACAACCCACAGACTGGCACACGCAGATTATAATCAATCCATCCCAGATACTCCTGATCTCAACTCGTGATATGTATAAAGCACACTTGTCCACAGAATCAATCCGCCAGATAGAGTCGTGAGGAGGTGGACAAGGCTTGCTTGGAGGAGAAGTGGAGGTGGAAAAAGAAAGAAAAGGAATTGTGACGGATTTAAAAAATCATTTAGCTTAAAATAAAAAAAAAAATCTTTCCTTGAACCCATGACTGTGTGGTTTGGTTTGTCTAGGTGTTTGGAGTGCAGGTGCGTCCCCTACAGGTTTCACATTAAACAGTCTTTTTGTTGATCAGTGTCAAAAAAGCCAAATTAAATTCACTGGCATTCAATGTTGTATGACGACAAAATGTGAAAACTTTTTCTAGGCACTGTATATAGTTATGAGGGACATTCAAAAAGTTTCCACACTTTTCTATTTTCACTGGAAACGGTGAAGGCAGGAGGAGTAGTAATTGAGCATTAAAAAGTTGGCATGACGCTGGGAAAATGGCATTGCAAATGAAGGTGACTACGTAGAAAAGTGATTTCATTTCTTTTTGAAATTCTTAATAAACAGAGTTTTAAAAAAAGTGCAGAAACTTTTTGAACGTCCCTCATAAAACTGACTGACTGATTATTCCACTTGAAATGGGCATTTCCCAATATTCTGCAAATGGCATTGCAAAACACTGTGATAGTGCTCGCTGTGAAATGCTCTACACGACGCTTCACAATAACAAGGAAAATTAGCAGCTAATTTATAAAGCCAATGGATGCCAGTAACATTCCAAAATTAAAATGCAGAGGTATCTTGAAATTTACACTCTTCAAACAGTTCACAATAAATCCATTCCCACTGCCACAAATACCTTTAGACAGCTGTGTTTGGTGGGCTTCCAGAGAGGCCTAAAGTGGAGATGGAAAAACAAACTGTAATGGACTTTACTACACTACTGCCACGTAGACTGATCTCACTCAACTGGAAGAATCCTAATTCTCCTATTCTAAGTCAGTGGCTAACTGATGTTCTATACGATTTGAAACTGGAAAAAAATCAAATTCGCACTTAGAGGATCTGTACAGAACTTTTTCAAATCTAATAAATAACATTTTAGAATAAGCATTTAAATTGAGGAAGCAGGTTCTCTCCCCTCTTTTACTCCATTTATCTTTATTCATTTATTAATGTATCTATTTACTTATTTTTACTAGCTTAAAGTTTTACTCTGCTAGCCTAGCTCTCTTTCTTGGGAGTGGCTTTCATTTGTTTCAAACCTATTTTTGTAAAACTTGAGTTATTTGTAGGCAGTGTTATTTGATTTTAATAAAATCAATAAAATAAAAAAAACAAAAAAAAACAAATAACTTTAGAGATATGCAATATCATCAAAAAAAATAAATAATGGGTCCATGTGGCACAAACAAAAAAATGAAAAGTAAAGCATTTTTTGGCATTTCTGATAGAGGACATACTGTATCTTGCAATAGCCGTTCAGCTGCAACGAATTAAAATGTTGCTGATTTATATCTTCTTTATATGCAGGATGTCTGCTAACACTTTAGTGCACATTGAGCATTTCACTGCTTCTTTTGTTGCTACTACATTTAGAAAAAGTGCATCTGTCATTGAAAAATTAGTCACTTGAAGAAACAAATAGCATAACACCAAACATAAATAAGATTTTGCATCAGAACAGCACAGTAATTAGGGCTGTTCAATTCTCAGGACAGTTACAGTCCGCAAAGAATTTATATTTTAAACCTAAACACTTTACAAACTCTTTTTAGACCATTTTGACTCCTCTTTCTTTCTTTACAAATCCCAAAGTCTTGCACTGCCACATTAACTGTAACCATGAAACTGGTGTGTAGGTGTGACTTCTCAAAATGCTAAGCATAAAATTGTGCCAAAATCGCACAGTGTAAGACCGATTTACAGTTGCTGACTGATTTTCAGCTTGATCTGCCATCATTTCACGCTCAGTATGAGACGGGTTGTGATTCCCAAATTCATCTGATTGGCTGTCATGCAACCGGAAGAATTTCTGTCATATCAGAAATGTCAGTCTGGCTGTTTTGTAGTGTAACCTCTCACAAGCCAATTTTCTGATATCACTATAAAACCTCATTGCGCATCAACTGCAGTATATTGTACGTGAGCATCACAATTGCAATAGACAATTTTCACATTTTAGATATCTAAATTCTAAATATCACATACCAACGCACATTCAAATAAATGGCTGATGTCCAAAGCATCTTAGGATATTCTTATGTTGTAATCAGCGCATTCTCCCAACCTCTCCTTCTCCTTGTCCAATTAAAGGAGCATTTTATTGTATTATCAGACACACTTAACATGAAAGGTACTAACTAACCTCTTAGGTTCTTTTCATCAAGGGGAAGAGGAAAAATGTCAAAACCATCTATTAACCCGTTACTTGTAACCACTTACCTGTCTCACTGTCTGTACTGTACCCCATATTTTCAATCCTAGAGACCTCTAATGCAGCGTTTCCCAACCTCGGTCCTGGGGGCACACTGTGGCAGCAGGTTTTTGTTCCAACCAGATTCCTAATCAGTGACAACACCTCATAGCACTTTTCTCATTTAATTAGCTGGTATTATTTTTCTTTTACTCTATATTCAGAAAAGCACAGCAGCATGATTTTTACATTTATAAGACATTTAGAAATATTTCTGCTTTTGCTATAGATTTAAATGCTTAACTCTCTTTTGTTGATTTCATTCTATTTTGCCATTTCTCTGTGCAGTTTTTCCCCTTCGTTGTATCTTATTAATGACAATTAAAAATGACCAGAGCAGACACGCTGGCAAACAACACTGAATAATCTAACGCTGCAACTCCTAATTAGTAAATAATGGATTAATTAAACAATTAGAACACTTAGAAAAGTAGAACAAAAATCAAGATGAAAATCTATATATAATTCACTAAGGCAAGATACCCATGGAAAGCACGCCGGAAGGGGCGTGGATTCACTAAGCCGCCGACAAGTAAGACGCCCATGGCGCACACAGGAATGAGCCACGCCCACCAACTCTAAGACCATTGGATACGACGACAACTCGCAGAACCACGCCCACCAACTCGGACGCGACGACACAGGAAAAACGGCGTCATTTATGTTCGTCTGTCGTGGAGTCCACATGCAGCTCTGAGCCACATTGACTGTTCATACAGGCATGTTTCTCACGGAAGTGAATCTCTATATGCAGCGTGTAAAACAGTTTGCGAGGGGTATCCCATGGGATGCTTAAAACAATCCTTTGAAACTGAGGTTAAAACACAATGAAGGAAGCAGTCTTTAAAAACCAATAAGCCCTGTGCCTCTGTTTCATTACCGTCTCACCTGCTTCACCAATGCAACAGTCGAGACGCTCTCTCAGCAGCTGACCTTCTCTGTGCCTGACCGGATCACACAGAGGCACCACACAACGCGGCAGGACTATCTAAGAAGAGGCATGTTTGTCGCGGATGTAAATCGTTGTATGCAGCGTGTAAAACAGTTTCCGAGGGGCTTCCCATGGTCTTAGACTCGGTAGCCGGGTCTCTGTCAGTTGCTCTTGTGACCGGGCACAAGACCAGGCAGTATTTATGCTTCGAGTGCGAGGGTAGACGTGACAGGACCATTTAAGAAAAATCATGTCGCAGCTGTGAATTGCTGTATACAGTGTGTAAAACAGTTTGTTTGTCGCAGATATGAATCGCTGTATGCACCGTGTAGAGCAGTTTGCGAGGGGTATCCCATAGTCTTACAGTTGGTGGCCGGGTCTCTGTTAGTTGCTCTTGCGAGCGGACACATGACCAGGCAGTGTGTGTGTGCTTCGAGCGCGTGGGTGGACGCGACAGCACCATCTAAGAAAAATCATGTCGCGAATGTGAATCACTGTATGCAGCATGTAAAACGCTGTATTGTATGTTGCCCTCTCCAGAGTTATATCTTTTCATTCACCTACAGTCGTATACACAATGAAGTAAGCAGTCTTTAAAAACCGAGTTTTCGGTTACAATGCACGACCGCGTGCACCATAGCAAACTGTTTAACACGCTACATACAGCAATTCGCATCCGTGACAAACATGCGTCTTCTTAGATGCTCCTGCACTTTGTACATCTCCCTCCCACCATGGTCGGGTGTCTTGGTGAATTATATATAGAAAGGCAGCCAAAACTGCACAGAGCAATGAAAAGTCTACGTGAGTCACAGGTGCATCTGGACTGTGCAAAGACGACAACGACTCGAGTGAAGAGTTGGAGGCGGGCACATGAGCAGGCAGTGCATACTGGACGAGAAATCTGCAGACTAGCATGATGGAGGGAGCGTAATGGACGTCCTTCTCCTCTCCTCCTGTTCCACCCTCCGCGCCTGAGTGCCGAACGGACAATTGTGTGTTGCTTCGTTTCGTGCATTGTTACAATGTTGCTTTTCTTGCTGATTTATTACATTACCAATTTTTCAAATGCTAATTTTCTCCCTGTGCTTAAAAATCATTAAAAAACCGGCCTGATTATGTGGCGTATGGTACGCCGTGGGTTGGCTAGTATTGTTACAAAGAAAAAAATGCATTATTCCCATGTAACTGCTCCCAATACACCCAATGCAAATCTTTGCATCTTTAACTCTGCCACCTCCAGCTCTGTCTTCTGCTTCCTGGTCAGTGCCACTGTCTCCAACCCATATAACATAACTGGTCTCACAACCGTCCTGTAGACCTTCCCTTTCACTCTTGCTGATACCAGTCTGTCACAAATTACTCCTGATATGCTTCTTCACCCACTCCACCCTGCCTGCACTCTCTTCCACACTCCCCATTACTCTGTACTGTTGATCCCAAGTATTTAAACTCATCCACCTTCGCCAACTCTACTCCCTGCATCCTCACCATTCCACTGACCTCCCTCTCATTCACACACACGTATTCTGTCGTGGTGGTCCTATTGACCTCCTTTCCTCTCCTCTCATATCTCCACCTCTCCAGGGTCTCCTCAACCTGCTCCCTACTATTGCTACAGATCACAGTGTCATCAGCAAACATTACAGTCCACGGGGACGCCTGTCTAATCTCGTCTGTCAACCTGTCCATCACCACTGCAAATAAGAAAGGACTCAGAGCCAATCCCTGATGTAATCCCACCTCCACGTTGAGTGTATCCGTCGCTCTTACTGGAGACCTCACCACTGTCACACTTCCCTTGTACATATCCTGTACAACTCTTACATACTTCTCTGCCACTCCCAACTTCCTCATACAATACCATAGCACCTCTCGAGGCACCCTGTCATATGTTTTCTGGAGCAGATTTCCCATCATGGGAAAAATTCTAACAATCAAGAAAAAAAAATACATATGGAAGGAATTATAAAAATAAATGACTGCCACTTGTACAATATATTTACCAGTTTAAAAACTCTGTGTTTTGCTTATTCACAACAGTAAGCCTACTTTTGCCCAAACCTACATTTCAGACTGAGCAGCAGACCCTGAAAAGTGCATTGATTGTGGTGGAGAGTATTTCTTTACTGTGTATTGGTTTTAATTTGTACAGCTTTTGGATTGTTTACTTTTTATCTTGAATTCGAATTACTGGTTTTAGCTTAAGACTTTTTTCTCAGTGAGGTCTAAGCGGTCTTTTGGCCTTGGAACCCCTGCAGATTTTGTTTTTTTTTTTTTTTTTTCTCCAGCCTAACTGAAGTTGTTTTTACTTTCTCATATAGGAAGTTATAGGAAAAGCATTGTAATTGTCCAAAGATCCAATGTCGAGATTTTGATGAATCTCAACATTTTAGACTCCCCAGACATTGTTGTATACGAATTATAGGGAAAGTATTGGAATCCTCCAAAAATACCATGTTGAGATTTTGATGAATCTTGACATTTTAGACCTCCCCGAGTCCGAAAATACCATTTTTGGAATTATGTCTGTGACTCTGTCTCTGTGTGTGTGTGTGTGTGTGTGTGTGTGCATAAACACAATAACTTGAGTTCGCTTTAATTTAGGCCAACCACATTCTGCATACAAGTATTACGTACAAAACACAGATTTCTATCAACTTTTGGGCTATTTCTGTTAACTGGAAGTGGTACTTTACCTTTTATTCATGCAGCTGCAGAGTCTGATTTATTCAACAATACTTTTATAATAATTGTTCAATATATTATTCATTTGATTTGATTTGTTGTTGATGGTTCTTTAATGTACACAATATAAAAATATAATGCCTGTCTTGCGGTTTACTCCTCAAATATCCATTCCCATATCTGAGTATACGAGAAAGTTGACGGGAGACCACTCCTGATTTTTTTTTTGTTTGTTTTTCTGTCCTCCTGACCATCCAACCTTATCTTTTTCTTTGTTACATACTGTATAATACAATTATTTAATCCTGCTTATGTTTTATACATTAACTTCCTTTTGTATTTCATCTTGTAAAGCACTTTGAGCTACATTGTATGAAAATGAGCTATATATATATATATATATATATATATATATATATATATATATATAAATACTGTTGCTGGAATTTTTAGGCATTTTTGTTGTCTATTCTGATTTTTTGTGAAGAAAATCTTTTCTATAAAAGGTTCTATGTGGTCACAATTTTCATATGGTTTCCTGCCTCTTGAGTGGCACGTTTGTACATTTTTGAATATTTAGACATTTTGGGGTCTGTGCAGGCTTGAAGGTGTGCACTTTACTAAGCTCTGACCTTTATTATTTAGTGTACTTGTTTGTATCAAACCTGCCTACTGGGTAATGACACTTTCTTGTAACAAGAAAACACTCTACAAATTTGGTCTAAGAAATTCCAGACGAGTATGCAAAAATAACAATTGCGAGAATTCCCCTGCAGGAGCTTCAGTATAATTACTAGGTAAAGGGTAACCTGGCGTGTTCAGTTTTGCATGTTGCCACCGCAACACCCAACTATGAAGAGTGGACTGAAAAGAAAAAAAAAACTGAGGTGAAGAAATCAAAGCACTGGATATTCATGTATGGTCAAGATAAATACTAAAGATAAATGATTCATCCACCTAAAAGTTGCATTATTCAATAATAGTCATCCCACGTGGCTCCACCTGCATAGTATTAAAACAGGACAGTGAGGAGGGCCCTGCCCGGCTCCCAACTCCTGACATCACGCTTTCCCCTCCCCTCGGACCAAACACTCTCTCAGATTAGTGAAAATGTATTGCTCCTGCAGGCGAACTAGGACTCTTAGCGCAATGTGACAAGCCTCAAAATCAACCGGAATGTTCAAACAAATTCTAGAAAAAAAACCTGATCTAAATCCATTAAGTAGTTCTCCCATTCACTAGCTAAGCGGAGTAATGGAACGTATGAGTGAGAAGGGCCCTGCTTCCCTCCCATCGGCCCGCTGACTGTCTTTCGGATTCACGCAAATAAATTGGAATACTACAAGCGAACTATGATACGCGATGAGAGAAGTCGCAATCCATTAAGTTGTTCTCTCGTGAAAAGCGGATGGACAGACATTGGATTTTGTATTTATTTATATATCTATATATACAGTTAGGTCCATAAATATTTGAACAGAGACAACTTTTTTCTCATTTTGGTTCTGCACATTACCACAATGAATTTTAAATGAAACAACTCAGATGCAGTTGAAGTGCAGACTTTCAGCTTTAATTCAGTGGGATGAACAAAACGATTGCATAAAAATGTGAGGCAACTAAAGTATTTTTTTAACACAATCCCTTCATTTCAGGGGCTCAGAAGTAATTGGACAATTGACTCAAAGGCTATTTCATGGCAGGTGTGTTCAAGTCCGTAATTATGTCTTATCAATTCAGCAGATAAAAGGCCTGGAGTTGATTTGCAGTATGGTGCTTGCATGTGGAAGATTTTGCTGTGAACAGACAACATGCGGTCAAAGGAGCTCTCCATGCAGGTGAAAGAAGCCAGGAGAAACTGCTACAATATTACGAGTGGCAAAATCTACAGTTTGGTACATCCTGACAAAGAAAGCAGGCACTGGTGAACTCAGCAACGCAAAAAGACCTGGACGTCCACAGAAGACAACAGTGATGGATGATCACAGAATCATTTCCATGGTGAAGAGAAACCCCTTCACAACAGCCAACCAAGTGAACAACACTCTCCAGGGGATCGGGGTATCGATATCAAGTCTACCATAAAGAGAAGATTGCATGAAAGTCAATCCAGAGGGTGCACTGCAAGGTGTAAGCCACTCATAAGCCTCAAGAATAGAGAGGCTAGATTGGACTTTGCTAAAAAAGCCAGCACAGTTCTGGAAAAACATTCTTTGGACAGATGAAACCAAGATGAACCTCTACCAGAATGATGGCAAGAAAAAAGTATGGAGAAGGCGTGGAACAGCTCATTATCCAAAGCATAGCACATCATCTGTAAAACACGTTGGAGTCAGGCTGTGTTTATTGATGATGTGACACAGGACAGAAGCAGCCAAATGAATTCTGAGGTGTTCAGAGACGTACTGTCTGCTCAGATCCAGCTCAATGACGTCAAATTGATTGGGCAGCGTTTCATGATACAGATGGACAATGACCCAAAACATACAGCCGAAGCAACCCAGGAGTTTATTAAAGCAAATAAGTGGAAAATTCTTGAATGGCCAAGTCAGTCACCTGATCTTAACCCAACTGAGCAGCCATTTCACTTGCTGAAGACGAAACTTCAGACAGAAAGGCCCACAAACAAACAGCAACTGAAAGTAAAGGCCTGGCAGAGCATTAAAAAGGAGGAAACCCAGCATCTGGTGATGCCCAGGAGTTCAAGACTTCAGACTGGCATTACCAGCAAAGGGTTTTCAACCAAGTATTACAAATGAACATTTTATTTCCAGTTATTTAATTTGTCCAATTACTTTTGAGCCCCTGAAATAAAGGGATTGTGTTACAAAAAAAATACTTTAGTTGCATCACATTTTTATGCAATCGTTTTGTTCAACCCACTGAATTAAAGCTGAAAGTCTGCAATTCAACTGCATCCGAGTTGTGTCATTTAAAATTCATTGTGGTGATGTAGAGAACAAAATGAGAAACAAGTTGTCTCTGTCCAAATACTTATGGACCTAACTGTATCTATCTATCTATCTCTATATATATATCTATCTATATCTATCTATCTATATATATAGATATATATATATATATATAGATATAGATATATATATATATATATATATAGATATATAGATATATATATATATATATATATATAGATATATATATATATCTATATCTATCTATATATATATATATATACATACATACATACACACAGTATATCTATATACAGTCATATGAAAACGTTTGAGCACCACTCTTAATTCTTCGCATTCTTGTTTCTCATTGGCTGAGCTGTCAAAGTAGCAACTTCCTTTTAATATCTGACATGCCTTATGGAAACAGTAGGATTTCAGCAGTGACATTAAGTTTATTGGATTAACAGAAAATATGCAATATGCATCATAACAAAATTAGACAGGTTCATAAATGTGGGCACCGCAACAGAGATATGACATCAATACTTAGTTGAGCCTCCTTTTGCTCCTTTGAGCCTCCAGATGCTGTCCTCCTATAGCCTTTGAGGAGTGTCTAGATTCTGGATGGAGGTATTTCTGACCATTCTTCATACAACATCTCTCCAGTTCAGTTACATTTGATGGCTGCCAAGCATGGACAGCCTGCTTCAAATCATCCCATAGATTTTCGATGATATTCAAGTCAGGGGACTTTGACAGCCATTCCAGAACATTGTACTTCTCCCACTGCATGAATGCGTTTGTAGATTTCCAACTGTGTTTTGGGTCATTGTCTTGTTGGAATATCCAACCCATGCGTAACTTCAACTTTGTGACTGAAGCTTGAACATGATCCTGAAGAATTTGTCGATACTGGGTTGAATTCATCCGATTTTTCTTGGCCTGCCACACCTGCTGGGTTTAACAGCAACTGTGCCTGTGGCCTTCCATTTCCTGATTCCATTCCTTACAGTTGAATAAGACAATTTAAACCTCTGAGATGGCTTTTTGTAGCCTTGCCCTAAACCATGAGACTGAACAATCTTTGTCTTCAGGTCTTTTGAGAGTTGCCTTGAGGATCCCATGCTGTCTGTCACTCTTCAGAGGAGAATCAAAGGGAAGGAAGCACAACTTGTAATTGACCACCTTAAATACCTTTTCTCATGATTGGACACACCTGTCTATGAAGGCTCAGCAAGCTAATCTAACCAATTTGGTGTTGCAAGTAATCAGTATTGAGCAGTTACATGCATTCAAATCAGCAAAATGACAAGGGGACCCAGATTTTCACATTTGATTTAATTTCATACAACTAAATACACTTCACTAAAAATCTTTGTTCGGAAAAAAACACCCCTGTACTCAGATGTTCCTAGGAAATGAAAGAAATACCATTGTTATCTTTTTTTTGTTGAAAGTAGAGTCTATTATGAAGGCTGAGAGGAGTTCCCAAATTTTTTAATATGACTTTTTAATATGAGAGAGAGAGAGAGAGAGATACAGTATTTAGTTTTAACCTACTAAGCATATTTAATGACTAAGCTGAACAATTAAACTAAAAAATTGTAACATTAATAGCCAAGTTCAAAAACAGCATGACTTTTGAGTTGCTACATATCATAAGTCACAAGGCTCTTAGTTATAATATATTTTGGGCTCTGCCAAAAACACCTTACCCAATATATCTGCCTGCCGTTCTTAAAAGGATTACCTAGGCATACATCCAAAACGGGAATTAACATTTGGATACAAACGTACAGATGGCTATCAGAAAGCCTTCTAGTCATGCATTCTTTTTTTTCCCCTTTTGAAAAATTTATACATAACAACACACTTTAAGCATTCATACTTGGCACAAACTGAGACTTTTAGGCTAAGGCCTCTGTTAAAACTGATAACCAGCGCAACATAGCAGATGGAGAATTTTACCCAAAACAAAAATAACAGCAGCTTCTCTTTTCACTATGATACATTTCAAACAAAAATATATGAAAATACATGAGAATCAAAGCATATCTGCCTTGCTACACATTGGTGAGCAGTAAATCTAAAACAATCATTGACGAAACTTTCGCAGATCATCTTTGCTGCGGAACAATATTATGAATCCGGAGAATTATGAGATGGATTCATCCTGTTTCAAAAATACAACCCATAGCTCAGCTAAAAAACAAAAAAAACAAAAAAGAGACAGAAAACCTTATTAGCTACAAAGAGTACAAGTGTGCATACAATCGCTGGCATTAGCCTACCAACCTTAAAATGCCCTGCAAATGAACATACTGCGCCAGCTGTTGTGGGATCACTTACACCACAGCCTAATGGCATTTCATTTCCTTCGAAGGGCAGAGCACAAGGAATAAAAAAAAAAAAAAAATCACTTGTTTATGTACATACACAGTGCCAATAACTGGCACCTCTGAGTAACACCAAGTCACGTTGCACTTGCAATAATAAACTGTAATTAATCTCTCATTCCCCACAGTGTTTATTCTGATGTTACAGACATTAATGCCATAATTTAATCAAACATTATCAGCAACTTCATTTTCTTAAAGGATTAGTTCAGTATTTTTTAAGTCAAAACTTATTTCTTCATGATCACAGTATACATTAATTTGACACATTCATTGACACATTCATTTTTTGAGAACAGACCCTACCAACCAAAGGTTATACAACACCTCAGTTTTTCCTCAAAATTTTTTTGAAGCAATCTATTGATTATTGGCAAATTGAGATATATATACAGTACAGGCCAAAAGTTTGGACACACCTCCTCATTCAATGTGTTTTCTTTTATTTCAGGTGACTGCCTGTTGAAGCTCATCGAGAGAATGCCAAGAGTGTGCAAAGCAGTAATCAGAGCAAAGGGTGGCTGTTTTGAAGAAACTAGAATATAAAACATGTTTTCAGTTATTTCACCTTTTTTTGTTAAGTACACAACTCCACATGTGTTCATTCATAGTTATGATGCCTTCAGTGAGAATCTACCAATGTAAATGGTCATTAAAATAAAGAAAACACATTGAATGAGAAGGTGTGTCCAAACCTTTGGCCTGTACTGTGTGTATATATATATATATAAATATATATATATAATATAATATATAATAATAATATATATATATATATATATAATATATATATATATATATATATATATATATATATATATATATATATATATATATATATATATATATATATATATATATATATATATATATATATATATATATATATATATATATATATATATACACACACACACACACACACACACACACACACACACACACATATATACATACATACAGGCAGTCCCCGGGTTACATACAAGATAGCGACTGTAGGTTTGTACTTAAGTTGAATTTGTATGTAAGTCAGGTCCATTATTTTAATAAATGCTATTGTTGACCGACTGTAACCAAGTGCTCTGCCAATGAATGATGGAGTTTCACCTCTCTCTGACCTTTTTATTATTTCTACTTTATTTTCAATGGTGATGGTTTTCCTCTTCTTTACTGTATCACCAGCACTTGCATCAGATTTGTGTTTCAGAGACATTGTTGAAGGGTGAAGACAAAAGGTTAAGATGAGCTCTTCTGCACAGCACTCTCCACACTATCACAGCAGGAAGGCACCCGTCGTCAACACGTCTGATGTACTGACGAGAGACAACTTCCTGCTATGTGTATAACAGTACAAGCAGGCTTGCTATTGAGAATGACTGGGGGCAGCAAGGGGGTGTTCATCACTTGCCCACCACACAGTCACCTCCACTACAGTATGCAGCCTGCCGCATCCGGCCACCGAGCGCGAACAGGCTGTAGCCAAAGGCGGGTAGTGAATCGCCCACCTACCGCTCCCATTCAACAGGCAGCCACCCAAGGCACACTACAATGCTACCCCCACTGCATTCACCCTCAATGGCCTCCGTTCAGCCACAACCGGGTCACCGCTTGCAGCATCACCAGCTGCCCACCAAGAACGAATGAGGCAGCCGTGTGTGCTGGGTGGGCACTGAAACGCCCCCCCTCTGCTACATCCAACCTACGTCCAGTCAGGAGCACTAGCTGCAGCGGCGTAGTAGGCGGGCAACAATCCGCCTCATCAAGCCTCCGTCCTGTGCACGAGCGATAGCTGTGGTCCCGGTGACTATGGACCACGGGTCACCGCTTGCCGCCAGGAGCCTCCCGAGGGACACTACACTGAGCGAGCAGCAAAATTGCCCCCCTCCAGCCACCGCTTGCAGCGTCCCAAGGCCGAAGATGACGGAGAGGCAGTTACTGAGGCACATGCATCGCAGCTGAAGCCCTGTTCGTAAGTCATTGGTCAGATGTCTGTAACCTGGGGACTACCTGCATGTATATATATATTATATATGGATTTTAAAAAAAAGTGTTAAGGTGTGTCCTTTAAAGAAGAAAAATTAAAAAATATACCGTACTTGGTAAATTTAGGATAATCAAATATGCATGCATCAGTTCTCATAATGGTATAAATAAATGCTAGATAAACACAAAGAGGGCTAAGGATTTCCAGTTCATTTCACCATGAACTGTTACAAATCCTCACTAATGTCTACTGTAGGCTGTGAACACCCAATAGAGTCACCACGGTTTAAGGTCTTTAGGATCAGAACTCACACAGTGGTGTGACTTGTGTCTCTCCTCTTGACATGGTTTCTGGCTGATGTGTGTATGTCAGGAGCAGAGCTTTCAAATGATTAAGTATTGCCTCAATTAATAACTTACACTACAATAGAATGGCTCTGCTTCACATTCTGGATTCAAATAAAAAAAGGAAAATGTTGATTTGATTAAGTTCATCATAAGGCTTTTTTTTAACTAAAGTTCATTTCAAATGTCTTGGGAACTTAACAATGCAGTTACCTAATTCTATGAAAAAATACTGAAATGCTGGAAAGTATGGGAGGGTGCAAATGTCTACAGTTAAATATAGCTTTCTAAAAAGGCATTACTGAGGCATGTGAATAATGAGCACCGCCTTAGTCTATGAACGGTCCAGTTCCTCTCTAGTACACAAGTCTTTTCCTTTCCATTGAATCCCACAGAATACCTCAAATGGCATTATCACAAAATATAAAACAAAACAAAATACTTTTAACCTTACAAAACATCAGGCTTACGGCAAAAAAATGACCATTCATAGAGTCAAGCCACACAAATGCAAAGAGCTTTACAAAATCATTCACTTCACCTAAAGATTTTCTAAACCTTGAAGTTTACAGCTTCCTGGGACAGAACACACCCTGACAGAACCTGACCTCAGGCAAAAGGCAACTCTGAATGAGGCACCAGTCATTATGGGGCACAACCAAGCACACATACACACACACAATAAGCCAAATTAGAGTTGCCAAGCAACCATGTAGACATGTCTTTCAAATGTGGCAGGAAAACCAGAGCAGCCAAAAATAAATACAGTGAAAGAGAAATAGAGAGATAGAAGTGAAAGGCGCTATGTAATAGATAGATAGATAGATAGATAGATAGATAGATAGATGGATGTTAGGGCCTTTTTGTAACCTGCAGGGCACATTTGTAACTTTAGTAGGGCAATTTTGTAACCTTTGGGAACTTTTGTAACTCGGCATAGTGAAAATTTGTAACTTTCAGTGAACTTTTGTAACACGAGTCAGGCACTTTTGTAATATGCCAAAAAAGAGCATTTTGTATCCTGAAATGGTGACATTTAATCAAATGCTTAGCTGTACAGGTTTGTTGCCAGTCCCCCTCCTAACACTCTTATACATTTATTTAAAGCCCATTGTCCCCACAGTAAGCTGCAGCTCCCAATGCCATCATACTGGACAAAAATGTCTCATATAATCAATGGACTGGTGCCATTAATAAACCTTAAGGATGAATTCACCCAGTATAGCATTAGATTAAAGCACTCGGATAACTAGCAATATGTATTTTGATTTCTTTATTCATCTTACCATTAGTATTTCTAATTTGATGTATTCTCTATTCCTGTACAGCACTCTATATGATGTTTATTCATTTAAAGTTAGAATTTTTTTTTTTTTTTATTGCTCACATTAGTCATTTAGGTCTATTGTGTAGTTGTACTCAGTCCTGTATTGTTGCTGCATGTTTATTCAGCAGTAGATCATAAATTGCTGCGGTGGGTTGGCACCCTGCCCGGGATTGGTTCCTGCCTTGTGCCCTGTGTTGGCTGGGATTGGCTCCAGCAGACCCCCGTGACCCTGTGTTCGGATTCAGCGGGTTGGTTGATGGATGGATAGATTATAAATTGTAATCTTTTTTGTTGTATTATAAAGGCATAGTGACAGTAGATTATATGACAGAACTGCACAGGGTTGCCCAGCTGACAATGGACTGCGAGAAGCAAAACCCCTATGAGAGTGGAAGCAGGCATGATGAGGGTCTCACTACCAACTGAGCACTTTTACATGTTACTGTACTTAAAAGAAATTCAGCAGGCCAAGGCCTTCCAAGTCAATATGATTTTTATATATAAAAATCAAATATCAGAAGTCAGAAATGGTAGAAGAATATCACAGACCACTGACCAAACACTACTGTTGTGGTCCAGCATTCCGATGGGCTGTTAGTGGCCCACATTGACCATTTATTCCTGAAAGTTTGCAGTTATTTGATTTGCAGGTCTGCCTCTGTCACGTTTTCATGTCCCCCATATGTCTGTATGGCTTATGGTACCACCAGTATGGTGTGACATGCTGGTCATTTTAAGTGTCCCTTCAAACTGGAACAGCACATCTGACTGCAGGTGTCGTCTGGCTTTCCTGTCCGTGACTGCTAAATGGACGAGTTCTGGTGCGTTTGATGCTGAGTGGGAGGGAATAAGCAGGACAAAAATAATTGAAGTATTCGATAAAGCCAAAACACTAATAATGATTCACAATGCATTAGATAAAAGGCTGAATTTTTCTTGATTTTAAATTGAGATGTGTCTTTTGATGTGATTTACACATGAAATGATGACACTCCCCGACCATCTTACAACAAGATTGTTTTTAAAAACAGGAAAGTATTTGCTATTTTCTAATTCCAGATTTTGGGATGAACTTGTCCTGCGTCCTGTGTAAATGTTTTAAAAGCGGCTCCACTGCTCTTTGCTCTCTGTCTTCACACCCAAAAGCTTATTCCAGTTTATTCCTTTCATGCTCTGCCACATCTGTTTCTCCTCGCTCTTCCAAAACACTGAGGATTGTAAGATATGCTGGTCACCTGACCCCTGTGGTCCAATCACATGCACACCCTCAATTCTATCCTGATTATTACAAACTGCAGACAGGCTCCCCCCTCACTGATGGCTTATTAGACAGTCACTGATTACGTCAGTTAGTTAATATTAGTAAATGAAATTGCTGTCTGCATTGGAGGGTCTGTAACACACTCCTAAAATAAGGCCTCATCCCCTAATTCCTTCCAGACAAATCCAGACGACCTCACTAAGGTGGGCTCATCATCCAAACGAAGAGGCCTTGAGTTTAAATTCTGTTTGACAAAAACAGCAACTAACACCCAACCCTGGGCCCCCCTTTTCAGTTTTGCTTGTCCTTCCTGTTAACTGTCTACCCTTCCATGTTCTGCTCATCCCATCAGGTTTCTGTTATTGCTGTAATATTATAATTATGCTTAACTACATAATATTACAATTTATTTATTTTACTCTCATTATTGATAGCATTCAGGTAAGCATTTTTAATATGTTGCTTATTTGAGTTTTGCACTTTAACCTTGGGTTAGAATTTACATTACTATGCATTTTTATTTCACTGCTGTTCATGTTAGAGAATTTAAATACAATATGACATCATAAACCTTCTGAAATACAACAAGATGATCTGTATGTGCGACACAATTAAGTCAAGGCTGTAGAGTAAACACACTCTATAAACAGAAATGATAGGAAAATAATGATTTACATTAATGTTATATTTTATTTTTATCAATTAAAATAATTTTACTATACAAACAACACATAACGTTACTTAAATAATATTGTTTTTTGTATAGAATGACAATTGCATCTTAGCAAGACCTTTTACATTTAATAAAATAATAGCAAACAAAGGCCTGATATTGAGGCCTTCTAATATGGCAGTCATCATGGACAGAATTTCTCAAAGCCAAAACTTTTATAAGCATGAAACAAATGCCTTTAGTAGAGAAAGTATGGTGATTATAATCAGATGATTTTAATTCTTAGAATGTTAATCTGGAGAATAAACTGTAGAGTAATAAATGGCTTTATTTTAACTTGCAGTGTTAGGTGTGTAGTGAGAAGTCAAGCAAAATGACGCCTTTTACTGGCTAACTGAGCAGATTACAATATGCAGGCTTTGGAGGCAACTCGGGCCCCTTCTTCAGGCAGGATATGTATGTGTGATATGTATTGATATCTGCCTGAAGAAGGGGCCCGAGTTGCCTCCAAAGCCTGCATATTGTAATCTACTCAGTTAGCCAATAAAAAATGTAATTTTGCTTAACTTCTCACCCCATTCATAATGGCTAACACGGTACAACACCCTAGTACTACAGTATTAGGTGTGCAAAAGAATATTTGTATATTTTTCACAACATTATGGAATTCTTCTGTCACATCATGTGACACAGGGTGGCATGTTGGCACAGTTCTAGCACTGCTGCAGTAAGGTACCTCGCAGTAAGGTGACCAGATTTGCCGTTTGCATGTTCTCCCCTTGTCTATGTGGGTGTCCTCCAGGTGCTCCAGTTTCCTCCGACTGTGCAAAGACATGCAAGTAAAGTGAACTGGTGATGCTAAACTGGGCTTTGTCTGTGTGTGTATGCGGGTGTGTGTTTGCCCTGCGATGGACTGGCGTGCTGCCCAGGGCTTGTTCCTGCCTTGTGTCCTATGCTAGCTGGGATAGGCTCCAGCGCTATATAAAACCCTGGTCTGGGTTAAGTGGGTTACAAAATGACATGCCATCATGTGACACAGTTGTGTAGATTATATTAATCAGAAACTCTGATCTTGTCCAATGTGTGTGTGTGTATGTGTGAGAGAATACATCCTGGTATTGGCAAGCATCCCAACTGGGTCTGGTTGCTGCCCTGCTTGCCATGCTGCAAGGGTAGGCTCCTGCACCTTTGCTCTTGAACTGTACTAAGAGGTCTTTTAAAGCGAATACATAGATGAATAGATGGATTTCTTTTGCTGATCAGTTGGGCAGCATGGTGCTTACTGGGTGGTCTCACTGCTTTACGGATCCAGCAACCTGAGTTTTACTACCACACCTAACTGTTGTACATGTGAACTCTGCATGTTCTCCCTGTGCGGAGAATTTGCCCTCCTGTTACAAAAATACAGGCAGGTTAAGTTGATTTATGACTCATAATTGGCCCCTGTATATGAATGAGTGGGTCACGCGTTAGACTGCCACCTTAATAATAATGATACATTTTATTTATATAGCGCCTTTCTCATACTCATGGCACTTGTCCAGGATTTGGCTGTCTGACCCTGAATTGGATTAAGTGGGTTTGGGAGCAAATTATATGTTATGTCAGTTGTCTGAGAGTATCAGTAAGTTACCAACAAATAAATAAATAAATACATCATAGTACTGTATTCTTAAAAGTAATAGAAAGATTAAACACACTTTTGGAAAAAAAATTAAAAAAAAAGATCTTTACATTACTGAAATTATAGTATACAGTACATGTTTTTGCCCAAAAATTCCTAGCACTGGAAATCCACATTCAATTTATAAAAGCTGCCTATAGCGCCTTTCATAGCGATTACAAATTGTGTTACAAAGCACTTAACATAATACGGATATGTATGCTTGGAAAAGTAAACACAGATATACTTAAATTGATAACTATATATTTAATTAAATGGAAAATTGGTAAAAAGTTTTACGATGAAGAGAACTTAAATAACGTTTCCCGATTGACTTCCATCTAGGGGGCGCTCCAACGGTAAATAGCAGCCCTGAAGCCGTCTTCCGAAGCACTATCCTCTGCAGAACCTTACCGGAAGTGCCGGTTAACAACGCGTTTTCAAGTTACAAAGATCCCTGCATTTATTTCTTAATAAAACACAAGAAACCCGCGGATAAAAATGTTTTTAGGAAATATATGTGTTAAATCAAAATAGACTTAAGCACACTTGTTTGTTATTAAACGAATACAAATCGTTATAAAGCAGTTTTCAAACGCTCACGATGTGTACATAGGTAACCTCATTAGGAAACAAAAATATTAATAACTTAAAAAATATAAAACGAAATTCAATGCCGTTTGGAAGAGTGAAACATACCAATATTCTGCACAAACTGTGAAAACATCAAAGCAATCGGTGACATGGATCACGAGATTTTAATATGTTATTAAAACACCTCTAAGCAAGTGCACTTTAGGTGACAAGCCGATCAGAAGGCTAAGACCTTGCAGGGCAATTTTTGGAGCAACACGATCGGCAATTTTAAAGGTTGTTGACTTCTTAGATAATTATGTATCAATTAATAATCGCATGTCTTCCCCCTGATAACATATGAGAAAACGTATGAGAATATGGAAATGTTGCTGAAGCCCGTCCAGTATAGCAGGTACAACTGGAATATGTGGCGAGATCTTCAAGTCGTTGCTCTGTTACTAGGACTGCAGCTCGGCTATACAAAGTACTGTTGTTTCATCTGTGAATGGGACAGCCATGCCAAAGAGTCGCACTATTCTTGACAGAACTGGCCACTCCGTAAAACGTTAGTTCTAGGACAGAGAAATGTGGCACATGAATCACTTGATATTTTTGCCTCCTCTTCACCTAAAACTGGGACTCATGAAGAATTTCGTGAAAGCACTGAACAAGAAAGGCGAAGGTTTTCGTTATTTAAGAGAGATGTTCGCAAGAATAACTGATGCCAAGATCAAAGAGGGCATTTTTGTTGGCCCCCAGATCAGCCATGTTATGAGTAACAAGCGGTTTGAAGATCTGTTAGTTGGGCCGGAAAAAAAATGCCTGGAAAGCCTTCAAAGACGTTGTTGACAATTTTCTGGGCACTTACAGAGTCCCAAACTACATTCAGCTGGTAGACAAACTTCTCGAAGCATATAAGACAATAAAGTGCAACATGTCACTCAAGATTCATTTCCTCCACTCACACTTGGACTTCTTCCCCGCCAATCTCGGTGCTGTCAGTGAGTAACACTGTGAAAGGTTTCACCAGGACATTGCTACAATGGAGAAACGATACCAGGGCAACCGGAATCCATCAATGCTTGCTGACGACTGTTGGACACTGCAATGTGATGCACCAGACATTGAATACAAAAGAAAACTAGGAGCAAAACAATTCTGTTGAATTTAACAGCTTATACAAAACATAAACGTGACTAAATATGTTATTGTCAGTAAACATATAAATGTCTCTTTCTCAGAGTTCCTAAAAAACTATATTTGTGCATACCCAGTAGGTACCTGTCACAATCAGCAAAAACGTTTCAGGAAGCAAGACCTTTCAAAAACATTGTTGTGCAGTGTAGATAGAGCGCAAGCTAAAATCAAAGAGATGGTGACGGGATCACAAATACAGACTCCGCTTTCTGGAGGTGTGAGACAATAGCGCTAACCACTGTGCCACCAAGCCACACTTAACTACTTTAAACCAGTCCCAGAAAAACTGCAGGCACTAAAAACTTGTCAGAAATGTAAAGTGAGCAATGGACTGAATCGTGCATTGTAACTAAAGCCACACTCAGCACTGTATTTGATAAAAAAGCAAGGACAGGCACTAGGAGAAAACCAAAGGCAGAAGGCAAATAAGCTAAGCAAACATCACTGAATAGATTGTGAAGGACACAGTTTATTTAAGGATAAAAGATCCCAGGTTGAGGATAAAAAAAAAAAAAGGTTAAAAATCATACGGATTCTGAACCCATCCAACAGGCTCCTTGGGTGGCAGTGCACCAGATAATAATAAAAAAAAATACACGGTTATCAAATGGCCACTTGTCATTGTTATCTGAGAACATTCAAATTTTTTCCTTTGCATCTCATTTTTAAACAAACTTGCAACCTCGTTTTTTATTGCCTTTTCAACTCTTGACTTGCATTGAATAATCCAGTCCTGTGCTCGAAAATATGCAAAATGCATGCTTTTCTCTCGATTATAAAAAAAAAAAAAATCTTGGTGGAAGGGAGACCAGTGAGACGAGACGTGATTTTCTCAGAAGACACTTAAAAGACCGCCCGAGATGAAAGAGACTGGACACGAAGCGTCTCGCGGGGACCTTAAACATGAGACTTGGAGCTAAGAGATTGCAATTTGACATCACGCAAGACAACAACAACATTTATATAGCACATTTTCATACAAATAATGTAGCTCAAAGTGCATTACACGATGAAAAAAGAGAAAAAAAGAAAGTAAGAATTAAAATCAGAGAACACTAATTAACATAGAATAAAAGTAAGGTCCGATGGCCAGGGAGGACAGAAAAAACAAAAAAAAAATCCAGACGGCTGGAGAAAAAAAAAAATCTGCAGGGGTTCTAATATTTTTTTGGAGCAACACGATCAGCAATTGTAAAGGTTGTCGACTTCTTAGATAATTATGTTTCAATTAATAATCGCATGTCTTCCCCCAGATAACATATAAGAAAACATATGAGAATATGGAAATGTTGCTGAAGCCCGTCCAGTATAGCAGATACGACTGGAATATCTGTGGAGATCTTAAAAGTCATTGCTCCGTTAGTGAGGCAGTGAGACAACATTTAAAACAAGTTCAAGGACATCTAACCAAGCAGTTGTTGGAATGCTTTTGGCAGACAGACATCATGTGCTCCCAGCTCTTAAAACAACGACAAGCAGAACACGCAGCTAGCCAGCAGCAGCCTTTGGAAGCCAGCAGATGATCCGACCGCAACTCCTTAGTGTACGTTCAGTCGCCTCTTCACAGCGCGAGCAGCAGAGATACGAAGTGACAAAAAAGGACAGCTGCTGTATAGGCTTTAAAAGATCGACGGGCAGTGCGACAAACATAACAGGCAGCTCACCAGCAGCAAGACAACATGATCCAACTGCATCTCCTTAGCGTGCATTCCTTAGTCCCCCCTTCACAACACGAGCAGCATTATATGTCCTGTGAGAAAGATGTAACCACGCCCGGGGCCGGAAATAAACGACAAGTATTGTTTTTACAAAAGTTTTAAAGTAAAAGTGAAAATAATGCATATGTAACAATTCCCATGAAAATAATAATCTCTTTAAATTGTATATCTGGTTACCCAAACCCGGGGGTAGGCAAGCGAAGCGAGCAGGGGGCAGAGCCCCCCAGTATATATATATTGCTAAATATATACCTCTGTAATTGTCACTGCACATCATAAACAAGAAATCAAAAACCTCGTTCATTAATCCTATCAGTTCAAAAGGTCATTGCCGTGAGGTTTTAGGAGCTTTTGTCCACCCATTGACATTTTTCACATTCACTGATGAATTTACTATTGGCTTCTTTTCACCTTAATAAAAGTATAAGTGTCTGTGTGTCTGTCTGTTTGTGTGTCCATCAGGTCGCTATGTCTCCGTCATGATCAAAGATGGCGCATTACAAATATTTTTAGCAATAAAATGCGTTGCATTTGTTACTCCAACAGATGACGCATCACAAACATTAACTCTGCTTTTACAAAACTCATCTGAAATGGCATATATTGGAGACATATGCAACGTTAACACTGAGGTCTGCGTTGATTATTTAGATTTCAGCCAGTCTGAGATGGGGAACACAGTTAGTCACATCAGAACCATTTTTCTGTTCCTTCATCATGAAAACATGAGATTATTTTTTTTTTCTTGGCAATCTCTATACATTAGATAAAGAAAGTAACACTCATTGTTGGGTGGAGTATTCCTTTAAACTGCGGCAGCCATCTGTCAAAGTGGTCTTGTGTTTCACTCACATGCTGAAAGCTGCCAGCTCGACATGAAAATCACGCCTGGCAGGAGACAAGCTTACCTATGTGCCTAATATCCATCCATCCATTATCCAACCCGCTATATCCTAACCACAGGGTCACGGGGGTCTGCTGGAGCCAATCCCAGCCAACACAGGGAGCAAGGCAGGAAATAAACCCCGGGCAGGGCGCACACACACCAAGCACACACACGGGCCAATTTAGAATCGCCAATGCATCTAACCTGCATGTCTTTGGACTGTGGGAGGAAACCCATGTAGACACGGGAAGAACATGCAAACTCCATGTAGGGAGGACCCGGGAAGCGAACCCAGGTCTCCTAACTGCGAGGCAGCCTACCCACTGAGCCACCCTATGTGCCTAATATGATTGGAGAATTGCAAATTTCCTTCTAACAGGAGAGAGCAACTCCTTGAAACACAACTCGTTTCTTGAGGACTGTTGTATTTTTTTTCAGATCTTTACATTATTCTCTCTAAAAAACCTTGGTGTTAAAATTCAGAATACTGTACTGTTATTTACAAGTCAAAGATTTCCAGACCTGAAATGGACAACACAAGTACAGACAATGAACAGATAAGATGGACCTCTGCTAGAAACCTCAATCTATCAGTTGTGTAACATCATCAGACTCTTGTAATATTCTTTTGCTTTAGATGCTGGTCCTTTGTCATGTCTTTGCAGACTTTTGTTTGTATTACAATAATTCTCTCCCTCACAAAGTATCAAAATACCAGAGTGTAAAAATGCAAACACCAGAATCCAGACCAAATGCCATAATTACGTTATAAATCTGCTGGCTTAACTTTATTGGCTTTTGATCAGATACACGGCCATCTAGCAAACTCAAAGGAAATAACCAGGGGGGAACAATGAACCGACTTAAGTTCTAAGACACAATTCCTTTACGTTTAATCACTAGAACATCCCAACCAGGCCAACCAGTGGGGCTTCAGAGGGCTTTAAAAAAAATGGTCCACACAGCAGTTCAATATAAATACAACAGGAAATTATTCAACAGAAGACTTAAAATACAACCTACTGTACTTTGAGATAGACAATCAAGTACATTAAAGGATAAATTTGGTTATGTTTCAAGTCCAAGTTAATTCTTTACAAGCAAGGTCTATAAGCATCCAAAATTGTGTTCTAAAGTTAAGCATTTTCTATTATTTAAAAGAAAATAATTATTATCTTGCCCATGCTGGTACTTTACAATGGAGGTGATGGGGCACCACCAGAATAGTACATCCTAAAAACATACCAATGGAATAGCAAAAGCTTTGCTACATGAAAATATGCCTTCCATGTTTCCAACTCATGTTTGTGACAACAAAAGGGATATGGAAATAATTATCCATCCATCCATCCATTAACCAACCCGCTAGATCCTAACTACAGGGTCACGGGAGCCAATCCCAGCCAACACAGGAAACAAACTCCGGGCATGGTGCCAGCCCACCACAGGGTACACACACACACACACACACCAAGCACACACTAGGGACAATTTAGAATCGCCAATGCATTTAACCTGCATGTCTTTGGACTGTGGGAGGACTGTGTTGTGCCTGTGGGGATTACAGGGAAGCCATACCCCACAGGTGACAAACAATAAAATCTATTTATTTTATATGTGCCTCCCGTGTTGGGTCAGGCGTTTATATAACACCTTTGTTACTATATATATATATATCTATATATATAATCCAACGTCTCTCTGTCTGTCTGTCCACTGTTCACCACAAAACTACTTAACGGATTTAGATCGGGTTTTTTTCTATAATCTGCTTGAACATTCCAGTTGATATTGCGACTCCTCTCTCATCGCGCCAAGTATCATAGTTTGCTTGCAGTACCGATTTATTCGTGCAAATCCGAGAGAGATGCAATGGACCTGCAGGGCCCTCCTCACTCACGTGCCAGCCTCAGGGTGTATCTTACATCCGCTTAGCTAGCGAATGAACTATTTAACGGATTTAGATCTATTTTTTTCTAGAATTTGAATTGAACATTCCTGTTGATTTTGCAACTTCTCTCATTGCACTAACAATCATTGTTCACTTGCAGGAGCGATATATCGCACTAACTCAAGACAGAGGCTGCAGGCCGAGGGAAGTGGGACTACAGGAGTGGGGAGCCGGGCAGGGTCCACCTTGCTGTCCTGTTTCACTTCTATGCGGGCAGAGCCGCGGGGGAGAGCTAGTTATTATTAAAGATAGACCCACTTAAAAAGCAGCATACATATTATTTCAGTTCTGCCCCAAGGAGGTCAGGCCAGCTCATGGACTTCAACAGTTAAACAGTTTTGATTAGGGTAAACCCTGTCTGATCTGGCCATTCACGTTCTGTCAAATAAGTAGAATAAGATACAGTTTTTTTTACTACTTTTTTAATCCATTTTCAAATAATATGTCTTCTTGAAAGAGAGCCAATTTAATTCGAAGATCAACGGATGCCAAACCTGTCTGATGCAGGATTCTGACAGTGAAGAATATCAAAATGACTTTAAAACAGTGAATTAAAAGTCATAGCTTCTCACGGCCACATAATGAAGGCTGAAATATTGACAGGCAACTGAACAGATTGTATCATTTTTATCCCAAGAATACTTTTCATTCCCAATCTTTTTCTGTTCTCTTTTAAACATCTGCAATTTCCTATTTGTGTCTACTTTGCTGTGACCATAAACAAATGACGAGGTCAGACACTGAAAACCGCAGGCATCAATTTAAGAACAGATTGTTCCTCTAATGTGCTGTTTTGTATTGCTTGCTCACAAGTGACATTAAGACAGATCTTCACTTATATACACTCTATAAAGTACAACAATAACAAAGTGTTTTAATAAAGAAGCAATCACTTGACATCAGATGTTTATTCACCTCAGATGACTAGTATTAAAATAATATATCTCAACTACTTATGCAAAAATTTTGCAAATCAATAGGCCTGCCCTCCCATGACTAAATGGAGAAGAAGAAGGGTAACAATTACAAGTTAAATTGAACAATTTGTTTGGCAGTTGTTGGATAGAAGTCAAACTACTTGTGAGGGATTTGCGTCTAAGTACTGGACCAAAGACAACAGGCCTGGAGCCTGTAACGAAAACAAACACTGTGCAGGTTGTTTCACAAAGATAATAAGCAAAACACTACCTAGCAAGTTCTAACATGGGCGTCCCTGACTGTAATAAAGGGAGTGTGCAAAATGAAGAATAGTTGGGACATTCAAAACACACATTTTGTTTGTCAAAATAATTTCAGATATTCCCATCACTTTATTCTTATTAAGCGCACTTCCACTTGTCTATGGCGTTATTTCAGTGCCACTATTCTGAGCACACGTAAAAAAAATATTGAGCGCACGTAAAAAAAGATTGTAAGTGCTGCATTTTGAAGAGAAATTTATTTTGAGCGTACAAAAGCTGAATTTGAGTGAACAAAATTCATTGCTGCGTGCAAAAAATGTATTTTAGTGTTTGCGCTTATCCATATACACACACAAACAATAGCACCCCCTCTCGCTCAGTTTTTTCATTTGCGCTTGCTCGCAATGTGTTGCTTGCGCTCACAACATTCTCTGCTGCGGCGCCAACTCTCTGTACACCGTTATAAGTGTGCCACAAAACCAACCAATCACAGACTTGGTTTCAAAAAGTCTGATTGGCTCTTACGGTCTCCAATCAGCTCGCTAGCTGCTGCATTCCGGAAACAGTCCGAAATGTAGCTAAATCCAGCTAAACTCAATTAAACCCCAATTTGCGGATAATATCTTTAATTATTTTATTTTAAAAACTGAGCGAGAGGGGGTGCTATTGTGTGTGTGTATATGGATAAGCGCAAACACTAAAATACATTTTTTGCACGAAGCAATGAATTTTGTTCACTCAAATTCAGCTTTTGTACGCTCAAAATAAATTTCTCTTCAAAATGCAACACTTGCACTTGCAATCTTTTTTTACGTGCGCTCAGAATAGTGGCACTGAAATAACGCCATACTTGTCAACCCACTGCACTATATATTAATTACGGTAAATAATAAGAAACAGATAAGTGCAACATAAATGCAAACTCATATTGAAACATAAACAGAGAAACAGGACACAATGAGACAAAAAGACAGTTATTTTTGTTACATTGTAGGTGTCGATGTTGCATCTCGATGGGGAATCGAGGTTATTTCCCTAACCGACCAGGAAGCTTTAATGGAAGGATGGGGATGGACAGGCATCCCAGCTGAGAAGGTTACTAGTACAATTCCCACTTGGGGGGGGGCATAATGGAAGGACAGGGGGAGTCTGCTTCCCAGGGCCATATATCCCCCTGTACACAGGGTGGCCGCAACCCTCTGGGGGAACTCGCATTTGTTTGATTTTAGATCACTTATGTCAGGTAGAATGCCCAGTGGGGGCTGGGTGGTCTCACGGCCTTGGAACCCCTGCAGATTTTGTTTGTTTTTTTTTTATCCAGACCAGTTTTTTTCCAGTTTTCCGTGGTGCAGTCCTTACATTGATGGTTAGAAGGCCAGAGGTCCACATGACCAGCATTTTCTAATTCTTCCACGTGAAGCTTGAAAACCATGACTGATTGAGATCATTTATGTTAGGGGGGCTGGGTGGTCTCATGGCCTCAGAACCCCTGTAGATTGTTTTTTTCTCCAGCCCTGTGGAGTTTTTTTTTTGTGTCCTCTCTGGCCAAAGGAACTTACTTTATTCTTTGTTAGTTAGTATTGCCTAATTTAATTTTTATATTTTTTCTTTTTTATTTCTTCACCTTGTAAATCACTTTGAGCTACACCATTTGTATCAAAACATGTGATAGAAATAAATGTTATTGCTGCTGTGGAAGGAAGTTAATTCCACACCAGACCAGTGGGTGGTGAGGTGCACTGATCCTTTTTCCATTGCAGACCATTATGGGAAATTCCGCCTGGCCTCTGTGATGTCAGTTCTGGTCCACAAGTCACCCCTTCTGGTCACGAGACCAATTTTATTTTTTTTTTTCCTGTCCTTCTGGTCATCAGACCTTACTTTATTCTTTGTTACTTAGTATTGCCTGATCTTATTTTTATATTTTTCTTTCTTCATCTTGTAAAGCACTTTGAGCTCCATCATTTGTATGAAATCATGCTATTATATATATAATAAATAAATGTTGTTGTAACCCCCACAGGGCATATTGGGAGCTGTAGTCCTCTGAGGCAGCCCTGTTTGGATATTTGTGTGCTGGCAGGGGAAGGTCGTCCCTATTTTGGAGACTTTGACTTAAAAGACGCCTCCTCACCTACGCCAAGGAATCTGAGTCAGAAGGAGGTGGGTGAGTCTCATGGAGGAGCGGTGGAATGAGATGGAAGGAGAACAATTGTGTGTGTTATTATTGTGGTGGACCGATTTAACCCAGAAAGAGAATTATTGCATATTAAACATCCTTTTATGTTACCAAAAATGGTGTTTGGGGCGCCCCTTGTGAGCACAACATTTGTGTATATATACACACAAACACACACATTATATATATATATATATATATATATATATATATATATATATATATATATATATATATATATATATATATATATATATATATATATATATATATATATATATATATATATATATATATATATATATATATATATATATACACACACTCACCTAAAGGATTATTAGGAACACCTGTTCAATTTCTCATTAATACAATTATCTAATCAACCAATCACATGGCAGTTGCTTCAATGCATTTAGGGGTGTGGTCCTGGTCAAGACAATCTCCTGAACTCCAAACTGAATGTCAGAATGGCAAAGAACGGTGATTTAAGCAATTTGGAGCGTGGCATGGTTGTTGGTGCCAGACGGGCCGGTCTGAGTATTTCACAATCTGCTCAGTTACTGGGATTTTCACGCACAACCATTTCTAGGGTTTACAAAGACTGGTGTGAAAAGGGAAAAACATCCAGTATGCGGCAGTCCTGTGGGCGTAAAATGCCTTGTTGATGCTAGAGGTCAGAGGAGAATGAATGGGCCGACTGATTCAAGCTGATAGAAGAGCAACTTTGACTGAAATAACCACTCGTTACAACCGAGGTAGGCAGCAAAGCATTTGTGAAGCCACAACACGCACAACCTTGAGGCGGATGGGCTACAACAGCAGAAGACCCCACCGGGTACCAATCATCTCCACTACAAATAGGAAAAAGAGGCTACAATTTGCACAAGCTCACCAAAATTGGACAGTTGAAGACTGGAAAAAATGTTGCCTGGTCTGATGAGTCTCGATTTCTGTTGAGACATTCAAATGGTGGAGTCAGAATTTGGCGTAAACAGAATGAGAACATGGATCCATCATGCCTTGTTACCACTGTGCAGGCTGGTGGTGGTGGTGTAATGGTGTGGGGGATGTTTTCTTGGCACACTTTAGGCCCCTTAGTGCCAATTGGGCATCGTTTAAATGCCACGGGCTACCTGAGCATTGTTTCTGACCATGTCCATCCCTTCATGACCACCATGTACCCATCCTCTGATGGCTACTTCCAGCAGGATAATGCACCATGTCACAAAGCTCGAATCATTTCAAATTGGTTTCTTGAACATGACAATGAGTTCACTGTACTAAAATGGCCCCCACAGTCACCAGATCTCAACCCAATAGAGCATCTTTGGGATGTGGTGGAACGGGAGCTTCGTGCCCTGGATGTGCATCCCACAAATCTCCATCAACTACAAGATGCTATCCTATCAATATGGGCCAACATTTCTAAAGAATGCTTTCAGCACCTTGTTGAATCAATGCCACGTAGAATTGAGGCAGTTCTGAAGGCGAAAGGGGGTCAAACACCGTATTAGTATGGTGGTCCTAATAATCCTTTAGGCGAGTGTATATATACATATATACATGTGTGTGTGCACCCCTTCTGGGATTTGTTTCCTGCCTTGCGCCCTGTGTTGGCTGGGATTGGCTCCAGTAGACCCCCATGACCCTGTAGTTAGGATATAGTGAGTTAGATAATGGATGGATGAAAGGTAAATGAATAAATAAAGGTCAAGTACACCTATACTGTACATACAGATACACTATATAATGTAACAAACATCCAGAAAAATGATGACAAATTATTATAAGAAAAACACAGTGTAAACAATGAGGCAAGTTTGTGAGTAATGCCCACATCCAGATAAACTTAAAAGAAAGAAACCCAATTATATACTAATTTATTAATACAAGTTAAAGTACAAAGCAGTCGCTAATTACAGACAGAGAAAAGCCAATACAAAATAATGAACCTAATGCATCTTTAGGTACACAAAGAAAGCCACCCATTACTCATGGGGTGGCTGGTCCACTTGCCCACATAAGAACCTTTGCAAGCACTTAATCCTATATCCCATTACTCCCATGATTCTTTCTTTCTGTATCTTTGTAACAACTCACTCAAAAATGAGAACAAGTCACACTGCCCAGTCCCAAAAGGATTTTGAGCAACCGTATGTTCGGACTTGCCGGTGTCATATGGTATATAACCCTATCTTCCTGCAATAGCCTGACTCTTCAAAGCCCCTTGTCTGCAAGCACTTCTAGGGTAACTTCCAACCACCAAAGAATCCATTCTGGGCCAAGGACTTGCCTGTCACAACTGAGCAGTGTCACCTGAGATGCCTGCTGAAAGCAATCATGAGTTCCCACACATGACACAGGAGTCCCTGTTGTTCCCAACTGGGCTGAACCTCAAAAGACATTAATTATTTATTTATTTATAAAGCCCTTTAAAAACAACATTGAAGCTGACCAAAGTGCTGTGCAATAAAAACCCAACATATCAGACATACGATAAGCAAAGGGTAAAAGAAACAAAAACACATAAACACATAAGAGCTGAAGAGATTCATAATAAAAAGTACACAGATAGTCAACATCTCATACTGTGTTAAAGGCCAGAGAGTAAAAGTGTGTTTTTAAATAAGATTTAAAGACAGCAAGTGAAGGAGCCTGCCTAACGTCAGTCAGTCAGTCAGTCATTTCCCAACCCGCTATATCCTAACACAGGGTCACGGGGGTCTGCTGGAGTCAATCCCAGCCAGCATAGGGCACAAGGCAGGAACAAATCCTGGACAGGGTGCCACCTCCCCCCCAAACACATACACACACACCAAGCACACACTAGGGACAATTTAGGATCACCAATACACCTAACACGCGTGTCTTTGGACTGTGGGAGGAAACCCACGCAGACATAGGGAGAACATGCAAACTCCACGCAGGGAGGACCTGGGAAGTGAACCCAGGTCTACTTACTGCAAGGCAGCAGCTCTACCACTGTGCCACCCTTTCTGCCTAACGTGCAACGGCAAATTGTTCCAGAGTTTTGGAGCTGCAACTGAAAAAGCCTGATCACCTCGGAGTTTGCATCAAGTCTTAGTAATAAGTAAAAGCATCTGGTCTGCTGACCTGAGACAGCGAGACAGTACGTAAGGGTACAGCAGTTCCGACAAATAAAATGAGGCACAACCATTAAAGAATTTGGAAACAAATACAAGGATCCTAAAAAGGATTTGAAAACGAACTGGAAGCCAGTGAATGGAAGCCAAAATTGGGGTAACATGCTCTCACTTGCTTGTACCAGTTAAAAATCAAGGAGCGGCATTTTGCACCAGTTGTAGGCGAGCAATGGAGGCCTGGCTAATTCCAAAAAGAAGCGCGTTGCAGTAATCTAGATGAGAGGTTATAGAAGCATGTATCACTGTTTCAAAGTTGCGTTAAGACAAAACAGGCTTGGTTTTTGACACCCACCTCAATTAAAAGAACGCAACGCAGTTATACCTACCCACAATACCGAACACCACACCATTTTCCCCACATTGAACCAAGAAGGAGGACTCCTTCTTTGCCCATCTCAAAACACACCTAAAGAGAAGCCCTGTTCAATTCCTCTAGATAGATAGATAGATAGATAGATAGATAGATAGATAGATAGATAGATAGATAGATAGATAGATAGATAGATAGATAGATAGATAGATAGATAGATAGATAGATAGATAGATACTTTATTAATCCCAAAACCAAGGGGAAAATTCACATTCATATATAAGAATGCATCCCATAATTGAATATTCAGTGAACATTAGCAGGAAATTATCATTTATACCAGATTCCAAGGGTCATGACAAATGCTGAACTGATGTCAGGTGTGGGTCATTCTTCAAAATCTCCATTGCCATCAGGTTAAATTCCTCTTTGGTAGCCCCAGTCACACATGATCCATGTCAGATGTTGGCGTTTTTAAAATGGTCGGGCTTTCATCTTTCATGGATGCCCTATACTGTGTGTGTGTAACCATACTGCACCCAGGAAACAGCAGGGTTTGCACCACGTCAGCCTCAAAGAAAGAAGTAAAGAAAACATAAACATCACAGTCGATAATACCATGAAGTGTGACAAACAGTCTGAACAGAAAGAAAGAACTATCTGTTCAGGTTTCATACTGAACACTATAGCTGGACTGCCAGGACATTCTTCTGGGCCGGCCTGACATTTTTTAGCGGCTGTCCTATACCACCCATGTGTATAACCGCACTTCACACAGATAAAGAGGAAATGAAACATTTGTGCTGGCAACGTGTCAGCCTCAAGGAAAGCAAGCAAAAACAAAAAGATAATGCAAGAAAGGCAGAACAAAAGACAGAAAGAAAGTGGGTTGTCCATGCGTGATACTGAACGGTTTGACTGTATTGGCCTGAACCACGGTACATGTTCTTGCCTTGAAAAGGGCCAATCAGACATCTTTAGTAGATACCTTATTCTATGGCAACAAGAAAAGACATAACGTCAAGGATGGCACCATGTCACCCTCAAAAAAAATAAACACAAGCAGACAAGAAAGACAGAAGGTAAGACAGAAAAAGAGAAATGCAAAATGCTGGATGTTCATACTTTATACAAAACAACGTAGCTGGACTATCAGAACCATGACACTCACTTCTTCCTTAAAAAGGGCCTGCCAAACCTCTAGAGTTGGATATCCTAGGCCATCATATCCTGAAATAAGGAAATGTAATGGCAGGCATCATGTCAGCCTCAAAGAAACCATGAAAATAACATTACAACTGAGACAGAAAGAAAGCACTGTTTAGACTTTATACCGTACAGTTTAACTGAACTTCCTTTTTTTTTTTGGTTTTGGGACAGCCAGACCTCTTCAACTGGATATCTCCTGTACCACGATATGGTCAGCTTTAAAGAAAGCAAGCAAAGACTGCAACACCACAGGCGATAATAACATCACCCCTGATAGGACATGAAAGACAGAAAGACAATAAGAAAGAAAACTGGTTATTCATATTTTATACTGAAAAGTGTAAATTGACTGCCAGAACCCCGGCATGTGTATCTTGCTTAAGAAGGACCAGCCAGACCTCTTTAGTGAATATCCTATACCACTTCATCCAAGAAAAAGAGAAAACATAAAGGATGGCACCATGCCAGCCTCAGAGATAACATCACATGTGATAATACACGAAATGAAGTAGGCCATTCAGACTCCATACTGAACAGTTTAGCTGGACTTCCAGAATCACGGCACATGCTCCCTGCCTTAAAACATGTCAGCCAGACATCTGTAGTGGATGTCCTCTACCAGGGGTGGGCAATGTCAGTCCTGGAGAGCCTCAGTTGCTGCAGGTTTTCATTCCAACCCAATTGCTTAATTAGAAACCAATACTTGCCAGTCTCACATCTTATTTAAATTTTATGGCTTGCTAGTCTGCAATGTAAGGTTCTTATATCGTAGATTGTTTCCTTTCCAAGGATGTCATCCAAATGATTTGAAGCCTAAAACGTTTGATTTTCAGTCTGTCATCTTTTTCTATTAAGGGTTTTATTAAATCAAACGGTGAATGATGAACCCACAAAGATGTAAATGGAAACAAGTTAGATGGAGAACTGCTGGCTGCTTTGTCATTGACATCTTATTACTAATAAGGAGCCATTAAACAGTGAATGCAGTGGTTTAAGATTGAAATAAGCAATTAAGGGGGGGGGGGCTTAACAAGAAAGACCACTAAAATGAAGCATAAAAATGTCACTTAAACAATAAGTGCTTCATCAGCAGTAATTGACTTCTCATTAAGAAACTGGGTTGGAACAAAACCCTGCCGCCACTGCGGCTCTTCCGGACCAACATTGCCCACCCCTGTCCTATACTACTGCATCGAGAAAAGGCATAGTATGAGGGACTGGCACCATGTTAGCCTCAATAAAACAAACAAATAACATCAGAGCTGACAATACAAGAAAAACAGAAGGAAAAAGAGAGAAAAAGAGAAATGCAAAATGCTGGCTTGACATACTTTATACTGAACAACGTAGCTGGACTATCAGAACCATGACACGCAATTCTTCCTTAAAAAGGGCCGGCCAAGCCTCTAGAGTTGGATATCCTAGGCCATCATATCCTGAAATAAGGAAACGTAATGGCAGGCATCATGTCAGCCTCAAAAAAGCCATGAAAATAACAATAGCTGGACTTTCAAAACCAAAATAAAAGGGATGGCCAGACCTCTTCAATTGGATTTCTCCTGTACCATGATATGGTCAGCTTTAAAGAAAGCAAGCAAAGACAGCAACACCACAGGTGATAATACAAGAAGGACAGACAGACAACCTGTTCACTCAGAGAGATAGAGAGAGAATGAATGGACAAACACACTTTAACTGTTCATTCTTTATACCAAACAGTGAAGCTGGACTACCAGAAGCCCCACATGTGTCTCTGCCTTAAAAGGGGCTAGCCACCCCCATCTATCTTTAATGGGTGTCCTATACTACTGTACCCAGAAAAGAGGAAATATTAGGTTAGGGTACCATGTCAGCTTCAAAAACAAAAAAAAGGAAAACGGGAAAAAGGCATCAGAGCTGATAATAAAAGAAAAAACAGAAAAGAAGAAAGTGGGCTGTTCTGACTTTATGCTGAACTCTTTAACTGGACTTCCAGTGCCATGACACATGCTCCTGCCTTATAAATTGCCAGACAGACATCTTTAGCAACGTCCTATACCACCGCATCCAGAAAAGATATTAAAAAAAGTGAGGGATTATAACATGTCAGCCAAAATAAAAACAAGAAAATAACATCACAGCTGACCAAAGCTGAACTGATGTTTACAATCAGCGGGAGCTTTCCCAGTGGCCTGGTATTCAGAGAAAACCAGTGAAATAAACCAATGGTGAAAATTATATAATGTTATTACACTGGAAAACAAGAAGGAATCACTGCTCTGTAGTGAGCACAAATCCTTTTGGTTTAATGTTGGCAGGTTTCTTTTCTGGTTTCTGTTTGGACGATTCCTCATTTTTGTTCAAAGCAAGTTCTGACTTCACGTGCATCTCACGTTCTGACAGTTAAGCAGGAGTAATGTGATGAGAAGCGCATCCGCCTGATGCTTTTGTGATTGAATTTATACATGAAGACTGTTTAAAAGTTTATAATATACTTTGAATTATATTTGGATGTTGTATGGGTTTTGGTATTTATTACTGTGTATTTATTTTTGTTTAAAATTTTAATGAAGTGTAGCGTATGGTCACATTTTTAACGTTTTTTTTTTTCCTTTTCCCCTCACAGTGATTGAATAGGCTACATGAAATGTTTTATTCTATTGTTTTTATTAATGAAACACATATGTGAGTTTAATATGTACCTGTTGTTCTTTATTTCATGATAAGTTTGTTCATGAACGGGTCTTGTGATAGATAGATAGATAGATAGATAGATAGATAGATAGATAGATAGATAGATAGATAGATAGATAGATAGATAGATAGATAGATAGCACACACTATATGATAGATAGATAGATAGATAGATAGATAGATAGATAGATAGATAGATAGATAGATAGATAGATAGATAGATAGATATTTATGAATCCCAAGGGCAATTCACATACTCCAGCAGAGGCATACTGATAAAGAATAATATTAAATTTATTTTAACATTTTTAAAGTGTGTCTCTTACGATCTGACAGTTAAACCTTAGCACTATGATGAGAGAAAGTGACTAAACAGGCTACACAAAATGTTTCACAGTATTTTGTTTACTAAGTGCATTCTTTAAAAAATGCTTGACAGACTTCTGTGGCATGGAGACATTTTTTGATTCTTTTGTCTACTAAAGGAATGCCAGGTGGTCTTTTTTGACCAACACTTCAAACTTTGTGGAAGAGTATTCAGCATTAATATCCAGACACGGACAGCAGCTCGGCTGTGGAAATTCCAGACTCGCAGTTGAAATTGCAAACATAATCTATGCACTGACAACTACTTTTTGGGGTTCAGTGCTTTTTGCACATTTGTTTTGACAGAAATATTATAGAACAACATGGTTTATTTATTTATGACGTGTTTACATTTATGAAGTGTTATTCCACACTTTATCACAGGTTGTCTTGAGACTAATACTTAAAGAGTGAAATGTATATGTAAAAGCTGAACCTACTGTCTCCTCATTCATAAACAATTCCAAGACAAAATGGTGTTTGTTGGTTTGATGTTTATTGTGTGGCTTAGCCTGGGTTAGCCTTGGGATTTCCATCCTGATTAAGCTTCCCAGTTCCGGCCCTGCAGCTGACTATACAAGAAAGATATTATGAAGGAAAACAAGCCAACTTTATACTAAACAGCATCGCTGGACTGCCAGAACCCCAACATGTGCTTCTATTAGTCTACCTTAAAAAGGACAAGTAAGACATCTTTAGTGGATTCCTCTACAACTGCAATCAGACAAGAGGAAGCTTTAGGGTTCATACTAGGTCAGCCTGGGAGAAACCAAACAAATAACATCACAACTGATGATCCAAGAAAGACAGAAACAAAGGTAACTGCTTGATTAGATTTCACGTTGAACATACTGCAGCATCTGAACTGATAGGTCGATCTTAATCTTTATTTCATATAGCGCCTTTCACAAGTAGCCTCATTGTAAAACAATGTATGGCGATCTCCATCAAAACGGTTAAGGAATATTTAGTAGATTCACTAGATCGCACTTTCTGAGAACTAAAATAAATAATCTACTAAGAATAAACACAGTCTCAATGCAGATGGGCACTTACTAAATGACCAAGTTTAAGATCGCTTTAATCGGATGACAAGTATTTATCTAAGCAATCCCGATAATCTAATTTCTTAAAGTGGCGACTTCTTGACCCGGATAATGAATTCCTCGAGCATTTGTTCTTTTTCTCCCTTCGGCCAGTTGAAGGTCACCACCGTATTCCAATTCCGGACTGCCAATACTCGCTTCCATTTCGACCGAACAGGAATGAGCAGGGGAGGGGTGGAGGGGGTGAAGCATTGGGGTGGGAGGTGGTAACCGACCCCTGTCGTTAATATTAACGAAAGTAACAGTGCTGACCTTGAACTTGTCACAGTACGACATCTACACAAGTCACGACAAACGGGACTGTTGCCATTAAAGGAAAGCGACGTACTTGTCAAACGTGACGTTGGGAGCCGTGCCAAATAAACGGGATTCCCGTCTTTAAAAAAAAAAAACGAGAAATGGCAAAGCATCACTACTTACCAAGTGAATCCGGATGTGAACGCGTGAGAAGGAGGAGTAGAGGGAGGACACGATGCAGGGGTGCGGTGTGAAGCGAGGCGTGGGTCCCTTGTCCTGAAGTGTCGCCCGTAGCCTTGTATTCCCTGATAGCGGCTCCTGCTGCACGGACAGACCGGACGAGATGAGGAGAGCTGTGCGGGCGGTAGGCTGCGCTGTGTGCCGCTGCCGCCGCCGCCGCCGCTGACTGACTGACAGGCTGTTACAAGCCGAGCTCAAGTGCGCCGCTCGCTCTCTTCAATTGCTCTTTAAAAGGAGAACAGTTACAGTGTTAAAAAATAGCCGAGGGGCTTCCTGTCTTCTTTTACGGGTTATAAACACAAACACGTTAATTCATCATGAAGTGGTCACAGGGAAGAGCGCGGGCTTGCGGCAAGCCAAGCAAGCGAGCAAAAGTGATGGATAACGGCGGCTGGCACTTCTAGAGATTTCTCCCGAATTATTAAACAAACAAACACAGTAAATCCAGGCGCGTTGAAATGTCAGACTCCAGTGCGTTTGAGCCCGGCGCGATTCTGTCCGTTTAGTCTGAACGCCGTTGCTGGATCACACGAGCCGGTATCCCTGTGGCCGCTCCGCTCGCTCTGACGCGCGCACTCGCACCATGACGTCACCTGACGACCGCTGGACGGAGAGAGAGCAGGAGGGAGGGGCGCGCGCGTACCCGCTGGACCGCCAAAGTGCTGATTTAAAGAAAGGAAGCGAACGGAAGCCTGCGAGCCGCGTGGGGCGGCTGGCCGGCCGGCCGGCCAATAAGAGAAGACACCTGCCGAGACAACGTTCAGAGGTAAAAGAGAAAGTTTTAACGCTACTCCTATTGACTTTGGAACACTCTGGGATGAATCTTATATCCATAGATCTACTTCTGCAGTCGTCTAATCCACCGTAGTGGGGCACCCCCTAGAATAGGGTTATTCAATTAGCGGCCCCTTGGCCGATTTGGCTCTCTAATAGATTTTTACTGGCACTTTGATAGGTTCTTGCTTATTAATTTGAAAAAAAAAGATCACTGTGAATTTTTCTTTTGGGAGACACATGTCAGGCCTATAAAATGCGTCAGTTATTCTTGCTTGTCCCTTGTCAGTGCTAACAGGCAGTCACAGAAAAAGACAGCACTATCCTGAAGATGAGAACACAGATACATGATTGTTCAAGTTCGAGTGAAGCTGCGTGTTTACTGTGAAATTGGAGCTCATTGGTGATGAAGGAATATGAACTTTCAGAGGTTTTTCCAAGTAGTACAAGGGTGTTGTCCCGTCTCAGCTGTTGTGGATGTAGTGAGAAGTCAAGCAAAATGACACCTTTTATAGGCTAACTAAAAAAATTACAATACGTAAGCTTTCGAGGCAACTCAGGCCCCTTCTTCAGGCAAGATGTAATCCCAGCGGTTTTTGAAGACAACATACCTTAACTTCAATACAAACTTGCTGCCAGGCTCTCCTGCATACCATCACAAACTTCAGAAGCTATTCAAGGAGGTATTACCTCATTCGAGGAGACATTGGCTATCTGTTTTATTGCAGGCGCCATGATCACCTCAACCAGTGTCACCCCTAGCCAAACTGGGGCCCAAAACAGAATCTTCACCTTGGGCCCCTCACTAAACATTAAGTACCAAATATATTATTATTTAATTTGAACAATAAGCATATAAATGAATAATGAAAAACCAAGCACACATCACAAACTTAAATATAACCTTTTAATGTCAAGTAAAAACATTTTTTAAAACATATCTAAAAAAAAGTCAAAACTTGAAAATTAATGTTTTGGTATTCCTTCAGTCTATTTGTTGCATATCATAACAGCACAAGTCTCCATTTTCTGGAGGCAAAGTCATCTATGAGATCATCAAAATCAAATCAAAAATCACATGTCAGCTTCTGTGCGAGGTCTGTGTTGATGCTGATGGTAGCCAAGCTGCTTACACGTTCTTGTGCCAGAGGTGACTCGGGTGATTAACCAGCATCATAGGCCCCCGGGCAAAGTTGTGCACTGGAGCCCCTGTTTTGATAGCGAAACAGACATAGGCATCAGAAACATTGTGGGCCCCTGTACTCCTGGGGACCCCAGCCAATGCCCATACATTAAGACGGCCCTGGGTGAACTGAAGTGTGACTTGATGAGTTTAAGATTGATAAAACCGCTCAGCAGCTGCAACTGTAAGTGGGAGAGTTCCTGCAATTCAGAAGGAAATCCAAAGATTTGGACTTTCATCGTATTAAATGGCACTAATATACAAATTGATTTGTTTCCTTTATAAATGAAAGCCTAATTAGGAATAATAACAATAATGATGATGATGATGATGATTGTCCAGAGTATCAATTTGCTGTTACTCTTTGTTAGTTGATATAGCAAAAAGTATCACTTGTGACTTGTCATACAACAACAACAAAAACAGCTATTTTAGTACTACTACTACTAATAAATAAAATACTACTATTACTAATAATAATAGCAATAATACATAAAATACTACTACTAATAATAATAGTAATAATAATAATAAATAAAATACTAATAATAATAATATGCTACTATTACTACTGCTACTAATAATATGGAAAATACTAATAATAATAATAACATAAAATATGACTATTACCACTACTACTACTACTACTACAAATAATAATAATAAAAAAAAATGTTAATACTGCTACTGAACGTGTTTAATAAACTTAATGCCGTAGGGGCAGGATCAAAATTAAGCTGACGTTTAAAAAATTAACCTGCAAATGTATCCCTGAGTCTTATGAAACTTCATTTTGGAGCAGGCAGCAAAAAAACATTAACTAAATCAGTCATATCTATCTATCTATCTATCTATCTATCTATCTATCTATCTATCTATCTATCTATCTAGTGCCTTTCATGTCTATCTATCTATCTATCTATCTATCTATCTATCTATCTATCTATCTATCTATCTATCTATCTAGTGCCTTTCATGTCTATCTATCTATCTATCTATCTATCTATCTATCTATCTATCTATCTATCTAATAAAATTAACCAAAAATTGAAGTTCAAAGTCAAAGTTGCTTGCGTGGTGCTTTTCCACAGTTCATCCGTTAACTAACTAGTAAGCAAGAGAACCACTCGTGTTGGTGAAATCTACAAATGTGTCCTTAATGCAACAACACTCAGAGCATCTCATATGTTGACTAATGTTAGCAGCCTTTAACAACATGAAGAGGTCCTGAGGTCTATATGGTGGTAATAAATAATCTCTAACTATGTGACAGCTAAGTACTGTAACATCATAATATCTGTTAAACAGTTGGAATCAAAACTATTACACATAATGCTACTCCATTATTCCAGTAAAACACTAACTTTAGTGTAGTGGCAACTGATGTAACATTAGCTAGTGCAGCACATTTAGTTGGGAGACAACTTCATGGCTCATATAAATGTAACTACACTCCCAACCAGGGTTTGGCGCTGTTGTCTAATGCCTTTTCTCTTCCTCCCTCTGAAGAAGCAGTGATTAACAGTCGTATTCCAAATGACTTCACTTCTGGATCCAGAATACCTGAACTCGTCTATTTCTGTTCATCAGAATGAAAACTGGCTCCACCACCATCTTGGGGCAAGTCAAATTGAGATTTGCATCTGAAAAGACTTTACCATTATTTTGCAATTGCCAATTATCTTCATCTGTTTCTGTTGTTATTCCTACACTAGCTTATTGAAAGTTAGACAGATTTACATTTCTAAACACACCTGCAAGTGCAACCCAAGGTATTTCTTCGTGCTTTCATTTTTTTTTTCTTCTTTTCTGTGTTCCTGATTGTTTTTTTACTTAAAGCCATGTCAGTTCTCGTTAATGAATTGTCACACCTTATGACTGTTAACAGCATCAATTGGATGATTTACAAAACAGCAAAAACCCCAATACACTCTAGCTGCAGACCTCCATTATACTTCTGCGATGTTATGCGATAACTTCCAGTTACACTATGGTAAAGATTAGGGCTGTAGGGAGAGTTATGTGACCCGAGTCAAGTAAAGAGCTTCTGTACTTTCTGAAAAATAAAGATCTATCTACAGTATATGGTACCTTATCTATCTATCTATCTATCTATCTATCTATCTATCTATCTATCTATCTATCTATCTATCTATCTATCTATCCTGCCTACTATACTAAGAATAAAATCTATCTATCTACAATGCCCTCCACTATTATTGGCACCCCTTGTAAAAATTAGTAAGAAGGGTTAGAAAAAAATCACTGTTTGCTGAAGAACCATCATCTTGCACTGAAAAAATGAGAAACTTTTAATCTGACTTTTAATTGAAACAAGTCCATTCAAAGAAAAACAAAGCCCTCATCAAGAAATAAACATTTTTAACATAAACACATGTGCCACGATTGTTGGCACCCCTGCATTTAATACTTTGTACAACCTCCCTTTGCTAATATAACAGCATGGAGTCTTCTCTTGTAACCTTTTTTAAGGAGTGCCAATAATAGTGGAGGGCATTGTAGATATCTATCTATCTATCTATCTATCTATCTATCTATCTATCTATCTATCTATCTATCTATCTATCTATCTATCTATCTATCCTGCCTACTACACTAACAATAAAATCTATCTATCTATCTATCTATCTATCTATCTATCTATCTATCTATCTATCTATCTATCTATCTATCTATCTATCTTAAAGCAAGAGACAAAAACATGCAATCCAAATGACTGTCCAGCAAAGCTCCTGAATTGCGGAGCTGCGTCTCAAACCCCCTCCCTCACACAAAATGACTCTTTGATCGTGGGTCCTGAGTCTGGTATCTCTGCAGCTCTGTGCCGACACCCTGGAACTCCAAGTAGGTGGAGCTAACTTACTTGACATTTCTTGCTTTTTTTTAAAGCAGATAACCTTCCCACAACCCAAATACTAATAGTAGTAAAAAGGGCAGTGCTCTGGAGGTCTAAAGCTAGACTCTCATGATGCCCATTGGAGTGAACTCTACCTAGTTGAAGCTCCAAGGGTGGTGGCTCTGGGCTGCAGAGATATACACCTGCGGATTCCATGCACAGTGTGTTATGTGTATGTAGAAAAGGGCAGCTCTGACCTTGATGTACACAAATGAGATGGCATTCTTGCATATGAAAACCATTAAGACTAGCGTTTAAACCTCCATCACTGGCCAGCAGCTGTACTGCTGCCTGTGCATTTCGTTTTCAGTGTATGCATCTGAGTTAAATGTTTTTGTTAGATCGACAAAATGTCATTTTCATTAGATGACGAATACAGCAGATGTAAACGAGATGTGTTTTGTTAGGTAAAAGACTGTAATGTGTGTTAGGATACAGTATACAGAGCCATTTGAAAATGACTTGTGGCTCGATAGAGTGCCATACACACAGGCCTATCGATGCGTTACTGTGCATGTAGGTGTGTTAATACAGTGATGTGCAGTTTACAGATGTGTGATATAAAGGGCAGAGTGAATTGTCTGCATAATTCTTGTTTGTGAAGTGAATGTGAGGACATGATGAACTCTGACAAAGTGTAAGTACAAAATCTCCTTCTGCAGTTTTGTTTTAACTCCTTTGCAATTAGAAAAGTAACTAAAAATATGGAAAGGTTATGTTACAATTTTTTTTTTAGCTTCTGAAAAAATGGCCCCTTGATTGGTGTTATTTTCATAACTTGGCCCATACTCAGAACTACATGAATAGCCCTGCCGCAGACTGACCCAGTAGCATCAAATGCAATGCAAGAATTTCCAAAAGGGATACAAGTCTATGATTAGCTTTTTACAGAAGCAAAAAAAAATAACAAGAACAACCCACCTCAAATACACACAAAGATTACCAAAAAAATATTAAGACTTGGTTAAAGATAAATGAGCAGTTAGTAATGCATTATAAAAAGTGTATTTCTATAAGGGTGAAGCAGCCCCAGTAGCGTATCTTGACATACTTCTGCTGATTAATAAGTATGTTGGCTGAAATTGCATAAAGGAGTACTAAATCCCAAAATAATTTTTTTTTTTTTTTGTTGTTCTTACCCAGGCGGCACAGTGGCACAGTGAGACCAGGCCTCCCATCCTGAGTGTTCAACCCGTGGAGTTTGCATGTTCTCCCCGTGTCCACATGGGTTTCTTTGTATAGTCCATAGACCTGCAGGTTAAGAGGACTGGCAATGGTAAGTTGGCCCCTGATATGTGTGTGTGTGTGTGTTCACTCTGTGATGGCCTGACATCTTGTCCTGTGGTTGTTTCTGCTTTCCACACTATGCATGCTGGGATGGGCTCCCAGCCTCCCCGTGACCCTTCTCAGAATAAAACGCTTTTGGAGGATGGATGGATGGATGGATGGATGTGACTTACCCCATGTAGTTTGTAGTGATGCCTGAGAAAAAAATCAATCTCGTGTTTTTGTAGAGAAAAGACAGTCAAACAAAGCTTCTGATAGATCAGTACTCAATAAAGACGAATTCTGGACAACAGCAAGCGATATTAGAAATTCCCATGAAAAGATATCATGTCTGATATTCCACATGTCAAGTCATCCAGCCATATGCTTATAGCTAGCAAAACGCATTTGTATTTTTTGCTTAAATGTTAAATAAATAACACCAGAAAATGATAACAGTGTACATACAGTAAGACCTTTCATGCTATTAGTCACGATTCAGGAGTGGATGTTGACCATCGTACTCTCTTCCAATCGTCTTCTGTCCAATGTCTGTGTTCCTTGGCTTATTTTAACCTTTTCTTTTTATTTGCCACTTGTAGATACAACTTTTTCTTTAAATCTCTGCCTCTAAAGCCAGCATCCTAGACTTCTTCTTTTTTCTGTTGTAGATGACACGGGTATTTGGTGTGAATTTAAGGAAGAAGCCATCTGAGGACCTGTAAGGTGTTTGTTTCTCAGCCTACACACTCGGATGTTCTTCTCTTTATGTAGTTGCCCATCTCGGCCTTCCCCTTCTTTTTCCTACCTGGTTAGATCCAGTTCACCCTGTTCTCTCAAGATAGCAAAAAACACCTTTGTATGAAATCTTCAATTTCTTGGAAATCTGTCGCATTATAATATTAGAACAGTCTGGATGAGAACAGGCCACTCAGTCCAACAAAGCTCACCAGTCCTGTCCACTTAATTCTTCTAAAGTAACATCAAGTCGAGTTTTGAAGTCCCTAAAGTCTTACTGTCCACCACACTACCTGGTCGCTTATTCCAAGTGTCTATCGTTCTTTGTATAAAGAAAAATTTCCTAATGTTTGTGCGAAATTTACCCTTCACAAGTTTCCAACTGTGTCCCCGTGTTCTTGATGAACTCATTTTAAAGTCACCGTGTCGATCCACTGGACTGATTCACTTCATCATTTTAAACACTTCACTCAGGTCTCCTCTTCATCTCCTGTAAAGGCTCATCTCTTTTAATCTTTCCTCATCACTCATCCCCTGCAGTCCCTGAATCAGAGTTGTTTCATCGTGTGGTGGGTGCGGCAACATATATACAGAGGTGGGCAAAAGTAGATTTACAGTTTTGAGTATGCGAAACACAAGAGTTTATTCTTATCATTATTTATTTATTAATTATTTTGTTATTTACTAGGGGGCTTCGTCCCCTGCTCACATCACTCGCCAACCTCCGTTTTTGGTTTTCTGGATACACACTTTTAAGATTTCTTTTTCTTTGAATTGTTGCTATTTCATTAGTTTCGCTTTTATTTCAGAACTTCTGTAAAAACAATATTTGGAATCTATCGAGTCCTAATATGCTGAATCTTTTTAATGAGGTCAGCGAGACATGTTTAATGACTTTGTACCCTAATTCAGGATAGGTTTCTCTGTTTGGAATTTCAGCACAGACAAAACGATCTTCATCATCATCAGCAGTTAATAATTTTTTTGCAAAGTAAACAATAAATGCATGTGAGGTAAACCCCGTTTTTGAAATTATCTTGACTTAAACTTCAAAGCCTTATAATTTTTAAATACTTCTGCCATATCACCTGATGTCCATATAGTCAATCTCTATTCGCCTGTTTGTTATTTCTCAGAGTAATAATTTCTCTTTCTTTGTGCTAATGCCATCTTTGCTCTGGAATCCCTACAGATTTTATTTTTTCTCCAGCCGTCTGGAGTTTTTTTGTTTTTTCTGTCCCCCCTGGCCATTGAACCTTACTCTTATTCGATGTTAATTAATGTTGATTTATTTTGTTTTATAATTGTGTCTTTCATTTTTCTATTCTTTAATATGTAAAGCACTTTGAGCTACTGTTTGTATGAAAATGTGCTATAGAAATAAATGTTGTTGTTGTTGTTGTTGTATCTTTACTTTCTTTTGACACTCGTTTTTTTCTGCTTTCATATTCTGTATCTTGCTCTACATGTGTTTCGCGGCTACGTTTTTTTTTTGAGTCTTTTGAATTCCAGTTTTCATTTTCTCTAACCTGCTCTGCATGTGTTTGGCCCCCTTGTTTTTTAACCTCTTTATGACGTTTTACTTTGTTTTCTACTCCTTGTCTCTTATTTCTGACCTCGCTTTGTTCTGCTTTTTTTTCAATGACACCTGGTCCATGGTGATTATTTTCCCTATTTCGAGTAGTAATTTCCGTTTGTTTGCACAGCTGCGATCTTTACTTTCTTTTTTTTGGATGTTTTCTAATTTTCCTGCTTTCATATTCTTTAACTTTCTCTGCATTTGTATCGCGCCAACTTTTTTTTGAGCCTTTTGAATTCCACTGCTTTCATAATCTCTAACCTGCTCTGCATGTGTATCGCGCCAACGTTTGTGAACGTCTTTATGAAGTTCTGCTTTGTCTTTTACTCTTTGTCTTTTAATTCTGAGCCCGATTGGATGTGCTTTTTTTTTCAATTCCACTTCTTCTGGGCTGATTACCTTTTTTTATGAATTTGCACCTAGATTATTCTTTTTCTTTTTTGCATTTTTTTTCTCTCCAACGCTTTTGAGTCTCTTTTCTTCGTGCTGCTGTTTCTTCTTCGCTTAGTCATCGACGTTTCATCTATAACGTATTGTCCTTTATACGCTTTATATGTGCTGAGAGCCCGGGATCTGTGTGTGCACAAAGCCTTTACACGACTGAGTGTGTTCCTGAGTGTGTCACTACACTGGTTACCTGTGTCATTCAGAATTGACTTTAAAATTCTGCTTATGGTTTATAAAGCCTTAAATAATCTGCTCCATTTTATATATCGGAATGTCTGACGCGTTATATTCCAAATCGTAACCTCAGATCCTCAAATGAGTGTCTCCTTAGAATTCCAAGAACAAAACTTAAAAGAAGTGGTGAGGCGGGTGGCCTTCTGCTGTTATGCACCTAAAATCTGGAATAGCCTGCCAATAGGAATTCACCAGGCTGATACAGTAGAGCAGTTTAAAACACTGCTGAAAACACATTACTTTAACATGGCCTTTTTATAACTTCATTTTAATCTTAATTTAACTTAATCCTGATACTCTATATGTTCAATTTCCTTAAAATAACTATTCATGGTGGCTCTAAAATCAGTACTGACCCCTACTCTCTTTTCTGTTTCTTTTTCCGGTTTCTTTGTGGTGGTGGTGGCGCAGGCCACCACCACCTACTCAAAGCTTCATGATGCTCCAACAATGATGGACGGATTAAAAGGCAGAAGTCTACGTGACCATCATCATCATCAAGCCCTTCCGTGAGAATCCTAAATCCAAAGAGGACTGTTTCATTTATGTTAGGTAGAATGCCCAGATGGGACTGGTCAGGCGGTCTCATGGTCTGGAATCCCTACAGATTTTATTTTTTCTCCAGCCGTCTGGAGTTTTTGTTTTTTTTGTCCCCTGGCCATTGAACCTTACTCTTATTCGATGTTAATTAATGTTGATTTATTTTGTCTTATAGTTGTGTCTTTCATTTTTCTATTCTTTAATATGTAAAGCACTTTGAGCTACTGTTTGTATGAAAATGTGCTATAGAAATAAATGTTGTTGTTGTTGCCCATGCTCTTATTTGGTTGTAAGTAGGGCGTGTCTTGCAAGAATCTCATGTTCTACATCCCCGCAAGATGGTCCAGGGTCGATCTCTTGGCACAATGTCTCATCTTTAAGGTCCCCGTGAGACACTCCGTGGCCAATCTCTTTCGTCTTGCGGGTCTTTTAAGTGTCTTCCATGATCTTCACGTGAAGATGACATCTCGTCTCCCATCTTTCTCTCCAGGATTTTTTTTTATAATAGAGAGATTTGTATTATTTGTCTTCTTCTTCCTAAAGCTATTGAGTTAGTAAAGCTATTGTAATTATCATACCTTGCATGTTGTTTTCCATACAAACAACTGTAAACATACTTTTATATACTGTATATATATATATACAGTATATACATAATACTTTGTTTTTCTGATTTGGGTGTCTTATCAGCTAGATTGCTTACATCAGGGATTACCGGCCAGACAATATTCTTTCAGCAGCACAATAGCCATGGGGCCCCTTTGGCAGCATTTCAAATGGGAGTTGCCAATCTCATTTCTTAAAGGTATAGTAAAATATCTATAGATTGGACTTAAAATACACAAAAGACTTAATGATTATTCATGTCTCAAATGTATTTAGAAGACAAAGACGTTTCTGAGTGTCCCCTGACTTCCTGAACGTTTCTTAAGCAGCACTGGTGAGCTGCATACCCTCTTTATGCCTTCTTTATTCTGGACGGAGTCAGCTGGGATTTGTGTTGACAGAGTTCAAAGTTATGCAAGAAATGTTAAAACTATGCTTTCGAAAATATGGATCTACCCAAAAAAAAAAAAAAAGCATCTTTTGCCCGTGTGATAACACACCCTTTTTTAACTGAGGCGGCATTTCCTGTTACGTAATGGAGTGGCTTAGCTGCTGTTTGGTGTAAAGAAAGACAAAATGAATGTTTGTACAGATTTATTATCAAGAGGAGTCATATGCTCGTGTGGAAATTGTGTTGTCCAGGTAGCTTTTTACTTTTTCTGCCTCATACAGTATGACAAATTGGAAAAGGAGCTGCAGTATACAACATCAGAGTTTCACAGCTAGTGTTTCCACTCGGCCTGATGTGTCAACCTGATCTCAATAACTCAGTTCATATTATTTTCTGATTCTGTGGTCATTTTTTTCCAATTAAGGCCTGTGCTTATCCTGGCAGTACGGAGTACACGACAAGGAACAGTCTTGGAAAGGCACGTCCATCGGTTGCAATTTATATTAAGGAATACATCCAGATTCACTCATATTGAGACAGGCTGTTTGTGTTTAGGATGTGAGTGCAAAGTGGATTCACTTTAACAAAAGCTACAGGAACATGAAGAAGAAGTGCAAACTCCACACGGGCACTAGCTGGACAGAAAACAGAAGACACCAGCACTGTAACCACACCCCCAGCCGCATCATCAGGTGGCCCCGCCCCTTGAAACTCAACTTTTAAAGGAAAGCTCCACCCAGAAGTGTCTTATTTTTATATAGTGTGTGTTGCTTATCCCATGCAGTTTCTAGTGAAAAAATTTTCATGTTTTTATGTCATGTTTCCATGGAGAACTAGAGATAGCAAAGCTTCTGATGTAACAGGGGTCTGTGGTTACCAGCACTGGACAACAGCAAACAGCATCAAATATACAATACATCTATCCATTATCCAACCCGCTATATCCTAACTACAGGGTCACAGGAGCCAATCCCAGCCAACACAGGGTGCAAGGCAGGAAACAAACCCTGGGCAGGGCGCCAGCCCATCGCAGGGCACACACACACACCAAGCATACACTAGGGACAATTTAGAATCACCAGTGCACCTAACCTGCATGTCTTTGGACTGTGGGAGGAAACCGGAGCAGACACAGGGAGAGCATGCAAACTCCACGGGAAGCGAACCCAGGTCTCCTTACTGCGAGGCAGCAGCTCTATCACTGCGCCACCGTGCTGCCTCAATATACAATACAATGCAATACAATATAATTTATTTTTGTATAGCCCAAACTCACACAAGAAGTGCCGCAATGGGCTTTAACAGACCCTGCTTTTTGACAGCCCCCCCACCCAGCCTTGACTCTTTAAGAGGACAAGGAAAAACTCCCAAAAAAAAACCTAGTAGGGAAAAAGTGGGAGAAACCTTGGGAAAGGCGGTTCAAAGAGAGACCCCTTTAAAGGTAGGTTGGGCGTGCAGTGGGTGTCAAAAAGAAGGGGGTCAATACAGTAAAATACACAGAACAGAACACAAGTAATCCTCAATATAGTATAATAGTAAAATAAAAAATTTTACAAGTACAGAGCAGAATTTAACAGTAGATGATATCCCATAATACGATTTGGATTTGTTGAGAGTCCTGGAGACCTCAGCCATCAAGCTTCCTCCCCCTATTGGCCATTCCACAGCTGCGTCAGCACTGGGCCAGCCAATCCGATGAAAGGACCCCTCTACCTGACGATTCCTGCGATCCTCCATCAGAGTTGACTTTACCTTAGGCAGACAGAACAACTTGGCAGGTGGGCCATGGCACCAAGTGCCACATTTGAGTACCAAGAACAGAAACAGAATAGGTGAGGGTTAATAACAAATTATAACTGTCGTATTACTTTTGTTTCAGTGCTATTGACTAACAACAGAGATGCAGTCTGCTCATTTAATCAGCAGCTCTAGTCAGGGTGTGCTAAACAGAAGTTATGAGTCTTCAGCTGGGATTTGATATCTGAAACCGAAGGGGCATCACTTATAATAGCAGGCAGACCAGGCCACAGTTTAGAGGGGCCTGTAAATAAAAGCTCGACCTCCCGCTGTTATTTTATTAATCCTTGAAATCATAAGCAGACCGGCATCTTGAGATCTTAATGTACATTCTGGTTTGAAAGTCATGATAAGTTCAGATAAGTAAGCCAGACCTCGGCCATTTAAGGCTTTATATGTTAAAAGGAGGATTCTGAAATCTGCCCTAAACTTAACCGGGAGCCAGGATTTAAGAACTGGAGTTATGTGTTTGTATTTTCTTGTTCCTGTAATAATTCTTGCAGCAGCATTTTGAATTAACTGGAGGCTGAATAAAGAACATCCAGTGAACACCGCATTGCAGTAGTCAATCCTACTAGAAATAAATGCATGAATTAATTTCTCAGAATCCTATTTATTTAGAAAGCGTCTTAATTTCCCAACATTTTTAAGATTTTTTTTTCAAGGCATCCAGTTGTATGCTTATAATATTCTAAGCACATTATTTTTTCCTAAAATACTGTTATTGTGCAAAAAAGAAAGTAGTCCACAGCCCATTCAAATGGGGTCACGCTTTTGAATTATCTAAACTCAGGATGAGAGTCCTGAAGACACACTGCAATTACGCAGCAACAGATGCAGAAAGTGACAATGCTAGAGGCTAAACGCTGGTTTATGCTGTATGTGATGCGTCAGCATAGCGATAATGACTTCAGACACAGAGGCTCAGGTTTAACTGTGCATGAAATACGGTGATTATTGTGATGGACGGCCGGCAGCTCTACCCGGCTGGGATGCCCCAAGAATGAAAGCATGGGTGGGAGGCAGCTACATTTGGACATTGCTTCCCCCAAGACTCTAGATGGTAGCTCCCCTGAAGTATAGCGGTGCCACGGATTCCCACAGGGCATCCTGGGACTTGGAGTTCGCTATCTCAGCCCTGTTAGGTGCTGCTAGGAGATGCTGTGGAAGGACCGGGGCAGTCGTGATTCCCTTGTACCCTAGTAGTACTGTCGAGTCATGAGGACGGAAGCCCTGAAGTTTCCCATCTGACCCAGAAGTACCAATGAGTCACGTGATCAGAATTACAGAAGCACTTCTGGGTCAAAGACTATTTAAAGGACTGGTGGGAACCCAGCAAGTGAGCCGGAGTCGGGAGGAGTAGGGCAGAGCTTGCTGGGATGTGTGTAGGAAAGAGAATTGTGTTGATTTATTGTTTATTTAATTGTTTATGGTGGCTGTGGTGCTTGAAAGGCTCTGTGAAGAAGGAAAATGAATTTAAAGAACTTCTTCGTACTTTTACCCTGTGTCTGCATATCTGTCTGTTGGGTTTAAAGGGCCAACAGTGACCTCTAGTGTTCACATCATTTATTTCTGATATTTTCCATTGTGCCCTTCAGGATGGACCGGCATCCCAACTGGAATGGAAGATGAATCTTACCCGGCCGGAGAGGCCATAACGGAAGGACTACAGGAAAGAAGGTGCAACCCTGCGAGGTTGATGGCAGATTCCTATCCCAATCAGGACAAACCAAAAATGGATGCACAATTTGTTCCCCAGTGTAAAAGGGGGCAATGCTTCTCTGGTTTGGCCCCAGTATGGACACCTGCAAGGATGCCAGGGAGTTGAAGTAAGGGCAACCAGGTCCTTGGGTACCACCAGGGGGCACTATTAGGAGTAACTCTCCATCTTTTAGTGGACATTCATCTGACCTAGAAGTACTCCCATTACATAACACCGTAACCCCAGAAATACTCCCACGTCTGGCATAAAAGAAGCTGTCTCACTCCTGAACGGTGAGCCGGAGTTGGGAGGGAGTGAGAGTATTAACAGTGCGCACAAGTGTAACACATATCAGGAGAGCAATATGATTTACAGAAAGTTAATTGTTTTCTTTCCAGATAGGGACAACAAGTCCCATTTTCCAGTCAGTTGGGATGACGCAGCTCCTCCAACAGCAGAGGAAGATGACCATCTTGCCAGAGAGACAAGACGTTCCATGCGCCCATCCGTATGGGCCACCTCAAATTGGGACCTGAGTGCTGCCGTGCAGCAGGCGACCCTCAGCACCACATCAGTTCCGATCCCCAACAGACCTGACCCTATATATATCAAAAGGGTGACAGGGCAGATCCAAGCAACTATAGGCCAGTAAGCTTAACATGCATCATAGGAAAATTAATGGAAGGAATTATTAAGGAGAAGATTTAGCAACACATGGCAAAGACAGGAGTTATTTGGAACAGTCAGCGTGGGGTCAGAAGAAGGAGGTCGTGTTTTACCAACATGCTGGAATTCTATGAGGAGGCAACAAAAGGATACGACCAAAGTGGAGCAGATGATATTATTGATCTGGACTTTCAGAAAGCATTTGATAAGGTGCCACACGAGAGGTTGCGAATCAAATTAAAAGAAGTGGGAGTGCAGGGTGATGTTTTTAAATGGGTGCAGGATTGGCTCAGACACAGGAAGCAGAGGGTGATGATTAGGGCTCACGATTTGCCATGGCCCGCAGAACTTCACGCCACGCCACGGAATTTAGGGTTTTGCAGCGGTAAAACGCCATGCCGCGGAATTAACCTAACTCCCGCAGAAAATACCAAATCTGAATGAAATCTCACTATTTGAGGCATATTGATATTAGTATGATTAGTTTTGATTACTTCTTTAAGTTCTTTCTTTAGCCTATTGCATCATGTTATGAATAGCTTGTTCATTGCTAGTGAACATCGAACACAGTGGAGCTACAGTCCAGTTAAAGAAGCTGTCGGCGCTGCTGCAAAGTACTGATAAACGAGCTGAGAGCTGAACTTGAATTTGTATCTGTTCACTGCCAGCCAATTATGAACACTCTTTTGAGGCACAGTCATTCATGGCTGTCGATGTCTACAACAAAGTGTCTGACTTACTGTCTTGCCTGAAATCGGCCGGATTTCCAATTGCAACCAGCAGCTGTGAAGATGCAAAGCACAATGCTGCTGCTAAACTTGAAGAATATTTTGTGGGAACCAAACAGCCGGCAGTAGACCTATTCAGATCTGTGAGAATATTTGATCCACGACAGCTACCAGTCTTGTTGAAGAATTTACTGATCATGCACAATCAGTGCCAATAATGATGGCAGCAGCAGATGAATGGCAAGCTTATCTGGACATTGCATCTCGTGAAGTAATTCCAGCTGATATCACTGCTTCTGGCGTTCCTTAGAGGACAGACTGCCTCGCTTAGCGGCTCTTCCGAAAATTTACATTCAGTTGCCAATCTCTTCTGTTGATGTGGAACGTTCGTTCTCAAAATTTGGATCGGTGTTGTCACCACTGCGATATTCTCTGTCACAAGAAAACCTACGAGCCGTTTTCTTCAACAATAAATAAACAATAACTTTAGAAACATTAGTCGATAGTTTTGTTGAGAATAATATTATGCCTACAAATGTTTCAGCATCGTTTGCCTAAAGCAAATCTGTGGATTAAAATGTGCGGATGTGAATGCTTTGATATACCCATTTGATTAGTGTTATGAATTAGGATTATTATTAAGGATTAAGAATAAGAAAAATTGCATTTATTTTGCTTGGGTTACGAATTAGTCTTATGGAGTTCTGGTACTGCATGTGCCGTGCCGCTGTACGCCACGGAATTTAAAAAAACATGCCGCGGAATTTATAATTTCTTGCCGCGGTAAATCATGGACCCTAGTGATGGTGCGAGGAACCTCATCAGAACTGGCTGATGTTAAGAGTGGTGTTCCACAGGGGTCAGTGCTATGGCCGCTGCTATTTTTAATATATAGAAATGATTTAGATAGGAATATAAGTAACAAGCTGGTTAAGTTTGCAGATGATACCAAGATAGGTGGATTAGCAGATAATTTGGAATCCGTTATATCATTACAGAAGGACTTGGACAGCATACAGGCTTGGGCAGATTTGTGGACGATGAGATTTAATGTCAGTAAATGTAAAGAGTAAGACATAAGAAGTAAAAATGTGAGGTTTGACTACACAATGAGCGGTCGGAAAATCGAGAGTCCACCTTATGAGAAGGATTTAGGAGTCATAGTGGACTCTAAGCTATCAACTTCCCAACAGTGTTCAGAAGCCATTAAGAAGGCTAACAGAATGTCAGGTTATATAGCGCCTTGATGTGTGCAGTACAAGTCCAAGGAGGTTATGCTCAATCTTTATAATGCACTGGTGAGACCTCATCTGGAGTCCTGTGTGCAGTTTTGGTCTCCAGGCTACAAAAAGGACATAACAGCACTAGAGAAGGTCCAGACTATCAATCAATCAATCAATCAATCAACATTTATTTATATAGCACATATTCATACAAAAAAATGTAGCTCAAAGTGCTTTACAAAATGAATAGAGAAATAGAAGACACAATAAAAGATAAACATAAGTCAACATTAATTAACATAGAATAAGAGTAAGGTCCGATGGCCAGGGTGGACAGAAAAACAAAAAACTCCAAAGGCTGGAGAAAAAAATAAAATCTGTAGGGGTTCCAGACCAAGAGACCACCCAGTCCCCTCTGGGCAATCTACCTAACATAAGTCAAACAGTCCTCTTTGTATTTAGGGTTTTCATGGAAGGACCTGATGATGATGGTCACATAGACTTCTGGCTTTCAGTCCATCAATGTTGGTGCATCATGATGCTTTGAGTAGGTGGAGGTGGCGCAGGCCTCCACCACAAAGAAACCGGAAAAAGAAACAGCAGAGAGAGTAGGGGTCAGTACGGATTTTAGAGCCACCATGAATAGTTATTATGAAGAATTGAACATACAGAGTATCAGTATTAAGTTAAAGTGAAGTTATAAAAAGGCCATGTTAAAGTAATGTGTTTTCAGCCGTGTTTTAAAGTGCTCTACTGTATTTGCCTGGCGAATTCCTATTGGCAGGCTATTCCAGATTTTGGGTGCATAACAGCAGAAGGCCGCCTCACCACTTCTTTTAAGTTTAGCTTTTGGAATTATAAGGAGACACTCATTTGAAGATCTAAGGTTACGATTTGGAATATAACGTGTCAGGCATTCCGATATATAAGATGGAGCGAGATTATTTAAGGCTTTATAGACTAGGCTGATTCCAGGGCTACAGGGGTTGAATTATGAGGAAAGATTAAAAGAGCTGAGCCTCTACAGTTTAAGCAAAAGAAGATTAAGAGGTGACATGATTGAAGTGTTTAAAATTATGAAGGGAATTAGTCCAGTGGATCGAGACTGTTATTTTAAAATGAGTTCATCAAGAACACAGGGACACAGTTGGAAACTTGTTAAGGGTAAATTTCACACAAACATTAGGAAGTTTTTCTTTACACAAAGAATGAAAGGCACTCGGAATAAGCTACCAAGTAGTGTGGTAGACAGTAAGACGTTAGGAACTTTCAAAACTTGACTTAAGTTAATGTTTTCTTGGGCAGGACTGGCGAGCTTTGTTGGGCTGAATGGCCTGTTCTCGTCCAGAGTGTTCTAATGTTCTAATATTGGCTGTCCAATGGTTTCAACTCTTCCGGGGATGTTGTTCCCGAGGGCTTTCCCTCATCCCCTTCATGATGCGAGCAGCCTTCCTAGGGGCAGCTGTAGCAGAGCTACTCCCGCGGAGAGCAAAAAGAAGTCCTTTCTGTAGCCTCGGAGCTTTGTGAAGTTTTTTTTACGGTGGCTGGAGTGCCAATACTGCCACCAACCCCCATGATTTCCCTGCAAGTTGGAGGACCGCTTGCTGGGCCGGATGCAGTTTAACGTCATACCCAGGACAAATTTGTTACCATAGAATTTAAAAAATACCTTATTTTCCCTCATTTTATTCTTTAATCAAAAATCTAAATCTGAAAATTCCTTTCATTTTTGTTTTTGCTTCTGAAATGAAATTTCAAATACCAAATATTACACGGACCCAGACCTCAACCCTTTATTTTGTGCAGTCTCTTGTATCGTCACAATGTCTTGAACTTACAAAGGAAAGAATACTGAAAGAATGAAGGAAGCAGAAAAAGTTTGGAATGCAATGAAGGTTTCGGTAGAGCTCAAATCAGACGCAAAGGTGCTGCCCGATGCTATGTCTTAAAGGCAGAGGGTCCCACTGTTGTATCTAGGGGTCCCAGGGCTGTGGTGTCTGCATTGCATTGAGTTTGCCGTAGCTTTTCTCCATCTTATTTTTTTATTTTGTCTGACTTTCTGGATTTCCTTATTAATATACAGTACACTGTGCCCTAGGGTTAGTGATCCTAAATAAAAACACCCTTATTGTTCATGTCTTCATGGTTATCCTTAAGCCGTACTTGTGTCTACATGCATGCATGCGTAGGCCAAGAGATCACAGAGATTACCACACCCTTCACCACAATGAGAAGGGAGCGTTCAAAGGAACGTTAAGTCATTTGTGGGAATTTTTCTTTTTCAAAGTGGAAGTCCCATTGAACAATCAATCTATCATTCTTTATTTTATGAAACACCATGTAGATGCCACAGGGGTTGGACGGGCATCCCGGCCAGAAAAGGGGATGGTTCCTTACACGTACAGGAGGCTCCTAACAGGCACATGGGCATCCTGGCTGGAGAGGAGAAAGGGATCAGACCCAGAAGGAAGGACCAGAAGAGATTGACAGAACTCGGGTTAGGGTTAAGGCTTTTTTCTCCCCCAGCACACTAGATGGCAGCAGCCCCGGATATCCGTGCCAAGTGGGAAGCCAGCAGGGCATGCTGGGAAATGTAGACTGGCAGGGCAGCCCTGCTGGAAGCATTGGGTACCGCGAGAGGGCTGCACCGGAGCTGGGAGGAAGAGAAGCAACACTCAACAGGAAGAGGGCAGTGTGGTGGTGAGAATGAAGGGGAGAGAGAAAACTTGTTTATTTTGTGCTTGTGATACTTGGTGGAGGTGAATTGAATAAACCTTCCATTATTTGAACCCGGGAATCTTTGTATGTTCATGTTTGGGGGTTTGGGGCTTGCTGATGCCCGGGTATCCTTCACAACCATTAACAACCTGCACTATCACAAGGTCAATCTGTTTGCTTAGCATACCCTTTTATTCAAAGTGACTTACAAACTTACTTAGACTTAGTTCCTCCCGTGCATTTCCGCACATTGGGCAACAGGCATCCGCCAACGAGGTTGATCCTCAGCGGTAATATTCATATTTTGCCAACTGACATCGATGTTCTTGAGATCTTCATGCAGGGTTCTTCTCCAGGGGCCTCATGTATAACGCCGTGCGTAGAACTCGCACTATAACATGGCGTAAACTCAAAAGCCGAAATGTGCTTACGCACAGAAAAATCCAGATGCAGGAATCTGTGCGTACTCCAACTTCCACGTTCTTCCGCTACATAAATCCCGATCAGCGTGAAAACTAACGCTCGTGCACGCACTTTATGTCCCGCCCCAACTCCTCCCAGAATTACGCCTCTTTGAATATGCAAATCAATATAAATCGCCCTTAAACTCAGCCTTCTGTGAAAAGACAATGGGAAAAGCACGGGGAAAATATAAGAATTTCAGCGAATACCAAGTGGAGGCAAAGGAAAAACATACTATTTGTTCAAATAAACCGTGGTATAATCAACAAAAGGAAGTTGATCGAGTGACATAGCGTGTTGGAGAAACTTGAAAGCTCACGTTCACAAAATCGCACAGTGCCGGAAATAAAAAAGAAGTCACATATCAAAGTCGCCTGAAAAGCGAGTTGTAGCCCACTGTCTGAGTGTCATATGAAAGCTTATTAGGGTACAGAGAAAAAAGGCACACGGTGGGGAAAAAGCACGAAATGTCAACTTCAATCTCGACATTTCCACTTTAATCACGTAGTTTATTTTGTCATTAAAGTAGAACATCATAAACTTCATCTTAAAATCGTTTAATTAACCAGTTTCTCAAATCACATCGTAATTAAAGTAGCACGTTAAATGCTTTGTTTTGTATTTGATCTTCTATGTGCTCTATGTGTGTGAATCACTACTTGCTTCTTAAACCGGCTCTCTTCCTCCAACTGGACACAGAGTCCATTACATTCGTGATATTACAGCTCTCTGAATAACTAAAATACTGAGATGTATACGTGATGTCATTTTCATGATGATAGGAGTTAAAGCACGTTATTAAACATGTTTTCACTTCGATGAAATAATTTATTGCAGCAGTACTCAGGGGCGGCTCTAGGCTTGTGGTGGCACTGGGCAGAGGAAGAATCGGTGGCTCCTTACGCCCGCCAATGTCAGTAAAGTAGCTTATGCACTGTGGATGGCCTCGTGCGTTGCAGACACTGCACAGCAGCCTCGTGCTCATGACACAAGCATTTATCTTTTGCCAAAATTTGTCGCTGCGTTTTTAGCTGTGTTGTTATTTTCTCTTTCTGTTTTATATTCAATATATATTGGCGTAGCCGTCACTGCAGTCCTTGCTTTTCTTTCTCCAAGTAACCGATCGCCACACAATCAGCTCTGTAATAGAAGTTAAGCCATCTGTAAGCTTAGCCGATTCTTCAAAACGTTTAAGAACATTGAAATATCTTCGTAGTACATGTTTAATTATTCTATCCTTAACGACACTCCCAGTGAAGAATATAGATTATTTAAATGAAGTTAAAGTTTTATCTGTATAATTTAATAAACATATTTTGCTGCATTTCACCTTAAAAATGATATCGTCATCATATGTAAATACGCGCTTTATAAAGTGGCTCAGGTTGTGCGATATTATAACTGTAGTGCAAGTTAACGTGATTGTACTTATCAGTCCAGACAGTTCTACAAGGTGCAATTGGTTGAGTGCATTTAAAGTTCTTGGGATTAAACTGTTTCTGAACCGCGAGGTCCGTACAGGAAAGGCTTTAAAACGTTTTGCAGTGGCTGAGACAGCGTGTCCTTAAAGCTGTATACCGATAATTCTCTTTCCGATCAGCTGCTGCTGTGATTCACACTCAGATACAGTGATATAAATACTCCGAGTGGTGCAGTGAGAGTAATATGGAAAAAGATGATCCGCTGTGGCAACTCCTAACGGGAGGAGCTGAAAGAAGAAGAAGAAAAATAAGAAGAAGAAGGAGAAGTGAGAGTAACAACGCTAAATCAGTTCTGGTATTTGGAATACTATGGCTGTTCCCTGGACCATTATATTGTTACAAGTTAATTATAATCAGATGCGTTACACCAATAAACAATATGCGGTTAGTTTCTGTGTATTTATAAAGCCGCGTCAGGAAAATAATGAGTAACCACACAGGAACAGTACCATTGCTTTGACGCTGGGTGCCACCAGTCTGCAAAACCGAGCGGAGAACTTGCGTACGACAAGGCATGAGGTACCGTGGAAAAGAACGTGGCTTTACAGCAAGTGTAGGTTTTATACATCGCAATTAGAACGTGGAAAAGTTCTTATGCATCATTTCTGTGCGTACGCACCGTTTATACATGAAGCCCCAGGTGATCTTTGATCGTCCAATATTCCTTTTTCCTCCCAGGGGAACCCAGTACATCGCGATCCTCAGGTGCCGATTTTCTGGTAGGCGGAGAACATGCCCTGCAAGGCGCATTCGGTACTCAGCGACAATCGCTTCCAGTCAGCGAGTGTTTGCTCTTCTTAGAACTTCATCGTT